>NC_140962.1:66554139-66646639 GCF_056783735.1 Eptatretus burgeri
GACCAGTGTTATTGATACAAGGAAAGTCACAATAAAAGGCTCATTCAAAAAAAAGAATGTGCTTATTTTATGCAGAAATATATATATCACTTCAACATGCCGAGATGATATTTAAATGTGCATAAACAATTTTAAACCAAACAAACAGCATGTGCTGGGATATTACCTCCAAATGGGGATTCAGACAATGACTGGTGATGTTTGGCCTGCGAATAATAAAATTAAACAAATGAAGACTAAACTTCTTGGCTATGCCCTTCCTCCTGGACATATTAATGACAAACTTTTCATTCAATCTCTCTTGGTCTACCCTCTGCCACCTCTGTTCTCTGTCCTCTTCTGCCCTTATTGGCTCTTCCGATCACTTTCTTGTCATGGTCCATATCTCTCTTGCCATTGTAAGAGAGCAACTTCGACAACACAAAGCATGGCTATTTGCACAGGCCAATTGGAAGGGACTTCAATTTGCCCTCTCACAAAATAATTGGGCTAACAGCTCCACAGCACCTGATATTGATTCCACTTAGGAATACTTTTACAAAAGTCTATTTTCTCTCATGCACCAGTTTATCCCATCCTATTGGTGGCTTTCCTATCCATCCTCTAAACCTTGGTACACAGAATTCTGTGGGAAGGCAGTTGCAGTAAAGAAGCTTGCTCTCTCAGCTTGGAAAAAGTTACAATTCTCAAGGCCAAACTCTCCACCAGGTCTCCTTCCTCCAAGTCATGGTGGCACCTTGTCAAGTCTGTCTCTGATGGAAACTCCAAATCCATCCCGTCCTTCAGCTCAAGTGGCAAGCCTGCAGACTCTGGCCGAGATAATGCAGAATGTCTAAACTCGGCTTTTGCCTCTAAATCTCATGTACCGAACTCATCCCGTTCTGTCCCAATTTTATCCTGACATACCCACTTGTCTATGAGACTGTATCTTTCTCACCAGAGATGGTAGAGAATCATCTGCCTGGCCTTGATGCTGCTTTGGTGACAGGCCCAGATGGGATCAGTGCCAATGTTCTCAAATCCTGCTCTGCTGTTCTTGTTTCCCCTCTATCTGCCCTATTTAGTCAGTCCTTCTCCTTTGGCCACCTCCCCCCTGCGTAGAAGTCAGCAAACACAACTCCTATCCAGAAGAGAATGGACGAACAGACCCAACCAACCAACTACAGACCAGGGAGCTTACTTCCAACCAAAAGCAAAGTCATGGAATCCATTATGGGTTCCGATGTCAAGTCTTCATGTTTTCTAACAGCCTGATCTCTGACAATCAGTTTGGATTCTGTCCACGTCACAACTCTGGACATGCTTCTCATCCTCTCTCAGAAATAGTTGGAAGTCTTCAATCTCAAACAAGAGGTTAGGACAGTGTCTCTGGACATATCTCGGGCACTCAATATAGTCTGGCATCCTGCTACTTTGCTTGCAAAGCTCCCTCTCTTTCTGCCTGTGGCATCTAAGGTTGACTTTATTCCTGGATTTCTGACTTCCTCCACTCACACAGTCAACATGTTGCCATTAATGGAACCTTCTCCTCCCATCTCTCAGTGAAAGCTGGATTCCCCAAGACAGTGTTTTGATCTATATGCTAGTAGTCGAGTTGTGTTCCTCATCTACACAAATGACCTCTCCGCAGTTCTGGAGAACCCTCTCTTCCTTTTTGCAGACGACCCCACAGCTGCACAGTACCCCAATCCCTTTGCTTGGCAGACAGAAGCTGAATCCCTCTATGCTGATCTGGAATTGATTAGACACTGGTCTGATAAAAGGAATATGTCCTTCAATCCTGGAAAATCTCAGTTTCACTCTGTTGCTCCAGAAAGATGATCGAAAATGACCCCAAACACATTTCCTTTGTCATCCATTGGAAGAGGTTCAGTCTCTTGAACTTCTCGGCCTCAGCAACAGCTGTGACCTTTGCTGGACTGACCATACAGCAAGGCTGTTCTCCAAAGCCAGCTGCAGACTGGGCATCCTTCGTCAATCCAAATCTTTTTTTTGAAAATCAGAGCTACTCAAAGTCTACAGAGCCTTTGTCCATTGCTCAATTTAATACTGCTTTCCTCGATGGGCTGGTGCAGCAGCATCACATGTCTGTCTTGGATTATGTGGAATCTAAAGCTCTCAACAATATTCAAATCTCCTGTGATGAGGCCGAAGCACAAGGTCTGTTGTTTTCACATCATAGGCAGGTTGGTGGTCTCTGCTTTTTACCACCTCTTCTCCAATAATGCTCGCTCTGCTCTCTCCGTCCTCCAACCCTCCCTATCTTGTCGAGGATGTGCGCAATTTTACAGTGTCCCCCTCCTGGTTAAACATAAAATATCCAAGCTGTCTACATAATTGAACTATTTTATTCCTCGCTTCTCCAGTCAATTGAACCACCTTCCAGAGCTTCAAGCAAGCAATAAACCACCGTCTCTCGTCATTTGCAATTCTGTCTAGGGATGGTCAATATTGAGTTTTTGCTAGTCAATAATCGTCCCTCCAAATATCGATGATATATCGACATTGCACCATCACTTACGAGGTCCATCTAAAAAGTTACGGGACTGACTTCACAGAAATTTTATTCCAAAAGATATATTGAAATTAGAGCTTGTACTCTTCAAAATAGTTTCCCTCCAGTCTCACACACTTGTCTATCCTCTTCTTCCACGCTTTGATGCACCCCCAGAAGGCTTCTTCTGGAATCCTCCGGAGCTCCATCGTCAAGGCCATTTTGATGGCCTCCACATCAGGAAATCAAGTCCCCTTGATCACCCCCTTAATCTTATGGAATAGGAAAAAATCACAAGGGGCCAAGTCTGGCGAATACTGAGGTTGCTCCAGAGTTGGCACGTTCCTCTCCACCAGAAACTGTTGGATGCTCAGGGCACTGTGAGCAGGGGCGTTGTCATGGTGGAGCACCCAGGGTTGTTCTCCCACAGATTCCTCCTCTTGTCCTGGACTGATCTCATGAGGCGCCGGAGAATCTCCTTGGACACGTGTTGATTCGCTGTTTGACCTTGTGGAAGAAACTCGAAGTGGACAATGCCCTTGATGTCAAAAAAGATGATGAGTATCACCTTGCCTTCGACTTCGACATCCTTGCTTTCTTTGGTCTTGGTGATGCCGGACTTTTCCACTGACGACTCTGCAGTTTGGTCTCGGGATCGTATTTGAATATCCACGATTCATTGCCAGTAATGACTTTCCCAAGCAGGTCTGGATCATCCTCGAGGAGCTCGATAATGTCTTGACAGACAGTGACTTTTTGCTGTTTCTGGTCCTCGGACAACAGCTTGGGGACCATCTTTGCGCACACCTTGCGCATTTCGAGATTCTCAGTGATGATGCCCAAGTGTCCTTGTTGATGGAAAGTTCCTCAGCAATCATCCGCACCGTGGGTCGACGATCTGCGCGCACCATCTGCATCACACGCTCGATGTTGTCTGCCATTCTGCTCGTTGAAGGTCTTCCAGACCGTGGATCATCTTCAACCTCCTCCCGTCCCTCTTTGAACCTCTTGTGCCATTCAAATGCACGTGTACGTGACATCGTTTCTTCCCAGTAGACTTGCTGCAGCATTGCAAAGGATTTGGAAGGTGTTTTGCCAAGCTTGGCGAGAAACTTCAGATTGGCTCTCTGCTCACGACTCATAGAGCAATGACTCAGACGAGACAACGTGTAAAGCACGACCTGTAAAAAAAATAAAATAAAATAAAATAAAATCACTCAATGAGTGGTCAACCATCACCAATTATATATATTGCTGGAATGTTGCGAAAGACTGTGACGCAACCCGTTCATTCAAGTTGTGCATGTGGAGCACACAGCAGGCTCAGTCCCATTACTTTTTAAACGGACCTCGTATACGAATGTAGCGACCAGCTGGCGGTGATAGCTGGTACTTGGGGGTACACACTATCGATGTGGATATAACCCTAATGATGACCTTCTGTGCAATAGCTTGAAGATTTAGCTGTTAATCGCCACTTAATTTGTACTGAAATTGATGTGAAGAGTTCTGTGTGCTCTCATTGAAAGCAGTGTTTGTGCCATTGTCAAACGATACATCATAAATGGGTATTCTTGAACCTGAATTGCACTTTTGCAAAGTGACGAAGAAGCCACTGTAGCCTGACATCGGACTTCATCTATACTGTATAATGTAAATGTATTATGGTATCTGGATTTATCCGTCCTTCTGCTTGTCATGCTATTTTCGCTGGTCCATTATTATGGCATTACGTCTAGCACTAGGCTCGGCCTCCATGGACATGCACATCATTGTGGTGTCTTGTACTCAACCCGTCCCATGCTTATCGAATTATTATTTAAATGTCTTTCTTTGTTTACGATGGGCACATGCTGGGATGAAATGCATATCAACGGGGATGGTGTGTGCGTGGGTGGGGGGGGGGGGTATATAAGAAGTATCGCGTTGATGATATATTTTTTAAAAATTACCCCCGTGTGGGGGTGACGGTCATCTCTATAATACCACAAGTTCTCAATGTTCAGTTCAGGTAACCGCGAAACAGTCCAAACTAACCGTTTAGATTGAAATAGTTCAGAGATACACTAGGATAATACTACTAATGACATAATTAATAAGTATGTATTGTTCATTTAGTACCCGGATTAACACATCAGAATCACCATTAAGTACAATACGTGGTTTTCCGGTCCGTCCACTCTCTGGGGCCATTTCACTTCTGGTTGTAGAAAAAAAAAAACGAAAAAATAGGCTTAGCTCTCGGAGATTATGATAATCCTGTAGATTATTCTTCACTGATTATAATGCAACTTTCAGACTGAAAATTGGTCAAGTATTTATAGAGATATTGAGGTTTGAAAAATCGTTAGAGCGAGCAAATTCATTAATTATCAATTCCACAGAAGTTTCGTGACACTGCACAAAGTAATATGTCAGGTATGAAAAAACCTTTATGTATGCCAGATTCATTCATTATTAATTCATTAATTATGGAATGTACTCATTGATATATTAATCAGAAAGCCTGAAGCATGAAGCATAATTTATCACTTATCCCCTCATCTGGGATCTGTGGCCTTGCCCCCACAGTCTGCAGCCCTATGTCCGCCGGTTATTATGTTAGATATCGGCACGATCGAGAGGAGCCTGCGAATTATCCCTGCTGATGCACTGAATTGATGCAATCGTTCGGCCAGAATATTCGTTGTCAACATGTTGCGTGATTAAATCACCAATACAGTCACTCGAATTTATACCGCCGACATACTTCTTAACAATCACCTTCGCACCAGAAACCACAGTCAATCTGAACCACGCTGGCCACTGCTCAGACGCCATGACCGGACTACTGCGCAGTTCTACTGCGCAGTTTGGTTAAAGATGACTCGGCATTTTGGCGCGTGCGCACGAAATTATATTTTGAAAATAAATGCCGACGTTTACATTTCGGGTTTTGAAACTTTTGCACCTTCGGCGGAAAATGTATAAATATAAAAGGCTAAAAATGTGTTTTATATTTATATTTCATTTCTCCTTCCTTCCTTCTTTGCGAATTGCATCGGCGTTTTTGGCCATCTTCCAGATCACGCGACGATCAAACGGGAAGGAAATTCAACAATCTGTCTGGTTAGATACAAGATAATATTTTTTACTATCATAATCAATAAACAGTTGCCAAATATCTTGCAGAATGGCAGACTAGATAGGTTTTGAAAATGGCGATTTTTATAACTTACGTGACCTCACGACCTCGTCCCTGACCTTGAACCCTGACAAAAGTTGTATCGTAGTGCAACACTCATCGACCTCTACCCACATACTAAGTTTCATCAAGATCGGAAAGAAAAATTGACGGACATACGGACGGACATCTGGTCCGGCTTTATGAGGTCATCTCGGTAGAGATGACATAAATATGTTATTGAGCCGATAATCGAGATATTGCCCAGCCCTAATTCTGTCCCATAATCTTTATTACCCCCATTAACCTTTCCTAATCCAAGCAACTTGTTAGTTTCAATGTTTCCTCCACCCCTCCCTTTCCTCTTATACCTATTGTTCGATCCATTGATATTTCTCCCACCATCAGATCTAGTTTACTCTATTCCATGAGCCCAGCTCCTGAAACGAAAATTTAAAAAAGAGAAATGGAAAAACTTGGAATCAAACACACTCACAAAACCAGAACGGCACTTGGTAGAGCCATTGTATCCCACAAATAGGTCGGATCTGAATCCGGACCTAAACCAAAATTTAATCGGCTTGTTCTTGTCACTGAACCAACTCATCCACCTAGATTTGTCATGACTTGTCCACAACCTTTTGAAATACTATGGTATATATTGTTTTTGGGCCCATCTCTCAATGGTGAAGAATCAATGAAAAAAAAATCTCAGATCCGGATTTGGATCTTCACCAAAACTGAATTAATTCCTCCTTGTCACACACCCAAGCTGTCCACCAAGTTTCATCCAAATCCATCCACAACGTTTTGAGATACCATGGAATATAATAGTTTTTAGCCCCCTAACTCAAATGTGAAGAATCTCATAAAAATTAAATAATTCTCAAATCCGCATCCGCATTTGGAACTTCACCAAAATTTAATCAATTCTTCCGAGTGTCACTCCAAATCTGTCCACAAAGTTTCGTCAGAATCCATCTGTAACCTTTTGAGATATCGTTTTTGGCTCGATCTCTGAATGGTGAAGAATCTCTGAAGAATTAAATAATTCTCGTTTCCGGTTTGGTTTTTAACCAAAAATTGAATCGATTTGCCCTTGTCACACGCCCAACTTGTGCACCAAGATTAATCCGAATCCATCCATAACCTTTTGAGATGTTGTGCAAAATATCGTTTTTGGCATTTTTTCTCAATGGGGAAGAATCACTTAAAAAAATTATCGAATTGGGATCTTCACCAAAATTATGCGTTGCCGTCCTTGGCTGGTTACCTAAATAAACAAAAAAAAACAAAGATTCAGAAAGACTGCTTGAAAACTGCGACCCAAAATCTTGTGACAAACAGAAAAAGAGACAGAAAAACAGACAAACGTGACAGACCAACATATTTGGCGAAAAATATTTTTCACCAAGTAACAAACAGACAATCACAGACCAACCCAACTAATATACTTGTAAATCTTCAATTTCACAAGCAACAAACAAACAGACAGGGGGTGAAAACAACCTCTGTCATCATCCCCGTCATCCCAAACGGTAAGTGACTCGTGCCCCGTCACCCCGAGCGGCGAGTGGCTCGTGCCCCGTCACCCCGAGAGGCGAGTGGCTCGTGCCCCGTCACCCCGAGCGGCGAGTGGCTCGTGCCCCGTCACCCCGAGCGGCGAGTGGCTCGTGCCCCGTCACCCCGAGCGGCGAGTGGCTCGTGCCCCGTCACCCCGAGAGGAGAGTGGCTCGTGCCCCGTCACCCCGAGAGGAGAGTGGCTCGTGCCCCGTCACCCCGAGAGGAGAGTGGCTCGTGCCCCGTCACCCCGAGAGGAGAGTGGCTCGTGCCCCGTCACCCCGAGAGGAGAGTGGCTCGTGCCCCGTCACCCCGAGAGGAGAGTGGCTCGTGCCCCGTCACCCCGAGAGGAGAGTGGCTCGTGCCCCGTCACCCCGAGAGGAGAGTGGCTCGTGCCCCGTCACCCCGAGAGGAGAGTGGCTCGTGCCCCGTCACCCCGAGAGGCGAGTGGCTCGTGCCACGTCACCCCGAGAGGCGAGTGGCTCGTGCCACGTCACCCCGAGAGGCGAGTGGCTCGCGCCACGTCACCCCGAGAGGCGAGTGGCTCGCGCCACGTCACCCCGAGAGGCGAGTGGCTCGTGCCACGTCACCCCGAGAGGAGAGTGGCTCGTGCCACGTCACCCCGAGAGGAGAGTGGCTCGTGCCACGTCACCCCGAGAGGCGAGTGGCTCGTGCCACGTCACCCCGAGAGGCGAGTGGCTCGTGCCACGTCACCCCGAGAGGCGAGTGGCTCGTGCCACGTCACCCCGAGAGGCGAGTGGCTCGTGCCACGTCACCCCGAGAGGCGAGTGGCTCGTGCCACGTCACCCCGAGAGGCGAGTGGCTCGTGCCACGTCACCCCGAGAGGAGAGTGGCTCGTGCCACGTCACCCCGAGAGGAGAGTGGCTCGTGCCACGTCACCCCGAGTGGCTCGCGACCCGTCACCCCGAGTGGCTCGCGACCCGTCACCCCGAGTGGCTCGCGACCCGTCACCCCGAGTGGCTCGCGACCAGTCACCCCGAGTGGCTCGTGCCCCGTCACCCCGAGAGGAGAGCGGCTCGTGCCACGTCACCCCGAGAGGCGAGCGGCTCGTGCCACGTCACCCCGAGAGGCGAGCGGCTCGTGCCACGTCACCCCGAGAGGCGAGCGGCTCGTGCCACGTCACCCCGAGAGGCGAGCGGCTCGTGCCACGTCACCCCGAGAGGCGAGCGGCTCGTGCCACGTCACCCCGAGAGGCTCGTGCCACGTCACCCGAGAGGCGGCGGCTCGTGCCACGTCACCCCGAGAGGCGGCGGCTCGTGCCACGTCACCCGAGGCGAGCGGCTCGTGCCACGTCACCCGAGGCGGCGGCTCGTGCCACGTCACCCGAGAGGCGGCGGCTCGTGCCCCGTCACCCCGAGAGGCGGCGGCTCGTGCCACGTCACCCGAGAGGCGGCGGCTCGTGCCACGTCACCCGAGAGGCGAGCGGCTCGTGCCACGTCACCCGAGGGCGGCGGCTCGTGCCACGTCACCCCGAGAGGCGGCGGCTCGTGCCACGTCACCCCGAGAGGCGAGCGGCTCGTGCCACGTCACCCCGAGAGGCGAGCGGCTCGTGCCACGTCACCCCGAGAGGCGAGCGGCTCGTGCCACGTCACCCCGAGAGGAGAGCGGCTCGTGCCACGTCACCCCGAGAGGCGAGCGGCTCGTGCCACGGCACCCCGAGCGGCGGCTCGTGCTCGTGCCACGGCACCCCGAGAGGCGAGCGGCTCGTGCCACGTCACCCCGAGAGGCGAGCGGCTCGTGCCACGTCACCCCGAGAGGCGAGCGGCTCGTGCCACGTCACCCCGAGAGGCGAGCGGCTCGTGCCACGTCACCCCGAGAGGCGAGCGGCTCGTGCCACGTCACCCCGAGAGGCGAGCGGCTCGTGCCACGTCACCCCGAATGGCGAGCGGCTCGTGCCCGTCACCCCGAGGCGGCGGCTCGTGCCACGTCACCCCGAGAGGCGAGCGGCTCGTGCCACGTCACCCCGAGAGGCGAGCGGCTCGTGCCACGTCACCCCGAGAGGCGAGCGGCTCGTGCCACGTCACCCCGAGAGGCTCGTGCCACGTCACCCCGAGAGGCGAGCGGCTCGTGCCACGTCACCCCGAGAGGCTCGTGCCACGTCACCCGAAGGCGAGCGGCTCGTGCCACGTCACCCCGAGGCGACGGCGGCTCGTGCCACGTCACCCCGAGAGGCGGCGGCTCGTGCCACGTCACCCGAGAGGCGGCGGCTCGTGCCACGTCACCCGAGAGGCGGCGGCTCGTGCCCGTCACCCGAGAGGCGGCGGCTCGTTCCACGTCACCCGAGAGGCGGCGGCTCGTGCCACGTCACCCCGAGCGAGGCGGCTCGTCGTGCCACGTCACCCCGAGAGGCGAGCGGCTCGTGCCACGTCACCCCGAGAGGCGAGCGGCTCGTGCCACGTCACCCCGAGAGGCGAGCGGCTCGTGCCACGTCACCCCGAGAGGCGAGCGGCTCGTGCCACGTCACCCCGAGAGGCGAGCGGCTCGTGCCACGTCACCCCGAGAGGCGAGCGGCTCGTGCCACGTCACCCCGAGAGGCGAGCGGCTCGTGCCACGTCACCCCGAGAGGAGAGCGGCTCGTGCCACGTCACCCCGAGAGGAGAGCGGCTCGTGCCCCGTCACCCCGAGTGGCTCGCGACCCGTCACCCCGAGTGGCTCGCGACCCGTCACCCCGAGAGGAGAGCGGCTCGTGCCCCGTCACCCCGAGCGGCTCGCGACCCGTCACCCCGAGAGGCGAGCGGCTCGTGCCACGTCACCCCGAGAGGCGAGCGGCTCGTGCCACGTCACCCCGAGAGGCGAGCGGCTCGTGCCACGTCACCCCGAGAGGCGAGCGGCTCGTGCCACGTCACCCCGAGAGGAGAGCGGCTCGTGCCCCGTCACCCCGAGTGGCTCGCGACCCGTCACCCCGAGTGGCTCGCGACCCGTCACCCCGAGTGGCTCGCGACCCGTCACCCCGAGCGGCTGGTGCCCGTCACCCCGAGCGGCTCGCGCCACGTCACCCCGAGAGGAGAGTGGCTCGCGCCACGTCACCCCGAGAGGCGAGTGGCTCGCGCCACGTCACCCCGAGAGGCGAGTGGCTCGCGCCACGTCACCCCGAGAGGCGAGTGGCTCGCGCCACGTCACCCCGAGAGGCGAGTGGCTCGCGCCACGTCACCCCGAGAGGCGAGTGGCTCGCGCCACGTCACCCCGAGAGGCGAGTGGCTCGCGCCACGTCACCCCGAGTGGCTCGCGCCACGTCACCCCGAGAGGCGAGTGGCTCGCGCCACGTCACCCCGAGAGGAGAGTGGCTCGCGCCACGTCACCCCGAGAGGCGAGTGGCTCGCGCCACGTCACCCCGAGAGGCGAGTGGCTCGCGCCACGTCACCCCGAGAGGAGAGTGGCTCGCGCCACGTCACCCCGAGAGGCGAGTGGCTCGCGCCACGTCACCCCGAGAGGCGAGTGGCACGCGCCACGTCACCCGAGAGGAGAGTGGCTCGCGCCCGTCACCCGAGAGGAGAGTGGCTCGCGCCCGTCACCCCGAGGCGAGTGGCTCGCGCCCGTCACCCGAGAGGCGGTGGCTCGCGCCCGTCACCCGGGCGAGTGGCTCGCGCCACGTCACCCGAGAGGCGAGTGGCTCGCGCCACGTCACCCGAGAGGCGGTGGCTCGCGCCACGTCACCCGAGGCGGTGGCTCGCGCCACGTCACCCGAGAGGCGAGTGGCTCGCGCCACGTCACCCGAGGCGGCGGTGGCTCGCGCCACGTCACCCCGAGTGGCTCGCGCCACGTCACCCCGAGTGGCTCGCGCCACGTCACCCCGAGAGGCGAGTGGCTCGCGCCACGTCACCCCGAGAGGCGAGTGGCTCGCGCCACGTCACCCCGAGAGGCGAGTGGCTCGCGCCACGTCACCCCGACCGGCCAGGGGCTCGCGCCACGTCACCCCGACAGGCGAGGGGCTCGCGCCACCACACCCCGGGGGGCGAGTGGCTCGCGCCACGTCACCCGAGCGGTGGCTCGCGCCACGTCACCCGAGCGAGTGGCTCGCGCCCGTCACCCGAGAGCGGTGGCTCGCGCCACGTCACCCCGAGTGGCTCGCGCCACGTCACCCCGAGAGGCGAGTGGCTCGCGCCACGTCACCCCGAGAGGCGAGTGGCTCGCGCCACGTCACCCCGAGAGGCGAGTGGCTCGCGCCACGTCACCCCGAGAGGCGAGTGGCTCGCGCCACGTCACCCCGAGAGGCGAGTGGCTCGCGCCACGTCACCCGAGGCGAGTGGCTCGCGCCACGTCACCCGAGCGAGTGGCTCGCGCCACGTCACCCGAGAGGCGAGTGGCTCGCTCCACGTCACCCGAGAGGCGGTGGCTCGCGCCCGTCACCCGAGGCGAGTGGCTCGCGCCCGTCACCCGGCGGTGGCTCGCGCCCGTCACCCGAGGCGGTGGCTCGCGCCCGTCACCGAGAGGCGAGTGGCTCGCGCCCGTCACCCGAGAGGCGGTGGCTCGCGCCCGTCACCCGGGCGGTGGCTCGCGCCCGTCACCCGAGAGGCGAGTGGCTCGCGCCACGTCACCCGAGAGGCGGTGGCTCGCGCCCGTCACCCGAGGGCGGTGGCTCGCGCCCGTCACCCGAGGGCGGTGGCTCGCGCCCGTCACCCGGGCGGTGGCTCGCGCCACGTCACCCGAGAGGCGGTGGCTCGCGCCCGTCACCCGAGAGGCGGTGGCTCGCGCCACGTCACCCCGAGAGCGAGTGGCTCGCGCCACGTCACCCGAGAGGCGGTGGCTCGCCCGTCACCCGAGAGCGGTGGCTCGCGCCACGTCACCCGAGAGGCGAGTGGCTCGCGCCACGTCACCCGAGAGGCGGTGGCTCGCGCCCGTCACCCGAGGCGAGTGGCTCGCGCCCGTCACCCGGGCGGTGGCCGCCACGTCACCCGAGGCGAGTGGCTCGCGCCCGTCACCCCGAGAGGCGGTGGCTCGCGCCACGTCACCCGAGAGGCGGTGGCTCGCGCCACGTCACCCGAGAGGCGGTGGCTCGCGCCACGTCACCCGAGAGGAGTGGCTCGCGCCCGTCACCCGAGAGGCGAGTGGCTCGCGCCACGTCACCCGAGAGCGAGTGGCTCGCGCCACGTCACCCGAGAGGCGAGTGGCTCGCCACGTCACCCCGAGGCGAGTGGCTCGCGCCACGTCACCCCCGGGCGAGTGGCTCGCGCCCGTCACCCCGAGAGCGAGTGGCTCGCGCCCGTCACCCCGACGGTGGCTCGCGCCACGTCACCCGGGCGGTGGCTCGCGCCCGTCACCCGAGGCGGTGGCTCGCGCCACGTCACCCGGGCGGTGGCTCGCGCCACGTCACCGGGCGGTGGCTCGCGCCACGTCACCCCGAGAGGCGAGTGGCTCGCGCCACGTCACCCCGAGAGGCGAGTGGCTCGCGCCACGTCACCCCGAGAGGCGAGTGGCTCGCGCCACGTCACCCCGAGAGGCGAGTGGCTCGCGCCACGTCACCCCGAGAGGCGAGTGGCTCGCGCCACGTCACCCCGAGAGGCGAGTGGCTCGCGACCCGTCACCCCGAGTGGCTCGCGACCCGTCACCCCGAGTGGCTCGCGCCCCGTCACCCCGAGTGGCTCGCGCCACGTCACCCCGAGTGGCTCGCGCCACGTCACCCCGAGTGGCTCGCGCCACGTCACCCGAGGGCGAGTGGCTCGCGCCACGTCACCCGAGAGGCGAGTGGCTCGCGCCACGTCACCCGAGCGAGTGGCTCGCGCCACGTCACCCGAGAGCGAGTGGCTCGCGCCACGTCACCCGAGAGGCGGTGGCTCGCGCCACGTCACCGAGAGGCGGTGGCTCGCGCCCGTCACCCGAGGCGAGTGGCTCGCGCCACGTCACCGAGAGGCGAGTGGCTCGCGCCACGTCACCCCGAGGCGAGTGGCTCGCGCCCGTCACCCGAGGCGAGTGGCTCGCGCCACGTCACCCGAGGCGGCGGCTCGCGCCCGTCACCCGAGAGCGGTGGCTCGCGCCACGTCACCCCGAGAGGAGAGTGGCACGCGCCACGTCACCCCGAGAGGCGGGTGGCTCGCGCCACGTCACCCCGAGAGGCGAGTGGCTCGCGCCACGTCACCCCGAGAGGCGAGTGGCTCGCGCCACGTCACCCCGAGAGGCGAGTGGCTCGCGCCACGTCACCCCGAGAGGCGAGTGGCTCGCGCCACGTCACCCCGAGAGGCGAGTGGCTCGCGCCACGTCACCCCGAGAGGCGAGTGGCTCGCGACCCGTCACCCCGAGTGGCTCGCGACCCGTCACCCCGAGTGGCTCGCGCCCCGTCACCCCGAGTGGCTCGCGCCACGTCACCCCGAGTGGCTCGCGCCACGTCACCCCGAGTGGCTCGCGCCACGTCACCCCGAGAGGCGAGTGGCTCGCGCCACGTCACCCCGAGAGGCGAGTGGCTCGCGCCACGTCACCCGGGCGAGTGGCTCGCGCCACGTCACCCCGAGTGGCTCGCGCCACGTCACCCCGAGTGGCTCGCGCCACGTCACCCCGAGAGGCGAGTGGCTCGCGCCACGTCACCCCGAGAGGCGAGTGGCTCGCGCCACGTCACCCCGAGAGGCGAGTGGCTCGCGCCACGTCACCCCGAGAGGCGAGTGGCTCGCGCCACGTGCGAGAGGCGGTGGCTCGCGCCACGTCACCCGAGAGGCGAGTGGCTCGTGCCCGTCACCCGAGAGGAGAGTGGCTCGTGCCACGTCACCCCGAGAGGAGAGTGGCTCGTGCCCGTCACCCCGGGCGGTGGCTCGTGCCACGTCACCCGAGAGGCGGTGGCTCGTGCCACGTCACCCGAGAGGCGAGTGGCTCGTGCCACGTCACCCCGAGTGGCTCGTGCCCGTCACCCGAGAGGCGAGTGGCTCGTGCCACGTCACCCCGAGAGGCGAGTGGCTCGTGCCACGTCACCCCGAGAGGCGAGTGGCTCGTGCCACGTCACCCCGAGAGGCGAGTGGCTCGTGCCACGTCACCCCGAGAGGCGAGTGGCTCGTGCCACGTCACCCCGAGAGGAGAGTGGTTCGTGCCACGTCACCCCGAGAGGAGAGTGGCTCGTGCCCCGTCACCCCGAGTGGCTCGTGCCCCGTCACCCCGAGTGGCTCGCGACCCGTCACCCCGAGTGGCTCGCGACCCGTCACCCCGAGTGGCTCGCGACCCGTCACCCCGAGTGGCTCGCGACCCGTCACCCCGAGTGGCTCGTGACCCGTCACCCCGAGAGGAGAGTGGCTCGTGCCCCGTCACCCCGAGAGGAGAGTGGCTCGTGACCCGTCACCCCGAGAGGAGAGTGGCACGTGCCCCGTCACCCCGAGTGGCTCGTGACCCGTCACCCCGAGTGGCGAGTGGCTCGTGCCCAGTCACCCCGAGCGGCTCGTACCCCGTCACTCTGAGCGGCGAGTGGCTCGTGCCCCGTCACCCCGAGCGGCGAGTGGCTCGTGCCCCATCACCCCAAGCGGCGAGTGGCTCATGCCCAGTCACCCCGAGCGGCTCGTGCCCCGTCACCCCGAGCGGCTCGTTCCCAATCATCGTGAGCGGTGAGTGGCTCGTTCCCCGTGGCTCGTGCCCCAACTGCAGGAGAAGTTACAAGGTGCAGAGGGAGATGGAGAATGTCCTGAAATGTTGCAAGGTCCTCGAATAGAAAATGAAGGCAGCTACTCAAGTCTCCATTATGAAGTTATTCAAAAAAATCCCAAACTAATCAGCCTCCTTTTCATCTTCTGAGCTGTCATTCAAAACCGGACAGCCTGTCAAATGCAATATGTACTAACCCCAATCATGAGAGCACTTCATAAAAAGTCATTCATTTTAATGTATTTATTTGTTATATGTTTTATTTACACATAGTTTACTGCTTTTTTACCCCCTCCCACTCCCCTACCCCCCCGTGCTCACCCCTACTTCATCGCTCCCCGAACCCTCCTCGCTCCTCCACCCCCTCTATTTCTTCCTCCCACTTAGTATACCCGTCTTCCGGATGGTGGTTATGTCTGAATGGACCCTCCCCTCACACTGCCTTCACTTGCACTCTCCTCATGCTGCCTTCCCTTGACGTATCTGGATGGTGGTTGTGTCAGGACAGTGGTGGTTATCTCTGGACCTGTCAAGACGGTGGTTATGTCCAGACGAACCCTCCCCTCACGCTGTCTTCCTTTTCTGCATCCCTCCTCGCTCCCCCTCCCTCCTCACCCTTCTCCCTCTCCACTCAACCCTTCCCCCCTCTTTTTCTACCCCCTCACAGTGTTCCCGTCAGCAAAGCGCCGGGTGGTATTTGCTAGTACAATAAAAACCAGAGAGTTGGTGTCAAAGCCACCCAATGCTCGCCTGTTTATACATTTATTGTTTTTAAAAAACTAGTCTAATAATATTTTTTTATAAAGCATTGCAGTGAAGTCTGATCCAAATAATTTTAAAGCAATATATGTATTTGTATTTTGTAATCAGTAAAAAAATAGTGTGGTAGATAAAAACATTAGAAAGGAAATAACTTGCACCAAAAACTTTAACATTTTCACGCTCACGCTGACGCTCACGCTCACGCCGGGGGTATCGCTATAGCTCTCTGTTCTTCGAACAGGCGAGCTAAAAGTGATACCATTTGAACAGCTCCATTAAACTCGAAGTCCACCTAAAAGGCAATATTATAATTAAACAGACATGACATTTTGCAATTTTGAAATTTTTATTCCATGTATATCGATTATTAACTTTCCCAAATACCATTTTTTTTTCCTTCAACAGCTGGAATCCTTTAGAGTAAAAAGTGACACATGGAAGGATGCTGCTCCTTTTAGTAATAGAAGAACATGTACAAAGCCATAAGATTAGATGGCTTTACCAAGTCAAAGCTAAACCCAAAGCGATCGCTGGTGATGCAACCACTAATAATTAAGACAGAATAATCAACAAAGCAAGACCTGCAAAGAAATAAGCCTTCTGTGATTAATCAGCTATGTGCTGGTTCTACATTAATAAGAGCAGAAACTTTTTGGTTGTGCTTAGCTTGGTGTTGGCGCAGTGGTTAGGGCAACGGCTTGGGATCCAAAAGGTCCTGAGTTCAAGCCCCGTCGGGCCACTGAATTAATACACCAGGGGGTTGACTCAGCCTGTCATCCTTCCGAGGTCGGCGAAATGAGTACCAGTGTACTGGGCCGGTGTATACCCCGGTTAAAATAGGTGTACCATGTCCCTGTGTCGTAAGAGGCGACCAGGGTTGCGTCAGGAAGGGCATCCGGCATAAAACATGTGCCAAATCACGATGCGGATCATACGGATGATCCGCTGTGGCGACCCCGAAAGGGAGCAGCCGAAAGAAGAAGAAGAAACTTTTTGGTTGTGCCATTGATAATGCATCACATCAAGCACGAGTATGCATGGGAAGCTAGGAACCATGACCTCCAGAGTTGATGAGCCCTAGCATGCAAAGCAATCATTCTTGAATGATTTATGTTGCGGCAAACAATGCTGTGACAATTCTCTGCCTCATCCCGGTTCATAATGTTTGGTCAATAAAAGCGGCAAGTGCATATGTTTAAAGGAGCAGGCAAACGATACAAATGCTCCACACTCAAACACGAGTGTTCAAAAACACAGATAACTAACACACGATTTACCTTTTATTACAAAATGACAAAACTACTTACACCTATTTTGCAGAGAGCCTTCAATTCGTCCAGCATTTCAGGCCACTGCTGTGGCCACTCTCGCTTAGCCATCTCTACGACCAGTCGAGACACGACATCCTTAACGTGAGCCTCTTCTTCCATGATGGGTAGAGTACCCTGCAAGCAAATAACATGTTCTCAGAGGTGTTGAATAGGTGAGGGAGAGGCAGGAAAATTTTTGTAAAGGCAGGTTAAGAAAAAACGCATGTGCAAAGTATTCGGAATTCTCCAAGTAAAGCAGTGGAGGATATGTTTTAATTGAAAGATATATTTTCATTAAATATATTTGGTTAGCAGGATGGCATAGGGGTATGCACACTCTCTTCTTTCTAAGCTGCCTATCCTGGGTTTGAATCCCGACCCAGCCATAAACTGTCATCCCAATGTTTCACAGGCAGGGCGATTCATCAATGTGTGTGCCATCCCTTGGATGGACATTAAACTGGATATCCCATCTGCTGGATTAGTTGGTGGATGTTAAATATCCCACGGTGTCCTACACGAAGAGTAGGCAAGCCATCGCAGGCGCCATGGCCAAATTACAAATTCTTGCGCTAACCTACAGAGGACATTGCATCAGCGGCACGGCCATGTCCTCAACCAATGATGCCACCTTGCTACCATGTGCTGCAAATGAAAAAAGCCAAAATATACGAGGATTGGGATGAAAGTAATGCCTCTTATTGAGGCAGCCATTGGAAGAAATTCAGTCTCCTGAACATGTAGGCCTCACTGTCAGAAATGACTTCACTTAGGCTGACCATATAGCCAAGGTGGTCTCCAAATTCAGCTCTGCAGACTGGACATCCTCCGTCATTCAATTAAGAATCACAACTACTCCCATCCGGCAGTTTTTATTGGTATATTAATGGAGTATTGCTCTTCCATATGGGCTGGGACACCAGAATCACAGGTTATTCTTGGATTGTGTTGAATCTAAAGCTCTCAAGATTATTAGAATCCTCCATAATGAGGTTGAAGCACAGGCCTGCAACTCTCACATATCTGATAGATGTGTGGCCAATGATTTTTCCAGCCTCTCTTCTATTTTAGCTCCCTCTTTTACCACAACCCTTCCAACCCTGTCCAAGTACTCCAGGCCACACATGCAATTATTGTAATCCCTCCTGGTTAAACTCTCAATTTAATAACAGCACACCTCCATCCCTTTTATTCCCATTTTCTCCTTCTTTTCAAAATACTTTCCGGAGGCGGTTCAATTGCACACTCTTCACTCCAGCATTTCATACAGGCAGTGCCCCACGATCTTCTGTCATCCCCGAAGGCTACAAATGATCTTTTATATCCTCATTATCCCCTTCCTACCTCAACCCTCTTACTGTACAAGCCATTATGTATTAATGGACAACCTCTTTGTTACAGTTTAAGATAAAGCACAACACATTCAGCCTGATAAAAGGAAAGTATTTGGAAAAAAGATACATCCTTACATCTGTAATAATCTTCCAAATATCTTCTTTTAACTGTAGTTTTTCTTCTTGATTCATATTAATCCAGCGAAACCTGGATCGTAAAGTCAATGTGAAAAGCAGGAAAGTAAAGGAATCTTAAGACAGATACATTTGCTCAAAAAAAAAAAATTGTAAGTCAATCTGTTGTACAAATAATGCAAAAACAAGTACATTTCTCTCAAACAAAATCAGAGGAGAGCAAAGGGAGAGAATACGTTACTTGCCAATCATTTGTCTAGCAGAGACTAAAATGTGTGGCAGAAGCAGGAAAAAAATAAAATAAAAAACATGATGAAGCTTTGCTTATTTCATTTGATACGAGGACCCTCACTTGATGCAATGCTCCAAAAGCTGAAGGCCAAAATGCCGGACCATGGCAGAGTTTGTCTTGGTGGCCATGAGCCGGCCGCAAATTGACAGGCAAGGGGAATTCTCCTTCACTTCCTCGCAGAACTAGTAGAAAGAAAGCATTTCAATATAAATTTGATGAAAAGCAAGCAAACAATCGATTAAGCATTGAAAACATCATTCAAGGAAAATTGAAAATGCAGCAGACACGCACAAAAAAGAAAGAAGTAATTATAATAATAACTGGATATCTGTGATCACAAAGCGATCGCCAAGGGTAAGCCTCTCCTTACCCTTGGCCCGTGATCCAAAGATGACCATTTTTTTTGGACCACCATATGACCTTGAAATTCAGCATTTAGGGATGGAGTGTAAAGAAAATGTGTTCCCATCTACAATCTATCCATGAAAATCAGGGGAAAATTATTCGAGTTATGATCAAAAGGGTGTCTTTTTTATTAATTATGCCACAATCTGAAAAAAGTAGGTCAAGGACAATAAACAAATATCGGGTGCACAACTTCAGTGCAGGTACGCTATTATGATGCAAGAAAATCTTGGAAGGCCAAGCGGTTTTTGAGATTCCGCATTGGCAAAATTGAGCAACGCCAAAAAAAAAGAAAAAAAGAATTCTTTTTCTCAACCAACCATTTGACCTCGACCTTTAACCTGGAGGGTCTGATGTAAAGCAAGCATAAATGCACCTTGCACTTGGTTATCGAGAGAGGGCAATTTCATTCCGATAAGACAAACCTTAGTCGAGTTTTGGTGAATAATGTTAAAACTTCTATAATTGGGTGATGACCTTTTTTAGGTTAAGGTCAAAAAATTGTCACCCTCACATACTTTTTATTCCCATTATTGATGCAGCTCGGAAATTGGGAGTGTTGGGAGTGCAGGAATAAAGAAGAAGAAAAAACATTCTAAATGGTGGTTTCGTACTCCTCGGGGTCTAAGAAACTCTGGTACCATTAAAAATTATCTGCACTAATTGTAGAAACAAATCCGACAACAGCTATAAGCCTTCTCCTATCCTATCGGTCACATATAGTACAGGGGAGGCTCAATTAAAACAAAATTAAAACAAAAAAAAAAAATGATGTAAACTAGCACAGGCACTCAGTAGAGCGCATACCTTCGCCAACGCTACATTTTGTCCCCCCCCCCCCAGAAACCGTTGATTGTGAGGGTATTTAATCCCATACCACATCTGCCATCTCATATGTGTTATGATGGCTTAAAAACATTAAATTTCCTGTGTCATATCGTATATCACAAGATTGGGCATTGAATTCACAACATTTTGGCATTGGTTGCATGCAAATTGGATTAAAAAAAAAAACAAAAAAAAAAACGACCGCACTATGGCAAAATGACGATTTTGACCTTTTCATGACCTCGACCTTGACCTTTGTACTCTTAATTTTGTAATTGGTATTATAGTGTGGGGAACAGAACAGTCAACATTTTGGTGTTGGTTTCATGCAAATCGGATAAGAATTGACCGTGTTATGACTAAAACCGCACATTTTGCAATGTCATGACCCCCCCTGACCTTTGACTCCCAACCGGTAGTAAGGGTTATAACGTCATTGTGTCATGTCACATATCACAAGATGGGGCATTGAATTCTGAACATTTTGACATTAGTTGTATGCAAATTGGATACAAATTGACCGCGCTATGGTAGAAAGACGATTTTGACCTTTTCATGACCTTGACCTTGACCTTTGACCCGATCGCTCCCAAAATCTAATCAAATGGTCCTCGGATAATAACCAATCATCCCACCAAATTTGCTGCGATTCAGTTCAATACTTTTGGAGTTATGCGAATAACAAACAAACAAACAAACACACGTATTCACAAATAAATAAATACACAGCGATCAAACCATAACCTTCGCAACAAAGTTTGCGAAGGTAATCACAAAAAGATTCAGAAAAAAAAACATGATGATAAAAGCAATCAGTAAAAACTTTAACAGCACAAAAGTCATAGAGTGCAAAATGTGAATAATGTTATAACCTGAAACAATGTCATTTGGCAAAGACAATGGCAAAAAGGAAGACATTTTGTAATTCCTTTATAATTGCATATTGCTTTTACTTCCACCATTTCTTGAAGATAAACATTCTCATTGTCACATTTGCTAAATTTTATTAAAAAGAGGTGTTAATAATGATAATGTATTGAAAAACAAAAACGAATTGTATTTTTCAATTTTAATGCGTGAAATTACAATATTTGCTGCGACCACCTGTTTCAGGCAAAACAGCAGATACTGTATATCCGTTTTGGAATGCTTTCCTGCAATTTATTTCGGAATTCCATTGGGAGGGCATTCCATGAATTGTAGAATGTTTCCCACAATTCACATTTTCATTCTGGATGTTTTTAGTTTTCGTCCTATCCAAATAATCCAAAATCTTTGGCCGCCACACTTTTTCCATCAATTTCTAATTTCTCTCTTGCTGTTAATATAAACCTACACCATGCCCAAGATAGCAAACTCTATGATACTCAAAAGAATCGTTTTACACTGAGAAGACAATTCCCAGATCGAAATATCCCACATAACAGATATTTTTAGATTGGGCATTCAAGCAACAACACGGAAGCATAATGAGAACGGAGAAGTTAAGGATTAAAAAAGAAAGGATTGGAAGGCCATATAAACTCATAAAAACAAAGGAGCAATACTGAAAGATAAGTTCCTTCAGAAATAGAAAATAAAAATAAAAAACATCAAGTGCTGAACATACACAAGAACTGGCACAGATATCATTGGTTCAAGTGGACTCAACTACCGTAGGAAGGTGTCATCAAAAATGGTCTCGGGCTGGCAGGATGACCTGGATTAGAGGTATGCACACTCGTCTCTCAGCTGTCGAGACTGAGTTTGAAACTCAGCCCAGAAATAAACTATCATTCTGGCGTTTCATCGGCAGGGTGATTCATAAATGTGTGTGCCTCTCGGACAGACGTTAAATGGGAATCTTATTTGTCGGCAATAGTTGGTGGGTGTTAAATACTCTACGGTGTTCTTCACTAAGAGTAAGTGAATTATCTTCGGCACCATGAACAAATTCCCAATTCGTGCCCTAGCCACTGAGAAGGCAATGGCAAACCACCCAGTGTGTAACACAGTATGGTACTGTACATCAGAATTAGAGAATCATATAGTGCCACCTGGTGAAAGCCAGTATTACAGGTCATAAACTATAAAGAACAATCAAAGATTGCAAACCCTCACCCAGACTTGTTTTGTGTGGTTTTATAGTACGTATTTTATTGATGTACTCAAATTCTAATTGTACCCTACATACATTATCGACGTACTCACATTCTAATTATACCCTACATACATTATAGACGTACTCACATTCTAATTGCACCGTACATACATTATAGACGTACTCACATTCTAATTGTACTGTACATACATTAAAGACATACTCGCATTCTAATTGCACCATAGGTATTCACATCCTAATTGTACCATAAATACATTATAGGCATACTCACATTCTAATTGTACCGTACATACATCATACACGTACTCACATTCTAATTGTACCGTACATACATCATACACGTACTCACATTCTAATTGTACCGTACATACATCATATACATTCTAATTGTGCATACTTTATGGAGGTACAGTACTCAGTATAAAAAAGATAACATGTAAAAATTGTGGTCTATGTCTGGCACGTTACGTAAGAACAAATAAACAGGCAAACAAACGAATGGACCCACAACTCTCTCCTCTAGCAAGGGTAAATATATGCCAAAGACATCAGAAATGTGGGGGATTAGCCCTTCTTCCGGGACGGCTTATTTGCCAGTTGTGTCAGACGCATCCCCAGTTTATGTCGGAGATGTGTTCCTGAAAAATGCGACAAAAATCAAAACAGTTTTTCTTTTAAGAATGAATGGAATCAGGGGGATGCATTCCTTATGTCACCACTTCAGGTATTATATTTCACTTTTTACCTATGATATTACCGTTTTTTTCAATCAATGACAGTTATATTCAAGTACCAATATGTATAATTAAATATATTTTACATTACAAGACATTTAAATAAAAAATAAACCTCTCCCGGAAGCGGTCGGAGGTGGCAGTCTTCTTCTTCTTCTTCCTCATTCTTCTTCTTCTTCTTCCTCATTCTTCTTCAATGGATGTGGGCATATTTATTGATCAGAGGCAAACTTAATAATCTGGCAATCCATCAGTACCAGCATCCATTCGACAAATAACATCCAACTTAATTTGTAAAGTCAAGTTTCACATCTAATTTAATGCGTTGCCATTAGCTATTGACGTCAATATCAATGACATCGCAGACACGCCACTTCCGGGTTTGTTCAATTGTCACCGCAACGGAATACGCTTTGCCATGGATCCTTCGCGAGAGTGCGGTGTGTGGGGTGCCCATGACCGAGCACGCATCCCACTTAAAAAGAGACGTTCCAAGTCATGTGGCTCGAATCTCTCCCTGACCATGGTGTCGGAACAGGGCCGAGCAGAGAGAATGGCAGAGTCGAGAGTGGTCGTGGAAAGAGGATGCCAGGACAATGGCTGAGGCCCAGAAAGAGGAATGGCCAAGCAGGTGGAGCTCACGCGGTGCCCAGAGTAAGCTCGCCGTCAGGATAGGCGAGGTGCTCTGGGTGCTTGGGGATGGACCTGAATGCGCTTGGTCCCGTGTTGAGGTGCGGGAGAGCACGGTCCCTGGTCCTGGACCAGTGGCTCCTGCTGCTCTGCATCTCCAGATCTGTTCCCGTGGCCCGTTTGTGGAGCCAAGGTGCATCAACCATGGCGATGCTCTCTCTGCGCTCCGTACTTGCCCTGGGCATTCACAGGGACTGCTCGATGTTTGCAGACATGATGCAGGCAATCTCATCACTGCGGCCGGCACTCGGTGTGCCATGGGCTGGGCGAGCCTTGGGGACTCCGAGCTTGGACAAGTCTCACAGGTAGATTTTGAAAGTGCATTTTAGCCTTTCAAATCGGCAAAATACTGCATCAAAGTAGATTTTAAAATAGGTGAAACACTGTATAAATGTACCTTATGAAACCCATCCATGAAAATGATCATCACGGGGCAAACGGCCCTACAACGATCAATATTGATGATGACGATGATGATGATGATGATGATGATGATGATGATGAGGGAACACGTTTGCAATGCCTTTTAACCAATCTACAGAGCAGTACATTTATTTCTGTGTGAAACAAAGTACAGTAGTTCTTTTGACGCTTTCGTGATCTCCCAATTTGGAACTTTAGCGATGTATTCTGGCATCTTTATCAGTCTTGTAAGTTCGGAAAATCGTCCAGAATAAAAGGTATGGCTTTTAAAGCAACAAAAATGTGAGTTGAGACGACGAATATCAAGAAGTAGTATTGATAACGAGCGACGTATTTGCGAAACCACATGAAAAGGGGAGGCATAAACCGGGGTATTACTGCACATTGAAATCAGTATGCACACAAAATAAATAAATAAATAAACAAACATATGTACATATTACCCTCAAATACTATGTACACAATACAGTAGGCAAAACACGTTAAAATATAATAAAACAATATCCATTATGTATACAGGGTGTCCCATAATTCAATATGGATCATTAAAAAATATATTTGCTTTTTAACAATATTTTATTGGCTGCTCTTAGAGCACCCTTATTCTGGACATTTCCCTGTCTGTCTGTCCGCAAAACTTTGCTCAAGCCTAGGGGCTAAACCACTCAACCGATTCCAATGAAATTTGGTAGGTAGGACCAATATTTATGGGAATCGTGTGCTTTCAAATATGGGACCCCGGGCCCTAGCAACGGCATAGCAACGGCCCTTTAAAGTGGTCAAAAAAATCGAAAAAAAATCAAAAAAAAAAATCGAAAAATCGAAACTTAGAGTTCTGTGTGCAATCTATCTAGCTCCCTTCATGCCAATTTACAGCCCTAACAAAAATATTTGTAGGAGGAGATAGGTTTTGGGCGAGTACATGTCGAACATTTCAGAAACGGTTAATTGCGAATATCTCAAAGAGAAAGTCTGATTTTGATGAAACTTGGGTGAAATGTGTACAATGTTGCTAGCATGTACACAAAAATGAATGGTTGCTGCACACCTCCGTTGCTTAGCAACAGCTAAAATACTTTATCGTACATCGTACACTTAATGTGGACTGTACAAAAAAAAAATCAATACCTCCGAAACTGGACCTCCGAGGGACCTGTTTTTTTTTTGTGCCCAAGGAGAATGTCTTACAGCATCATATAAAAAAAAACAATCTTTAGCGAATAGATAAATGGAATTACCAGGGCTGCCATTTGTTAGAGTCTCTTTGAAAACATGCCTGAAATTTCACAAGGCGGGTTTCTGGGCGCAAACTAAGAGGGCTGTGATCATCATATTTATTGTGCTAAATTGATTGATAGCATGTACATGAATATCAGCTAGTCGCGTCGGCCAGCTTTCCATCTAAAGCGAGCAGCCATGTCGCCTACCGGCTTGTTAGTATTTAATGTTATTAATAACAGGCAATATGATTGGTGAAATAATTATTCAACAGTCATACGATTGGTTGCCTATATTTTCAATCCTGCACCCCAAAACAGAGTACTACTTTTACGTTCCGTAATTATTTCTAGGACATCCTGGACAAATATATATTGCACAACATACAAAATTGAAAGCAAGAAATCCGACAAGAAAATAACCATGATTAACGAGTGCGTGTCGACAAGTGAAGACATTCTCACAAACAAAATAACACTTGGAAACTACAACGGCACCTCCGCAAGGCTGAACAGTTTACGTTTTGTATGCCACCGATAGGCCGGATCTGAACCAAAATAAAATTGGCTTGTTCTTGTCAACTAACCAACTCCTCCACCAAGTTTTATTATAACTTGTCCACAACTTTTTTTTACATCCACAATACATCGTTTTGTCCCCATCTCTCAATGGTGAAGGATCACTTAAAAAAAAATTATCCTGTCCGGATCCGGATCTAGATCTTCACCTAAATCAATTCGGCCTCGTCACACACCAAACCTGTCCCACCAAGTATCATCTGAATCTGTCAACAACTTTTTGAGATATCATGCAATGCCGATTTTAGCCCCATCTCTCAATGGTGAGGAATCAGTTAAAATTAAATTATTATTGTATCCAGATCTGGATTCAGATCTTCACCAAAAATGAATCAATTCTTCCTCGTGGCACTCCCAAACTGTCCACCAAGTTTTGTGTGAACCCATCCATAACCTTTTGAGATATTGTGCTATATAACGTTTTTGGCCCTATCAATGGTGAAGAATCACTTCAAAAATTCTCAGATCTGAAATCTTCACCTAAATGAAGCGTTGCTGTCCTTGGCTGGTCACCTAAACACAAAAAAATCAGAACAATTGCTTGAAAACTGGCCAAAAATCGTGTGACAAACAGACAGAGAAACAGATGCTACAGACCAACATACTTTGCGAAATTTTTTTTTCCACCAAGTAACAAGGGTGAAAACATAACCTCCACCCACCTTGAGTAATGGAGGTAAAGGAGAAGTAGGAGAAGGAGGACAAGAAGGAGGAGAAGGAGAAGAATAAAAAGGAGAAGGAGGAGGAGGAGGAGGACAAGAAGGAGGAGAAGGAGAAGAAGAAAAAGGAGGAGGAGGAGGAGGAGAAGAAGAAGAAGAAGAAGGAGGAGGAGGAGGAGAAGAAGGAGGAGAAGAAGGAGGAGAAGGAGAAGGAGGAGGAGGAGGATGAGGACGAGGAGAAGAAAAAGGAGGAGAAGGAGGCGGAGAAGGAGGAGAAGGAGGAGGAGAAGGAGGAGGAGAAGGAGGAGGAGAAGGAGGAGGAGGAGAAGGAGGCGGAGAAGCAGGAGGAGAAGGAGGAGGAGAAGGAGGACAAGGAGAAGGAGGAGAAGGAGGAGAAGGAGAAGGAGGAGAAGGAGAAGGAGAAGGAGAAGGAGAAGGAGAAGGAGAAGGAGAAGAAGGAGGAGAAGGAGAAGGAGAAGAAGAAGGAGAAGGAGAAGGAAGGGAGAAGAAGGAGAAGGAGAAGAAGAAGGAGAAGGAGAAGGAGAAGGAGAAGGAGAAGGAGAAGAAGGAGAAGAAGGAGAAGGAGAAGGAGAAGGAGAAGGAGAAGGAGAAGGAGAAGGAGGAGAAGGAGAAGGAGAAGGAGGAGAAGGAGAAGGAGAAGGAGAAGGAGAAGGAGAAGGAGGAGAAGGAGAAGGAGAAGGAGAAGGAGAAGGAGAAGGAGAAGGAGGAGAAGGAGAAGGAGAAGGAGAAGGAGAAGGAGAAGGAGGAGAAGGAGAAGGAGAAGGAGAAGGAAGGGAGAAGGAGAAGGAAGGGAGAAGAATGAGGAAGGGAGAAGAATGAGGAAGGGAGAAGAATGAGGAAGGGAGAACAATGACGAAGGGAGAAGAATGAGCAAGGGAGAAGAATGAGGAAGGTAGACTAATGAGGAAGGGAGAAGACTGAGGAAGGGAGAAGAATGAGGAAGGGAGAAGAATGAGGAAGGGAGAAGAATGAGGAAGGGAGAAGAATGAGGAAGGGAGAAGAATGAGGAAGGGAGAAGAATGAGGAGGGGAGAAGAATGAGGAAGGGAGAAGAATGAGGAAGGGAGAAGAATGAGGAGAAGGAGGTGAAGGAGGTGGAGGCGGATAAGGATAAGGAGGATAAGGAGGATAAGGATAAGGAGGAGAAGGATAAGGAGGATAAGGATAAGGAGGATAAGGATAAGGAGGATAAGGATAAGGAGGATAAGGATAAGGAGGATAAGGATAAGGAGGATAACGATAAGGAGGATAAGGATAAGGAGGATAAGGCTAAGGATAAGGAGGATAAGGATAAGGAGGATAAGGCTAAGGAGGAGGATAAAGAGAAGGATATGGAGGACGATAAGGAGGAGGATAAAGAGAAGGATATGGAGGAGGATAAGGAGGAAGAAAAAGAGAAGGATATGGAGGAGGATAAGGAGGAGGAAAAGGAGGAGGGTAAGGAGGAGGATAAGGAGGAGGGGTAAGGAGGAGGATAAGGAGGAGGGGTAAGGAGGAGGGTAAGGAGGAGGGTAAGGAGGAGGGTAAGGAGGAGGGTAAGGAGGAGGGTAAGGAGGAGATAAAGAAGACGGCGTTACATTCAAAATTTTGTAACGTTCGGAGGTGAAGGAATTAGGGATTTTAATAGTCGAGTGGAAGGATTAGGGATGTTCACGTTGCAAAGGAAAACATCTATCGCCAATAGAAATGACCGTTTCACTCCAGGAGAATGTTGTCCAAAGCATTACAACCAAACGGAAAAAGGGAAATGCCAGGGGATCCTGTGCTGGTGATAAGTCTGCTCTGACATGATACATTTTCTGTGTATTTTCACATCGACTCCCTCAACCCCCACGATCCTGAACACGATTCGGCCCAAAGTGCCCATTGTATGGAGCCATTTTTACGGCCAAACTACCTTATAGGCCTCAGTCCGCTGGTCAGGCTGAGAATCGAGGTTCATGACGATGTTCAGCGCCTGCACAAGCTTCTGACACAAGTCGTTCACCTCTTCGGTCTTCCTCACGGCCATTGTCCTAAAAACCAGAAGAGAACCACAAATAAACCCACACAACCTCCTTGCGGTGAACACGTTGACTCAAACTCGCAGGCACGTTCTTGGCCAGCCCATACAGAGGACCCCTGGTTACTATGGCGATGCAGAGACGGCGCGTGGGAAGAAGAATGCATTTTAATAAACCTGACTGAACAACGACTCCTCAGCCGAAGCTCACGGGTCACTCGATAACCTTATAGATATCGAAAAACAAGTAAGCATACTTATACAGCAACAACTTTAAAAAATAATGGTGTGTTCCGTTAGCAAGCGGCTTGCTATCGCTTCCCAATTGGCTTGCCTGATGCATAGCGCTCAAGCAAGCATTCCAACGGAACGGAGCGCTCGGTACCGCTTAACAACATGGCGCTCTCCATGTAAAGTTGACAAACGATGCGATCGTGGGACTCCACCAAATGTTGGACGGGTCGTCATTTTTATTTGCTCTAATATCGTCTTGTGACAACAACTTCTCAAAACGAATGTATTGTGTTAGCAGCGGCTATAGAGGACAAGGAAGAATAAAAGAAAGATAAATAAATGGGGACTGCGAAGTGGGAATCCCCTGGCAAGCTTGTGAATGTGATGGACTGTGCGTTTTGGGGGGATTTGAAGATTTTTAAAACTTGAAGAATAAGGATGAAGGCGAGAGTAAAAATTAAAGCATGAAATACACTTTTAGATAAAATTATAAGTACTAGTGCATGGCCGTACGTGCAAAAAAGCAAGAAAAAAAAAGAACAAGAAGAATTGTGACGGCAATTGTGATGTCATAGCAACGTGTCCTGTCATTGGTTTGGGAAATAAATGGCCATAATTTGGGAATCACTTGTCCGATTAATATCAAACCTTGAAAAGACATACTCACAGGGCCCCAACAATATACCTGGCAAGTTTCAATTAGATCGGACCAGTGGTTGTTGAGAAACAGCAGTCGCAGACAGACAGACAGACAGACACACACAGATTGCTGGAAATATCGAAAGATACCGAACAGCCTCTGACCATTTCATTGGTTAAAGAATAGTTTTGACTCTGACTAAGGTGGTCATTTTTGGAAAACCTCTATGAATGGCTTGCTCCACTTGCCAAGCAGCGATGTTGAAGCGGAACGACGAGCTTGCAAAATTATAGCAAACTGATTGCCAACGAAACACACCCCAGACTCGAGGTTTGTTTTGTGTGGTGCTTGTGTGGTTTTAGAGTACATAGCTTATTGACGTACTCACATTCTAATTGTTCATACTTTATACATGTACTCACATTCTAATTGTACATACTTTATACACGTACTCACATTCTAATTGTTCATACTTTATACATGTACTCACATTCTAATTGTTCATACTTTATACATGTACTCACATTCTGATTGTACATACTTTATACATGTACTCACATTCTAATTGTTCATACTTTATACATGTACTCACAATCTAATTGTTCATACTTTATACATGTACTCACATTCTGATTGTACATACTTTATACATGTACTCACATTCTAATTGTACATACTTTATACATGTACTCGCATTCTAATTGTACATACTTTATACATGTACTCACATTCTGATTGTACATACTTTATACACGCACTCACATTCTAATTGTTCATACTTTATACATGTACTCACATTCTGATTGTACATACTTTATACATGTACTCACATTCTAATTGTTCATACTTTATACATGTACTCACATTCTAATTGTACATACTTTATACATGTACTCACATTCTGATTGTACATACTTTATACACGCACTCACATTCTAATTGTTCATACTTTATACATGTACTCACATTCTAATTGTACATACTTTATACATGTACTCACATTCTAATTGTTCATACTTTATACATGTACTCACATTCTAATTGTACATACTTTATACATGTACTCACATTCTAATTCAACATACTTTATACACGTACTCACATTCTAATTGTTCATACTTTATACATGTACTCACATTCTGATTGTACATACTTTATACATGTACTCACATTCTAATTGTACATACTTTATACATGTACTCACATTCTAATTATACATACTTTATACATGTACTCACATTCTAATTGGACATACTTTATACATGTACTCACATTCTAATTGTACATACTTTATACATGTACTCACATTCTAATTGTACATACTTTATACATGTACTCACATTCTAATTGGACATACTTTATACATGTACTCACATTCTAATTGTACATACTTTATACATGTACTCACATTCTAATTGTACATACTTTATACATGTACTCACATTCTAATTGGACATACTTTATACATGTACTCACATTCTAATTGTACATACTTTATACATGTACTCACATTCTAATTGTACATACTTTATACATGTACTCACATTCTAATTGTACATACTTTATACATGTACTCACATTCTAATTGTTCATACTTTATACATGTACTCACATTCTGATTGTACATACTTTATACATGTACTCACATTCTAATTGTACATACTTTATACATGTACTCACATTCTAATTGTTCATACTTTATACATGTACTCACATTCTAATTGTACATACTTTATACATGTACTCACATTCTAATTCAACATACTTTATACACGTACTCACATTCTAATTGTTCATACTTTATACATGTACTCACATTCTGATTGTACATACTTTATACATGCACTCACATTCTAATTGTACATACTTTATACATGTACTCACATTCTAATTATACATACTTTATACATGTACTCACATTCTAATTGGACATACTTTATACATGTACTCACATTCTAATTGTACATACTTTATACATGTACTCACATTCTAATTGTACATACTTTATACATGTACTCACATTCTAATTGGACATACTTTATACATGTACTCACATTCTAATTGTACATACTTTATACATGTACTCACATTCTAATTGGACATACTTTATACATGTACTCACATTCTAATTGGACATACTTTATACATGTACTCACATTCTAATTGTACATACTTTATACATGTACTCACATTCTAATTGTACATACTTTATACATGTACTCACATTCTGATTGTACATACTTTATACACGTAATCACATTCTAATTGTTCATACTTTATACATGTACTCACATTCTGATTGTACATACTTTATACATGTACTCACATTCTAATTCAACATACTTTATACACGTACTCACATTCTAATTGTTCATACTTTATACATGTACTCACATTCTGATTGTACATACTTTATACATGTACTCACATTCTAATTGTACATACTTTATACATGTACTCACATTCTAATTATACATACTTTATACATGTACTCACATTCTAATTGGACATACTTTATACATGTACTCACATTCTAATTGTACATACTTTATACATGTACTCACATTCTAATTGGACATACTTTATACATGTACTCACATTCTAATTGTACATACTTTATACATGTACTCACATTCTAATTGTACATACTTTATACATGTACTCACATTCTAATTGTTCATACTTTATACACGTACTCACATTCTAATTGTTCATACTTTATACATGTACTCACATTCTAATTGTTCATACTTTATACACGTACTCACATTCTAATTGTACATACTTTATACATGTACTCACATTCTAATTGGACATACTTTATACATGTACTCACATTCTAATTGTACATACTTTATACATGTACTCACATTCTAATTGGACATACTTTATACATGTACTCACATTCTAATTGTACATACTTTATACATGTACTCACATTCTAATTGTACATACTTTATACATGTACTCACATTCTAATTGGACATACTTTATACATGTACTCACATTCTAATTGTACATACTTTATACATGTACTCACATTCTAATTGGACATACTTTATACATGTACTCACATTCTAATTGTACATACTTTATACATGTACTCACATTCTAATTGTACATACTTTATACATGTACTCACATTCTAATTGTTCATACTTTATACACGTACTCACATTCTAATTGTTCATACTTTATACATGTACTCACATTCTAATTGTTCATACTTTATACACGTACTCACATTCTAATTGTACATACTTTATACATGTACTCACATTCTAATTGGACATACTTTATACATGTACTCACATTCTAATTGCACATACTTTATACATGTACTCACATTCTAATTGGACATACTTTATACATGTACTCACATTCTAATTGTACATACTTTATACATGTACTCACATTCTAATTGTACATACTTTATACATGTACTCACATTCTAATTGGACATACTTTATACATGTACTCACATTCTAATTGTACATACTTTATACATGTACTCACATTCTAATTGGACATACTTTATACATGTACTCACATTCTAATTGTACATACTTTATACATGTACTCACATTCTAATTGTACATACTTTATACATGTACTCACATTCTAATTGTTCATACTTTATACACGTACTCACATTCTAATTGTTCATACTTTATACATGTACTCACATTCTAATTGTTCATACTTTATACACGTACTCACATTCTAATTGTACATACTTTATACATGTACTCGCATTCTAATTGTTCATACTTTATACACGTACTCACATTCTAATTGCTCATACTTTATACACGTACTCACATTCTAATTGTACATACTTTATACATGTACTCACATTCTAATTGTTCATACTTTATACACGTACTCACATTCTAATTGTACATACTTTATACACGTACTCACATTCTAATTGTACATACTTTATACATGTACTCACATTCTAATTGTACATACTTTATACACGTACTCACATTCTAATTGTACATACTTTATACATGTACTCACATTCTAATTGTTCATACTTTATACATGTACTCAAATTCTGATTGTACATACTTTATACATGTACTCACATTCTAATTGTACATACTTTATACATGTACTCACATTCGAATTGTACATACTTTATAGATATACTCCCATTCCATTTGTGCATACTTTATATACGTACTCACATTCTAATTGTACATACCTTATAGACGTACTCACAATATAATTGTACATACTATTTACATGTACTCACATTCTAATTGGACATACTTTGTACATGTACTCACAATATAATTGTACATCCTCCATACATGTACTCACATTCTAATTGTACATACTATATACATGTACTCACAATATAATTGTACATACTATCTACATGTACTCACATTCTAATTGTACATACTTTACACATGCACTCACATTCTAATTGTACATACTTTGTAGACGTACTCACATTCTAATTGTACATACTTTATACATGTACTCACATTCTAATTGTTCATACTTTATACATGTACTCACATTCTGATTGTACATACTTTATACATGTACTCACATTCTAATTGTACATACTTTATACATGTACTCACATTCTAATTGTTCATACTTTATACATGTACTCACATTCTAATTGTACATACTTTATACATGTACTCACATTCTAATTCAACATACTTTATACACGTACTCACATTCTAATTGTTCATACTTTATACATGTACTCACATTCTGATTGTACATACTTTATACATGCACTCACATTCTAATTGTACATACTTTATACATGTACTCACATTCTAATTATACATACTTTATACATGTACTCACATTCTAATTGGACATACTTTATACATGTACTCACATTCTAATTGTACATACTTTATACATGTACTCACATTCTAATTGTACATACTTTATACATGTACTCACATTCTAATTGGACATACTTTATACATGTACTCACATTCTAATTGTACATACTTTATACATGTACTCACATTCTAATTGGACATACTTTATACATGTACTCACATTCTAATTGGACATACTTTATACATGTACTCACATTCTAATTGTACATACTTTATACATGTACTCACATTCTAATTGTACATACTTTATACATGTACTCACATTCTGATTGTACATACTTTATACACGTAATCACATTCTAATTGTTCATACTTTATACATGTACTCACATTCTGATTGTACATACTTTATACATGTACTCACATTCTAATTGTACATACTTTATACATGTACTCACATTCTAATTGTTCATACTTTATACATGTACTCACATTCTAATTGTACATACTTTATACATGTACTCACATTCTAATTCAACATACTTTATACACGTACTCACATTCTAATTGTTCATACTTTATACATGTACTCACATTCTGATTGTACATACTTTATACATGTACTCACATTCTAATTGTACATACTTTATACATGTACTCACATTCTAATTATACATACTTTATACATGTACTCACATTCTAATTGGACATACTTTATACATGTACTCACATTCTAATTGTACATACTTTATACATGTACTCACATTCTAATTGGACATACTTTATACATGTACTCACATTCTAATTGTACATACTTTATACATGTACTCACATTCTAATTGTACATACTTTATACATGTACTCACATTCTAATTGTTCATACTTTATACACGTACTCACATTCTAATTGTTCATACTTTATACATGTACTCACATTCTAATTGTTCATACTTTATACACGTACTCACATTCTAATTGTACATACTTTATACATGTACTCGCATTCTAATTGTTCATACTTTATACACGTACTCACATTCTAATTGCTCATACTTTATACACGTACTCACATTCTAATTGTACATACTTTATACATGTACTCACATTCTAATTGTTCATACTTTATACATGTACTCACATTCTAATTGTTCATACTTTATACATGTACTCACATTCTAATTCTACATACTTTATACACGTACTCACATTCTAATTCTACATACTTTGTACACGTACTCACATTCTAATTCTACATACTTTATACATGTACTCCCATCCTAATTCTACATACATTATACATGTACTCACATTCTAATTCTACATACATTATACATGTACTCACATTCTAATTCAACATACTTTATACATGTACTCACATTCTAATTGTACATACTTTATACATGTACTCACATTCTAATTGTACATACTTTATACATGTACTCACATTCTAATTCTACATACTTTATACATGTACTCACATTCTAATTCTACATACTTTATACATGTACTCCCATCCTAATTCTACATACATTATACATGTACTCACATTCTAATTCTACATACATTATACATGTACTCACATTCTAATTCTACATACTTTATACATGTACTCACATTCTAATTCTACATACTTTATACATGTACTCACATTCTAATTGTACATACTTTATACATGTACTCACATTCTAATTCTACATACTTTATACATGTACTCACATTCTAATTCTACATACTTTATACATGTACTCACATTCTAATTCTACATACTTTATACATGTACTCACATTCTAATTCTACATACTTTATACATGTACTCACATTCTAATTCTACATACTTTATACATGTACTCACATTCTAATTCTACATACTTTATACATGTACTCACATTCTAATTCCACATACTTTAGACACGTACTCACATTCTAATTATACATACTTTGTACATGCACTCACATTCTAATTCTACATACTTTGTACATATACTCACATTCTAATTATACATACTTTATACATGTACTCACATTCTAATTCTACATACTTTAAATATGTACTCACATTCTAATTCTACATACTTTGTACACGTACTCACATTCTAATTATACATATACTCACATTCTAATTATACATACTTTTTGCATGTACTCACATTCTGATTCTACATACTTTATGCATGTACTCACATTCTGATTCTTCATACTTTATGCATGTACTAACATTCTAATTCTACATACTTCATACATGTACTCATTCTAATTATACATACCTTTTACACGTACTCACATTCTAATTGTACATACATTATACACGTACTCACATTCTAATTATACATACTTTATAGACTTCCTCACATTCTTATTGTACATACTTTATACATGTACTCACATTCTAATTGTTCATACTTTATGCATGTACTCACATTCTAATTGTTCATACTTTATACATGTACTCACATTCTAATTGTACATACTTTATACATGTACTCACATTCTAATTGTACATACTTTATAGATTTGCTCACATTCTAATTGTACATACTTAATAGATTTACTCACATTATAATTGTACGTACTTTATAGATTTACTGACATTATTTTGTACATACTTTATTGATTTACTCACATTCTAATTGTACATACTTTATAGATTTGCTCACATTCTAATAGTACATACTTTATAGATTTACTCACATTCTAATTGTACATACTTTATAGATTTACTCACATTCTAATTGTACGTACTTTATAGATTTACTCACATTCTAATTGTACATACTTTATAGATTTACTCACATTCTAATTGTACATACTTCATAGATGTACTCACATTCCAATTGTACATACTTCATAGATGTACTCACATTCTAATTGTTCATACTTTATACACGTACTCACATTCTAATTGTACATACTTAATACGTGTACTCACATTCTAAGTTCATGTACTTTATTGACTTACTCACATTCTTATTGTACATACTTTTACACGTAAACACATTCTAATTGTTCATACTTTATAGATTTGCTCACATTCTAATTGTACATACTTAATAAATTTACTCACATTATAATTGTACGTACTTTTTTGATTTACTCACATTATATTTGTACATAATTTATTGATTTACTCACATTCTAATTGTACATACTTTATAGATGTACTCACATTCTAATTCTACATACTGTATTGACTTACTCACCTTCTAATTGTACATACTTTATAGATGTACTCACATTCTAATACTACATACTGTATTGTCTTACTCACCTTCTAATTGTACATACTTTATAGATGTACTCACATTCTAATACTACATACTGTATTGACTTACTCACCTTCTAATTGTACATACTTTCTAGATGTACTCACATTCTAATTGGACATACTTTATACATGTACTCACATTCTAATTGTACATACTTTATAGATGTACTCACATTCTAATTGGACATACTTTATACATGTACTCACATTCGAACTGGACATACTTTATGCACATACTCACCTTCTAATTGTACATACTTTATACATGTACTCACATTCTAATTGTACATACTTTATAGACTTACTCACATTCCAATTGTACATACTTTATAGATGTACTCACATTATAATTGTTCATACTGTTATGGCTGTAGAAATTTGCAGAACACCATAAAGGTTCCTTATTCAGTTATTCCGGTAAGTGAGTGTTCAGATAGGTTTCCCCACCGTTGTTTTGAGGGGTTTCTTCGTGTTCACCGGGCTGCGACCCTTTGAGGTAGGTTTTTCTGTTGCTATCGTTATTTTGGACCGACCATATCACGACCACCATTACAGCAACCAACTTCGCCCCCCAAACAACCACAATGCCAACACCAACCACCACCAACCACGCCACAACGCCAACCATGCTACAATCGCCACAACAAGGACGCTACCATCTAACCATCTTCGCCGCTATGCCAGCTATAAAACACCATCCTCCACAAAGCACGCTACAACCCTTTCCGCGTCGAAATCCGTCCGAGAACGCGAGTAAAAAGACCGAGAAAAGAAACTTCCAATGATGTGTGGGTTTTCCCGCCTTTTTTTCTCCGCGTTTGGTGTGAGTGGAAGGGCGAGGCAGCGAGCTCGCGATTTGTGGATACGAGGAATGAGGCGCTAGTAGCTGAGGAATTGCCCCTTTTCGAGAAGCTTCTCGAAAAGGCTCGAAGGGAGGCGGAGCCGAAAACGGGGAGGGGCGAAGCGCTGAGCCCCAGGGGATATAAGGCGGACAGCACGCGAGCTTCGTGTCTTGGTCTTTGGGATGGCCTTTGTCTGTCTTTCTTTGGTGGTTTTCGAGCTGGAACTTGGTCTTGGTCTTTGGGGTGGCCTTTGTCTGTCTTTCTTTGGTGGTTTTCGAGCTGGAACTTGGTCTTGGTCCTTTGTCTTTTGAGTCGGTGTTCGGGTCCGTCGCTGGTGTGGTCCGTCGCTGGTGCAGTCCAAGCTCGTGGCTTTGGTGGTTTCGCCTTTTGGGGTGGACGACGTAGAGGTGCTGCCTTTCCCTCTGGGCGCAAAGTCGCGAGGGTTGTGTGTGGAGGACCAACTCTGCCACGCAGTCAGGAGGAGAGTGCCGGAGAGAGCTCTCCGACCACCGAGGCACCTCGAGGGTGCAGGTAACCTGCTACGGTCTCGCGCGACCCGTTCGGTCTTCCAGGTCCCACGTCATAAAGACTCAAGTGGTCCAGCCTGACCTCCTTGTCTGTGAGCGGGTCCTTTTCTTTTGGGCTTTTGAATGAATGTTGTCGTGGCGCCGTCTGTCAAGTAAAACTGTATAAGTGACTGTACATAATAGATAGATGGTATTAGCTCTTTCCTTTGCATTGTGTTTGGCTGTATAGTTGCATGCGTACGTCCCGCAATCTTCATAAATGAACTGCATGCATGTTTTGCTTTTGTTCCCTATTTGCCTGCATACATGTTGTCTAAATAAATGTGCCTGGTTTGAATGTATCCCGTTCGTTGCGTCCTCTTTTCCCCTATTAAAAATGCCATCTTGCATCGCGGAATACATAGTGGGGTTTCAAACACCCGTTAAATAGAATCGGATCAGGCGAGGTCGGCGATAATACCCGCTCGGTTATCACTGCAGAATGGAACGGACCGCTTAAGCAGTTCGTGTCCCAAGCCGACCTGCGCTGAGGTACGGTCTCCCGGTTAGCTATCCGCGCAGGTACTTAGGTATATCGAGATTCGGCGATTGACCCTATCCTGCGCGGGTAGAAAATTGGCTAGGCCGTGGTGGGGTTGAAGACCCACCAGTGACAGGGTTCCGGCGTTATCTCCGGAAGGTCACGACTGAATTGTCCGTCCGGTGGGCGACGCGGTTGCGATTAGAGGTACGTGGCCGATCGCACGCCGGCGGGCGTGAATTCGTAACAATACTTTATACACGTACTCAGATTCTAATTGCACATACTTTATAGACTTACTCACATTCTTATTGTACATACTTTATACACGGAAACACATTCTAATTGAACATACTGTATAGACTTACTCACCTTCTAATTGTACATACTTTATACATTTACTCACATTCTAATTGTACATACTGTATTGACTTACTCTCCTTCTAATTGTACATAGTTTATACACGAACTCACATTCTAATTGTACATTCTTTATTGACTTACTCTCCTTCTAATTGTACATACTTTATACACGTACTCACATTCTAATTGTACATTCTTTATAGATTTACCTACATTCTAATTGTACATACTTATAAGACACTCACATTCGAATTGTACATACTTTATAGACGTACTCAGATTCTAATTGTACATACTTTATAGACGTACTCATATTCTAATTGTACATACTTTATAGACGTACTCACATTCTAATTGTACATACTTTATAGACGTACTCACATTCTAATTGTACATACTTTATAGACGTACTCACATTATAATTGTACATACTTTATAGACGTACTCACATTCTAATTATACATACTTTATAGACTTACTCAAATTCTAATTGGACATACATTATACACGTACTCACATTCTAATTGTACATCCAATACTTTATCATAATTGAAGCTTGGTGTTTGCTAAACGGTTTAAGGTGGCTGGCTTAATATTGTTACGGTTCTTAGAACCATATGCATACAAACATACAGTTATCTTGAAGTTAGTTATGCCATTAAGTATATGTGCAGATAGAATCCTCCTTGTGTGTCGTGGGAAAGCAAAAGGGGTGCGTTGCGATGGTTTTTTAGTTAGGTTTATAAATCTTTATATCCCTCCATTACGATCTACGGTGCCATTGCGCTTGCAGCCTGCGGTTCGCTGACAACAACGTACCACTGTCCACCTGCGTCTCCGGAGCCTCGTTTTTCCAAGGCAGAATCTTCACGTCCGCAGTTCCTTTTCGACTTCCCCAAAGGTTGCAATTTAATTTTGGCTGTACCACCGACCACCTTCCTCAAACACGCATGGAGTGGGCGGGCTTTCCCTGCCTGGCCGAAATTCCGCCCAGAAAGGGTGGACCCCATGAAGACTCTACCCAATCAGGGCGGACGGTGACATCAGCTTCGCCAAGGCCCCTCCCCACCGAGGGGGATCTATAAATGACACCATCCTCAGGGTTGAGTGAGAGAGTTCGGTGGCTTCGTTGGCTAGTTGCAATGAAGGAAGGAAGGTTGTTAGTTGAGTTGGTCCCTTGGTTGTTGGTTGAAGAAGGAAGGTCGTGATCACGGAGTGCCTGCCCACATCTCGCCTCGGCGGCCCATCTGTTTTGCTGGTCCAAGTACACCCGACCTTGACCGGGTCTTTTGTTGGGTCCTGTCTGCTGCCCCGTTCAACCTTGGACTCCGCGCTCTCCACCCGGGCTCCTTCGCAGACACCGTCTCCACACGTGCGGCTGTGGGCCGAACTGCACGACCTTTGTCGGGTGCCGCACCATGGAGCATCCCTTCCCTCGGAACGTTCAGGTACCTAAAGAACTGCGACTTCAGCTCCCTCCCTCCCTGGCGGCAAAAGTCCTTTGCCATTCAACTGGGTTTATTTAGTCTGAGTGTGCGTCTGAGTGTGTGGCGCCTGTCCTTTAAGTAGAATTGTATAAGTTTTTGATCATTGTAATTCTTGCCTGTATTATTCTCACGACAAGTCTGCTCTGTGTCCTCTTTTGTAAGTTGCTGTAAAATTGTCGCACAACATCTCTCTTCTGTCCCCTGCATCACACACACCAATAAACCTGTTCCTGTACCACATGAATTTCCTCGCTTAGAGTAAATAAATTATTGTAGAAATGTTCCCAGTTCGTTTTTGTCTTTTCCTTCATTGGTCGAGCATGGTTCGGATCTAAGTTTAGCCGGGTCTTTATTCCCGATAATCGGTTCAGCCTAGCCGGTACGTCCTTGGCAGTTCCGCTCGGCTGCATCCGATCTGGAGTTGGTAGTTGGTACTCTACCATAGTTGGTGGAGTGATCCGGTTCGGGCAAGGCGTACCGAGGGCGTGGTTCACTGGTAGTCGAAACCGTGTGGTTAATTAGGTAACTTGGTTCTAGACAAGAAGACCCTATGCTATGCGGTTGAGGTATTGGCGTCCACGGTCGGTTAAGCGACCCGCCGCGTTACGGAATTATCCATGAGCGACGGCCTACAATTCCGGGAGTCTGGTGGGAGACTACGTAACTTCCCCCACCTAGTGGTTGTTCTCGCCACCGGACCCCGGCCCGCAACAATATCTTAGGGTCCTGAGTTTGAAGCCTATGCCCAACCATTGAAATAACACCATGTGGGTTGACTCAGCCTGTCATCCTTCTGAAGTCGGCACAATGAGTTCCAGCTTACTGGGGTAATAAGCCATTCCAGTGTCCTGTGTCGAAGTGGCGACCCATCCAAGATTGTGCTCAGTCAAATGAAACTACCTCGGCAACCCTATGCTCCTCATGGAGTGAAAGGAATGGTTATTACCTTCACCACCGAAGGTGGAAGGAGGTTATGTTTTCACCGACTGTCTGTCTTTTTATGTGCAGGATATCTCAAAAAGTTTTGGACGGATCTGGATGAAATTTGGTGGTGAGGTTGGGTATGTGACTCGGAAGAATTGGTTCAATTTTGGTGAAGATCCGAATCCGGATTCGATCATTAAAAAAAAAAAAGATTCTTCACCATTAAGGTGATAGGGCTAAACTAATATATACCACGATATCTCAAAACGTTGTTGACGGATTCAGATGAAACTTAATAGACAGGTTTAGGTATGTGACAAGGACGAATTGATTTGATTTTGGTGAAGATCTGAATCCAAATCTGGATGTGAGAATTTGTTAATTTTCAAAGCAATTCTTCCCCATTGAGAGATGAGGCTAAAAACGACATCAAGCATGATATCCCCAAAAAATATTGGGCCTGATATGTTCTATTGAATCAGACATTGCATGGCCGAGGTATGTGCTCGACCGAGTGCCCTTCTAGTTATTATTAGCTCACATGGACGTCAGTTAGGTGAGCTTATGCAATCGAGTTGTGTCCGTAGGTGAGTGAGTGAGACAGTCAGTCAGTCAGTCCATCAACACTTCAGTCATTATCGCTTGAACGAAACACACAATTTTTATTAAACTTGGCCACAAGCTTCATACCTGATGCCTATCAAAGGGGTATTGACCACATCAAAATCTGCACTCATTAAGGGGTCTACAGGGTTTTTTGACCCACCCAAAATAAGTATTTGTTCTCTTCTTCAAAGCTAGACATACATTGTGGATGAAACTTGACCACAACCTTCATCACCCATGATGTACCAGTTTGTTCATAGCATTACCAAAAATAAAAAATCAGGGCCTCAGGGGGTCTGCAGGTGGTTTGAGTAACTATTGCTCCTGATCCAGGTGAGCTTCAGGTTGCGTGGTCCTACTTTTATCATCATAGTTGACTTGCCAACATTGAGAGAAGAAAACGAGATCAGATGGAAAGGATCCATGATGCAGGGGAGCGAAGCAACTGAGGATGGGGTTGTCCCCCCTCCCATTGCAGGCAAATTTGGTAATTTTAACCTTACATTTGTACATTTTAAGACACTTTATGCAAAAGTAAAGCAGAATAATCATGTTTTCCAAATGAATTTGAGTTGTATCTTTTTTACCTGCAACTCCTGAATATGTTTTGCATTTTATATTGTACTGTATAACTTTTTTTGGCATGCATAGTCAAGGCTCATGGAAGAGCGAGTACACTGAACCGGTCAGGACATAACAGGTTGCAAAAGGAACAGAGGAGAGTGGGGGGGAATCACCAACAGCAGGGTAGAAGGCCAAGATAGAGGCAGACTTAGACAAACAAAGGGTGTGGGGAGGAATGGGGGGCAGGAGAGGATGCATGGGGTGGACAAGATGAGGCATTGGTTGGACAAGATGGATACAGAAAGAAAAACTCAGGAGGGAAAACTGGAAATTTGAGAGGAGGGATTTGGGTGGGGGTTAACGAGCATTGAAAAGATCATGGTTTTGGGTTGAGAACGATCTGAAATGTTGGAGAACAGCTGCGTTGAAGACCTGGAGGGAAGAATGAGATTGAAGAAAATGTGGAAGTTGGTTCCACGGGTGGGAGAAAAGAGGAACAAATGAGTGGAGGTGAGCAGTGATCCTGGATTGAACTAATTTCACCAGAAGTGGATTGATGGTGGAGCGTGTGTGCCCTGCAGAAACCGGAAGGCAAGGAGCCAATGCACAGAAAAAGCAGAGAGTGCCATGCCAAAGAGGAGACAGTGGAAGACAGAGATAGCACAAACCTCTCTGTGATAGGTCCATCGACTCAGATTCAATGCGGGAGATTCCATTAATCTTGAAGGCCGTGGTTTCCACGACATCAAGCTGAGTAAGATGTGAGGCAGGGGAGCCAGTCCAGAGGGGAGAACAATATTCCATCAAGCTGTGGATGAAGGCCTTGTAGGCGAATAGGTCAGGTGTGCCATGGAAGTATTTTGTACTGCTCCCCCCTCTGGACTAGCCTTGGAAAAGGATGAAGGACTCGTATGTGGACGGAAATTCAGGTGTGCTAAGGAAGGACTTTGTATGAAAGAAAATGGCCACATATGTTGTAATGAGTAAAATATAAGCTTAAATTTAACGATAAACTTAGACTTCACCATGTCTTACTCTCCAATACAGACTTTAGGTAGATCTACTGCAGTTACCTCTTGGATGCTTGGGACCTAGTGCCAAGATTTAGGTAGGTTTCTGTCTTCGCCTTGGCCAACAGGTTAATTGTGCGCATGTGACCCGTGTCCATGGTTAACACAGCACAGGCGGAGCTCTTATTACTTCCGCCACTGAAGGTGGACGGGGGTTATGTTTTCACCCCTGTTTGTCTTTCTGTCTTGAAGCAAGACGTTTAGGAAAATTAGATAATTAAAATAAAAACCCGCTTTTGATTCCTTCCAACCTCTAAGTTGCTTCGTCATCTCCACAAACTTACCACGTGTCGTGTCCAAATCTGCCCTCTGATGGACGAATTCATCCATATGGACGAAATAAGTCATGGTATCGATGTTTATCCTCATCGCCATGCAATGAATCTGGGGTGCGTTCTGGCACGTTCGGGGTGCCTTCTGGAATCTGGGGTGCGTTCAGTTTCCAAGTTTCTTGCAGATCGCTCGCCAAGCTGCTTAAACACTCAAGCAAGCACTCCAACAAAACCATTGATAAGGAACAGCTGGTTTGACAAGCGCTAGCTAGCGGCTTCATAACTGAACACACCCCTGGACATCTGAACATTATACAGTACAAGGGCAACTCGCCCGGTGAATCTTCAAGTTGGTTCTTCTCTGTTTTTTGGGTTTTTTTAAGCTGCAATTGATGTTTGCTGTCTCTTCGTTGTTGTGTTTTCCTGTATGCACCATGCACGCTGTAGAGTAAAAAAAAAATTTGCAGCGTAATGACGATGACATAGCCAAATTTCATTGGTTAATTTCCTGTGTTTCGTCACGTGCAGTTTTGTCAGGCGATAATAACGGATAAGTGGAATCTCATCCAATAGACTTTTTACACCCCATTAGTATGATCCTGATCCAGTGAAACAAAACTCCATTACATTTGGTTTTTTTTTATCATGTTTAGCACGATGTCCAACTGATCTTATTAAAAAAAAAAAACCAGAGCCAGGGTAATCCCCACCATTACACGTCAAATTGCACCCTGTTGATGCCAATCAAAGGCAGTGAGATTATGGATATGATTTTTGATGCAGCATTGAGGAAAACCTCCCAAATGCTGAAAGAAACCTTGTCACAACATTAAAATCTCTTAAAAAAAACAAACTTTGATGAGCCAAATTATTTTGTGGAAGTTGTGTTTTACCTACGACATGGTGCAGGTCAACAAGAGCTCCTCGTCCTCGTCCTCGTCGTCGCTGCTGCTGCTTTGGGGGTCGATTTTTGAAATGGGCACCCATTGGTCAGACAGTTACCAGACCACACCCACATTGGATGCTTGACTCCATCCACCATGGCACTCAGACAAAATTATATGGCCGCCATCTTGTTTTTCTGGTGGGCCTAACACATCAGGCCTGTTGGCCTCTGTTGACTCTACACTGCCTGGCTTTGGTTTTTTCACTTCGCAGGTTGTGACCACAATGTGGTTATTTCTCACTTGTTTTGCTATTATTGGCCATAAATTCGGAAGGCCGTTCAAGTATACAAAAAGCGGTAGAGTACTGCCAAAAGCAGTAGAGTTGGCAACAATGCCTTATTGACATACTCGCATTCGAATTGGACATACTGTACTTTATAAAGGTACTGGTTGAAAAAAAGATGCCGTGTAATACTGGTTACCACCAGGTGGTGTTTGTGGCCTATGCTAGTACATTATCTGCGGAGAGACAAACATACCCAAATGCAATACCCACTTCTCTGACAGGGGTAATTATGATGTTCTTGCTTGTAAATCAACATGTTTTTATCATGTGACATCAGAGTTGCTTCCCACAGGGACTCCATCATGTGCTTTACACATAATTTGTCATTGGAGCTGACCGTTGCAGCAAACGTCGCTCGAACAGACATCCACTGCTTGAACGCTCACGGACACTGCTCCAACTCTCAAGGAAACTGCTCCAGCTCTCACGGACACTGCTCCCGCTCTCAAGGAAACTGCTCCAGCTCTCACGGACACTGCTCCAGCTCTCACGGACACTGCTCCAGCTCTCACGGACACTGCTCCAGCTCTCAAGGACACTGCTCCAGCTCTCACCGACACTGCTCCAGCTCTCACCGACACTGCTCCAGCTGTCACCGACACTGCTCCAGCTGTCACCGACACTGCTCCAGCTGTCACCGACACTGCTCCAGCTCTCACGGACACTGCTCCAGCTCTCACGGACACTGCTCCAGCTCTCACGGACACTGCTCCAGCTCTCACGGAAACCTCTCCAATTCTCACGGAAACTGCTCCAACTCTCACGGACACTACTCCAACTCTCACCGAAACTGCTCCAGCTCTCACGGAAACTGCTCCAACTCTCACGGACACTGCTCCAACTCTCACGGAAACTGCTCCAACTCTCACGGAAACTGCTCCAACTCTCACGGAAACTGCTCCAACTCTCACGGACACTGCTCCAGCTCTGAAGGAAACTGCTCCAACTCTCTTGGAAACTGCTCCAGCTCTCATAGAAACTGTTCCAACTCTCAAGGAAACTGCTCCAGCTCTCACGGAAACTGCACCAGCTCTCACAGAAACTGCTCCAACTCTCACGGACACTGCTCCAACTCTCATAGAAACTGCTCCAACTCTCATAGGAACTGCTCCAGCTCTCATGGACACTGCTCCAACTCTCATAGAAACTGCTCCAGCTCTCACAGAAAATGCTCCAACTCTCACGGAAACTGCTCCAACTCTCAAGGAAACTGCTCCAACTCTCTCAGAAACTGCTCCGACTCTCATGGACACTGCTCCAACTCTCATAGACACTGCTCCAACTCTCTCGGAAACTGCTCCGACTCTCATGGACACTGCTCCAACTCTCTCGGAAACTGCTCCGACTCTCATGGACACTGCTCAAACTCTCATGGACACTGCTCCAACTCTCGAAAGAAACTGCTCCAACTCTCACCGAAACTGCTCCAGCTTTCACGGAAATTGCTCCAACTCTCACGGAAACTGCTCCAACTCTCAAGGAAACTGCTCCAACTCTCTCGGAAACTGCTCCGACTCTCATAGAAACTGTTCCAACTCTCAAGGAAACTGCTCCAGCTCTCACAGAAACTGCTCCAACTCTCACGGAAACTGCTCCAGCTCTCATGGAAACTGCTCCAGCTCCCATAGAAACTGTTCCAACTCTCAAGGAAACTGCTCCAACTCTCACAAGAAACTGCTCCAACTCTCACGGAAACTGCTCCGATGCTCACACACTGGTCCAAGAGATGATAGTTTTAGGCAACTTTTAGATAATTTTTAATCCCGAGTTTATTTGCCTGATAGGTTTTTTTTAAAAACAACTTGCTGGACATATCCAGTGCCACATTAACGCACTGGCGGGCCCTGGGTAAAGGTATAGACTCACGGGCCCCGATTGCTTACCCTTGCTTTTATGAAAACACCATACAATCCCATAAATGAAATTTATTCATGATAAAAAATTAAGGAAATAAAAAAAGGAAAAATGTTTTGTTGTTTTTTTCAAACTGGTTTGTTACCTCCACCACCAAAGGTGGATGGAGGTTATGCTTTCACCCCTGTCTGTTGGTTTGTCTGTCTGAGCAGGATATCTCATAAAGTCGTGTGCGGATTTGGAGAAACTTGGTGGACAGGTTGGGTGTGTGCAAATAATGAATTGATTCGATTTTAGTGAAAATGCGGTTCTGGATACGAGAATTTTTTCAGTGATTCTTCACCATTGAGAAATGGGGGCCAAAAATGATATATTGTACAATTTCTCAAAAGGTTATGGATGGATTCGGACGAAACTTGGTGGACAGGTTGAGTGTGCGACAAGGGTGAATTGATTAGATTTTGGTGAAAATCCGGATCCGAATACTTTAAGACACATTCATTAGGGAGGGTAGACATCATTTCTCGAGATGTAAAGCGACGCATGTCTTATCATGATTAAATAAGTAACACTTATTCTATTACATTTACTATGGGATATATGCCTGGTGTTGGCTTAGCGGTTCTGGTGGCTGGCTTGGGATCTTAGGGTCCTGAGTTTGAGCCCCGTTTTCCGCTGAATTAACACCAGGTGGGGTTGACAGCCTGTCGTCCTTCAGAGATCGGCGAAATGAGTACCATTGTTCTGGCACTGGGGCACAGCATCAACGGCACTGCCGCGCCACAACAAAATGATAGCTTCCTGGCAGCCAAGCTGCCAAACGTAACAAGAAGACTATGGGATACAATCAATCAATGTGATCAAATGAAAACCCCTAGAAATAATTTCCACAATAATATTTTCCTGAATAACAGTGACACTGGGACAACACAGTGCAGCACATAAAACGGAATAGTGAGTAGCATGGTGGAGGTTGTGTACAGCAGAAGCTGCAGAATGTTTGAGTTTTGGTGGGGGGAGAGGCAGAGTGGGGCTCAAAATGAGACCATTTCAAAATAAACAGATTTGGTGGCACAATGGCTTGAGTGGATGTTCTGAGTTGGTGGTTCCAACTCAGGTCATGTCATACCAAATGGTATGTTCTGCTTCCTTGCTTGACACTCAGCATTTTAAAAGAACAGAGCATGGATAAGTATGAGTTGGCAATACTAGTTCAGGCTTTGATATTTGAGTTGGCAATATTAGTTCAGGCTTTGATGGTCCTAAAAGTCTCTCCTCAATTGAAGTTCCTTGTTAGGGAAGCTATGTTATTCGGCTTCCAGTGGATTTCCCACAGGAAGCCCATTGTTCTTGTAAAGATTATAAAGATTATTGTTATTCAAGGCAAATGTTGTGGAGACGATTCCAAGAAAACCGTAATAGCTGGGTTGAATCCAAACCCGAACAGCTCTACAAAACTTTATCTGATTAGAGGAACCTATGTAAACCAGTGCTTGACAAATTTTGTTTTATATCAAGGCGTATACCGAGCTGGAAAGTTTGCCTTTCGTGAATTCTATTCACCGTCAGGTCAGTGGCTTATTAATAATCTTCCGATTCCGATAGTCATCCTTTTGGTGTGGCAGACTTGCTCCCCATGGACCTACCTTTAATATTCAAAGTGCACTTCGGTTTCTCGGACAGGCAGGCTCTGAGATTTCATACTCACCAACTTTCTTCTCAATAACTGAAAAGAAGGCACTGAGGTTTTCATTTGTTGTAATTCCTTGGAGAACCATATACTAACTCGACATCTAACACAAGGTTGACTATTTTATATGTATTACACACTAAATGTAAACATACTCAAAATATAGTCCAAATCCAATATATTCCCTCTCCCCTCCTCCACATGATGGAACAGTATTTTAGTGTCAACATATTTAAGCTTTCTGCATGAGTACTGGAAGTAATCGAAGAGCAATTTTTGAGATACGTGAACGTGCAATGAAAGCACGTGAGATGGGAAATAGGGGTCGATCTTTTCTGGGAAAGTGAACAGATGGCGTTGCTTTCAGATTAAATGAAGAGATGGCGTGGCAATAAGATCAAGTAAAGAGATGCCCCTGCAATCATATTAAGGAATTGGACAGCGCACAAAAACGGTTAGTCACAAGTCCCAGGACATGATTTTATCTCTTTATACAAGATTTGTTAAACCATCCACCAGGGTGAGCCATAAGTCTCAGGAGTAGGAACATATTACAGTAATAACAGGAATACACCAGAACAGGAGTGATAATAAAATACTACAGTAACACAACAATTACAAACACCACTAAACATAATCTTTGATCTTTTAGGCATTGTATCGAAGTGCCGCAGCACTCTTCCGCAAGTTGTCAACCTGTTTTCATGATCTGCATCTCACAATTGACATCTTGGTTTAATGTATTATTGTATTATCTGAAAAAAAGAGAAAACAGTTAAAATACATGGTATATATAAAGAAATCTTGCATAAGCAGCTCATACCGTGTCCTGGGACTTATGACTCACCCTGTAGAATCCGAGACATTATTTACCCAAGCAAGAGGGGGAGGGGTGGGTGTTGCTAAATTCCCCTAGTCCTCCTCCCCTGGGTTCCCCTGCCCGAGTGCAGAGTGGTATAACATATCTCACCATAGCTTAAGTTAAACACAGACTGTTGTGTTTACGTTTTGATGATGATCTTCTTCATTCTAGAAATACAACAAAAATTGTTTGGATATCTCCACACAAGCACAAGGTCAGGTCAGGTGAGGTATGGGAGCATGCACTGGAGCAGCGCATCACTGCGTCCACTTTCTGCCTCCTTCTGGCCATCCCCCAGGCAGATGTCTGGCACATCCCCATCTCCCCGAGATGCCGATCAACCTGCAGCAACCACGAGGCACGTGGTTGGCCCATTGGCCTCTTCGACTCACGAGGCTCCTTCGCTGAGAGAAGCTGGTGAGCAGGATCGGCATCAGGAAAATGAGCCACATGTCCATAGAGCCGCAGCTGACGCTCATGGACGATGCAGGTAACAAATCTCATTTGAGTCTCTCTCAGCAACCGCTCGTTCGACCCAAAGTCCGACCAGCGATCGCCATGGATTCTCTGAAGAGACCTGGTACCAAAGGAATTGAGTCTCAGATCCCTGGTCAGAGTCCAAGTCTCACATCCATAGAACAACACTGGAAGCACCAAGGACCTAAAGACTCGGACTTTCGTCCTCCCACACAGGTACCAACAGCATCACACCCCATGATCCAGTAAATCCAAGATACCCCAGGCCCTCTGTCTATTGACCTCTGGCTCACAGCCAGCAGAGACATGAATATCACTGCCATGGTAAGTGAATCTCTCCGTGACCTCAACATCCTCACCACAAACATGTACAGACAGGATAGCAGCATCCAATATGTCATTGAAAGCCTGGATCTTAGTTTTGATCCAGGAAACCCATAATCCCAGTGGCTCCAACTCCTCATTCAGGAGCATTTAAAACCCATGCTATTATAAGGTCTTCCTGGCAAAGGTCTACCTGCATGCATGCATGCACCTATGTGCAGCGACCTTTGCACCCCACTGGTTGGCTCATTCCGAATGTGATTTGTACATACTAGTCCCCTCAATAGAGGGGGGGGTAGAGCACCAGGGGGAGGGTGGGAAGGGAGAGATAGAGGGGTGGAGAGAGGGAGGGAAGAGGAAAGGGAGGAAGGGGTCAGAGAGAGAGAGAGAGAGGGAGGAAGAGAGAAAGAGGTGGTAGAGAGGGGTGAGGTGAAGGATTACGTCAGATGTGATGCCCAGTTTATCATCCATCCAAGAGACGACAAATACAAGTTCGAAGGCTCATAATGGAGCTCACACACACACACACACACACACACACACACACACACACACACACACACACACACACACACACACACACACACACACACACACACACACACACACACACACACACACACACACACACACACACACACACACACACACACACACACACACACACCTGCTTTCTGCCTGTCACCTACTTTCAGGATGCAAAAAACTATCAGAACAACTCTACACACAACGACACAACAAAGTATGTAAAGTGATTCATTGGCAAATCTGCAAAAAATTCAACATCCCAGTTCCAGAAAACTGAACTCATACTCTGCCGATCTACTTGCGTTATTCGGTTACCTAATAAACTAAACAAAGTGATCACTGTGAAACATACTGTGAAATAATAAGTTGAACTTTTGGGATGGGGAGAATGTTGTGAATTTGGTACATTTGCTATATGAACTCTTACTAGGCATTCAAACGAGTACTTGTTGTACCATATCTCTTGTTTCAAGGTTATAACTCATCTTGCTCTTATCCTTCATTTTGTAATATTGTGCTTTTGTTTACTTTGTTTCAGCACTGCTTCATTCAGTTGAGTAAAGCCATGCTTCGGATCGAAGGCTTTACTTACTTCAGTATGTTTTGAGTAACTAGGAGGTGATCATCAGGTGCGGGCTTTCTTTAGAACATCACATGATCAAATTGGCCTTCAAAATTAAATGCAGTATCGGCATGTTTTGTCAAGTCTAGTTCTATTATTGCCTCCTCGCTCCACAATACATATGAAACTCGAAAGTTCATAGATCACCTTCCCCTACACAGTCTTGAGAAACAAGAACATGGGAAGGGTCGACGAGCTGCAAATTTGATGCAAATGATGTAAAATGCCGTAATATTTTTCCAAGTCTGACTAAATGGAAGCGTTTTGAAAGTGCCAAGAAGGTGATTTGTGTTCTCCAGTGTTCAAGTAAGTAATGGTTAAATTTAAATTAAACAAGTCTGAAGACGACAATGGTTCACGAGCGGTATTTGACGATGGAGATTGTTTCAGAAGTCAAGGATGAGACAATGTGATAATGTTTGACCAAGTTATAAAAATGATCCACATGATGTGGTACGAGTGACGGGTTATTAGCTGCAAAATGTCGAAAACCCGGTTTCGTTCAACAACTTTAAAAATTTGACCTTTGCAGAACCTTGTAAGGTCGCAAAACAATGTTGTGGACATTAAAATAAGGAAACAGGATACGTGCTATAGCTTATTGGAGTTAGTTCATCGAAGAAGGTCGAAAACCCAGTTTGATTCCCACAACTTTGAAAATTTTACCTCTGTGAACTTTAAAGGTCAAAGGTCAAGGATTATGACCTTCGTTGCAAAACTTCCTCTGGAACATTCCAGGAACAATATAACGTCATATAGGCTATATGGCATTTCACACTCCTCGGATTAATCAGACTTTGATGAAATCAGCGTAAAAACAAACTTGAAGGGGGCGCCATGGGCAAGGTGTTCGAGATAGAACAAAATGGTTTCAAGAATTTAGGTGGGGAATGACCTCAAGATTATGCATAAAAAATAGTCATCCTCGCTCTCAAAGTTTGGGCGGTCGTATGATTTTTATGTCAAAATTCGAAATTTTCTAAGTTCGTGACCTTGCGACCTTGACCTTGGGACGAAAATGAAAAATCGAGCTCCGTGGGGCTATGCAGGTGAAATTGGGCTAACCAAATACCGAAACCCCAGCCAGATTCGACAAACCGCTCGGAGAAGATAATTTTTTTATGTCAAAATTCGCAATTTTCTAAGTTCGTGACTTTGTAATCTTGACCTTGGGACGAAAATGAAAAATTGAGCTCCGTGGGGCTATGCAGGTGCCATTGGGTTAACCAAATACCAAAACCCCAGTCAGATTCGACAAACCCCCTAGGAGAAGATGCAAATTGAAATCGGCTACCCCCTAAAAACACGTTTTGTGGGCGTGGCTCCACCCATAATGGGCGCACCATGCCCATTCTCAGGAAAACACAACTAGATCATGATATAAATCTCCCACCAAAATTTTATCAGGATCGGATCAAAACCCACGGAGCTATGCTCGGGACAGACAGACAGACAGACACACAACAATAACGAATATAGTGGTCACTTATTTTTTTCGTGAAAATATTTTTTCGAGAACCAATACAGATTTTAAAAGTTCAAGAAAAAAAAATTCAAACGTTTACCACCGTTGCTGCAGCGTCTTTTACAGCACCTTATTTAACACGCACATTAGTTATTCATGCCTGTTGTTTGTGTCCTTCACAACATCCCTAAAAAGAGTGAGCTTCCTGTTTGGAGTGTTTTTCAGTTATGTTTGATTTCCAGGCAGGCAGACAGATTAAAATAATTACCGTACCCCTCTGTGCACATGCACGATCGGGACGAGATTCCAAATTCTCGTCAAATTCAGAGCCAAATTCAAATTCAGAGCCAAAGTACTGTATTTTGCATCCTATACATATGAAACTCATCAGTTTGAAACTAGTGATCCAGTTCGCAGTGTTTGTCTCCAGACGTATCCGTGTGGTGTTTGTCTCCGGATGGTGTTTATCTCCAGACGTGTCCTGACGGTGTTTGTCTCCGGGTGGTATTTTTGCAGCAAGGTTCATCTATAGAATTCTGCCCTTGCCTTCAGATCACTTATATGTTTGATTCTTCCAAGGTGTCACAAATAGTGTTGTAATTTTGTGTGAGAGCAGAAAATGCTCCTGTTAGGTCTTCAAAACCTGTTGGGGCTGTTGATGAAGTTGAAAAAAATGTGCTTAAGCTGCACTTCATTTTCTGATTCATGTTCAAAATATAACATTGAATTGCAATTAAGTTTTTCCTCAATCAGAAATTAGCATTTGTGGGCAGACAGACAAAATTAACCAATTTCTTATCCTGCTTTTTGCTTTGCACACGGGCTAATTATTGTCCATTGTGATGTTGAGGAGAGTGGGGAAAAGTGCAACCCTCTTGGAATTTCTATTCTAATGCCCTCAATGTTTGAGTTGTGGTCTAATTCAGAAATGATGCCAATGGATGAAATAGCTGTTTCAAATTTAAGCTGGAACCTCATTCAGATGTGTAGGAGGATGTTTTGAGTTGGGTGGCTGGGGGGAGATGCCCAGTTATGTGATTTCTGATCAACCTTACACAAATGACCTCAAAGAGTATGCGTTTTTCATTTTCTGCAGAAAATTCCTGGGCCACAACGATTAGATTCATGTCATGTATTTGTTACAGTCTTGTAGACTGTGGTAACCAGAAGGTTGTTGAGCCTTTGAGTCTGGTGTTACTCAAATAGGTCTTCAATCGATTGAGAGTTGAGAATGATCTTTCAGCTGCGGCAGTTGTTCCTGGTATGGTCAGGAACAACCTCAGCAGGTTGTGCACCTCATGTGGAATAAATTGCACACATCAGACTTGTTCGATGCTGAGAGTTTAACTTGCAAGGTTGTAACTTCCTTGATTGGTATTACAGCTGCCTGGATCAGATCTGGCAGCATTTTCTTTTGTGTTCACAGCATGTACATTTTCAAGTCCTTGCTGTAAACTTCCAGCAGTCACATCAGGTATATCCCCATCAGGTATACACAATTCAAACAAAAGCATAGTGCCAATTCTACTTTATGCATGCAATGCATCAAATGGAATTGCCACTATACTTTTTTTTTGAAGGGTCACTGAGAGTTGTTCTGCAATACTGAGGATGTGATGCACCAACTTCAGACCAAGGAATGTGTTGAATATCTCCAAGAGTCATATAGGACCTTCAGGTGTTCTTGCATTTCCATCAGATCCCTTACACGTTTGATTCTTCCAAGGTGTCACAAATAGTCTTGTAGTTTTGTGTGAGAGCAGAAATTGGTACTGTTAGGTATTCAAAACCTGTTATGGCTGTTGATGTAGTCAGAAAAATGGGCTTAAGAATCCGAAGCACTGTGAGATGACTAATGCTTAATCTATGCAAATAGTGGCCTTCTTTTGGACGACAATTTCAAGAGCTGTCCCACATCAACAATGACATCTTCTGCATCTCGCATAACAATAAACTTAAGCTATATGCATCCTATAAGCACAGATTGACACAATGAGTCAGGCAGTGCACTGAAAAAGCAACTTCTTCCTTTTCTACCTGAGTAGCCACTCCATTTCTTTCTTTCCATGTCACCTTCCACTATTTCTAGGCCCTGGTCTTTGGTTTAATTGTAATAGGGACATCAATGATACTGTTCCACTTCTCTCCACTCTCAATAATGAAATGCTACTCTCCACTTTGGGACATTGCTCCAGCATTCCACCTTGCACTGTTGAATTTTGTGAGACTAGCTGGCTAAGACTGGGAATAAATTACACCTATTGATGATAAACCAAAGGACAGGCCCTGTTCCTTTCACATTGCAGGAATATTTGTTATCTTTCTCTCAGATACCAACTTTATTGTCGTCTTTTTTTCTCCGATCCTGGCCTTTCTGTGATTTTTGCCGTCTTCGTTGTCAATAAATATACCCGATAAATTAACCACTCATTTTGCTAATGATGCTGATGAGGAGCTATAAAACAGATTTGTCTGTGCTGGACTGTTATTTACTTATCCTCCTTTCCTTAATGGCTTTTGACTTTTACCACTTATTTAACAGCCGCAGTTATTAACAGTCTCTTGTGGGGTGATTGGGGAATGTTTTTGTTCCATGACTATCACCAACCACATGGCCAGGCCTGACGTTTGACTGAAGGTGACAGGAAATTGGACTTTAGCCAGGGTGCCGGTGATAACTCACCCCTCTCCCGAAGGACACTGTGGGATTGTTATCATCGGACAGCAACAATTGCGAGCACATGTGACACCCACTTTAACGTCTATCTGATGGACAACACACACATTGATTCCTTGCCCTGGTTGTGAAACACCAGGATGACAGTATGGCTCGGCCAACATTCAAGCCCTGGGTAGACAGCACAGAAGAGTATGCCAAACTCGAGGCTAGCTATCTTGCTTGCCACTTCAACTGCTTTTGATCTTATTTCTATTTGTACCATTCCACTTTGCTATATCTGGGTTCATTTTTACCATAACTAACCTGAGCACTGACCTGAGCAATGTGCAGAGGTGCACAGTGACTTTTGGGACAATTTTCAGAGGTGCACAGTGACTTTTGGGACAATTTGCAGAGGTGCCCAGTGACTTTTGAACAATTTGCGGGGGTGCACAGTGACTTTTGGAACAATTTGCGGGGGTGCCCAGTGACTTTTGGGACAATTTACAGAGGTGTGCAGTGCCTTTTGGGACAATTTGCGGGGGTGCGCAGTGACTTTTGGGACAATTTACAGAGGTGCCCAGTGACTTTTAGAACAATTTACAGAGGTGCCCAGTCACTTTTAGAACAATTTACAGAGGTGCCCAGTGCCTTTTGGGACAATTTACAGAGGTGCCCAGTGACTTTTGGGACAATTTACAGAGGTGCCCAGTGACTTTTGGGACAATTTACAGAGGTGCCCAGTGACTTTTAGAACAATTTACAGAGGTGCCCAGTGACTTTTGGGACAATTTACAGAGGTGCGCAGTGACTTTTGGGACAATTTGCGGGTGTGCGCAGTGACTTTTGGGACAATTGTGGGGGTGCACAGTGACTTTTGGGACAATTTACAGAGGTGCGCAGTGACTTTTAGAACAATTTACAGAGGTGCGAAGTGCCTTTTGGGACAATTTGCGGGGGTGCGCAGTGACTTTTTGGACAACTTGCGGGGGTGTGCAGTGACTTTTGAGACAATTGCGGGGGTGCTCAGTGACTGATGGGACAATTTGCGGGGGTGCACAATGACTTTTTGGATAATTTGCGGAGGAGTGCAGTGACTTTTGTTACAATTTGCAGATGTGCACAGTGACTTATGGGACAATTTGCAGGGGTGCACAGTGACTTATGGGACAATTTGCAGATGTGCACAGTGACTTATGGGACAATTTGCAGGGGTGCACAGTGACTTATGGGACAATTTGCAGGGGTGCACAGTGTCTTTTGGGACAATTTGTGGGGGTGCGCATGGACTTTTGGGACAATTTGCGGGGGTGCGCAGTGACTTTTGGGACAATTTGCAGGGGTGCACAGTGACTTATGGGACAATTTGCGGGGGTGCGCAGTGTCTTTTGGGACAATTTGTGGGGGTGCACAGTCACTTATGGGACAATTTGCAGGGGTGCACAGTGACTTATGGGACAATTTGCGGGGGTGCGCAGTGTCTTTTGGGACAATTTGCGGGTGGTGCGCAGTGTCTTTTGGGACAATTTGTGGGGGTGCGCAGTGACTTTTGGGACAATTTGCAGGGGTGCGCAGTGCCTTTTGGGACAATTTGTGGGGGTGCGCATGGACTTTTGGGACAATTTACAGAGGTGCGCAGTGACTTTTTGGACAACTTGCGGGGGTGTGCAGTGACTTTTGAGACAATTGCAGGGGTGCGCAGTGACTTCTGGGACAATTTGCGGGGGTTCACAATGACCTTTTGGACAATTTGTGGAGGAGCGCAGTGACTTTTGTTACAATTTGCAGAGGTGCCCATTGACTTTTGGGACAATTTGCAGAGGTGCCCAGTGACTTATGGGACAATTTGCGGGGGTGCGCAGTGCCTTTTGGGACAATTTGTGGGGGTGCGCAGTGCCTTTTGGGACAATTTGCGGGGGTGTGCAGTGACTTTTGAGACAATTGTGGGGGTGCGCAGTGACTGATGGGACAATTTGCGGGGGTGTGCAGTGACTTTTGAGACAATTGCAGGGGTGCGCAGTGACTGATGGGACAATTTGCGGGGGTGCACAATGACTTTTTGGACAATTTGCGGAGGAGTGCAGTGACTTTTGTTACAATTTGCAGATGTGCGCAGTGACTTATGGGACAATTTGCAGGGGTGCACAGTGACTTATGGGACAATTTGTGGGGGTGCGCAGTGACTTATGGGACAATTTGCAGGGGTGCACAGTGACTTATGGGACAATTTGTGGGGGTGCGCAGTGACTTATGGGACAATTTGCAGGGGTTCACAATGACTTTTTGGACAATTTGTGGAGGAGCGCAGTGACTTTTGAGACAATTGCAGGGGTGCGCAGTGCCTTTTGGGACAATTTGTGGGGGTGCGCAGTGCCTTTTGGGACAATTTGCGGGGGTGCGCAGTGACTTTTGGGACAATTGCGGGGGTGCGCAGTGACTGATGGGACAATTTGCGGGGATGCACAATGACTTTTTGGACAATTTGCGGAGGAGTGCAGTGACTTTTGTTACAATTTGCAGATGTGCGCAGTGACTTATGGGACAATTTGCAGGGGAGCAGTGACTTATGGGACAATTTGCAGGGGTGCGCAGTGACTTATGGGACAATTTGTGGAGGTGTCCAGTGACTTATGGGACAATTTGCGGGGGTGCGCAGTGTCTTTTGGGACAATTTGTGGGGGTGCGCATGGACTTTTGGGACAATTTGTGGGGGTGCGCAGTGCCTTTTGGGACAATTTGTGGGGGTGCGCATGGACTTTTGGCACAATTTGTGGGGGTGCGCAGTGCCTTTTGGGACAATTTGTGGGGGTGCGCATGGACTTTTGGGACAATTTGCGGGTGGTGCGCAGTGACTTTTGGGACAATTGTGGGGGTGCGCAGTGCCTTTTGGGACAATTTGTGGGGGTGCGCAGTGACTTATGGGACAATTTGCAGGGGAGCAGTGACTTATGGGACAATTTGCAGGGGTGCGCAGTGACTTATGGGACAATTTGTGGAGGTGTCCAGTGACTTATGGGACAATTTGCGGGGGTGCGCAGTGTCTTTTGGGACAATTTGTGGGGGTGCACATGGACTTTTGGCACAATTTGCAGGGGTTCACAATGACTTTTTGGACAATTTGTGGAGGAGCGCAGTGACTTTTGTTACAATTTGCAGAGGTGCCCATTGACTTTTGGGACAATTTGCAGGGGTGCACAGTGACTTATGGGACAATTTGTGGGGGTGCGCAGTGACTTATGGGACAATTTGCAGGGGTTCACAATGACTTTTTGGACAATTTGTGGAGGAGCGCAGTGACTTTTGTTACAATTTGCAGAGGTGCCCATTGACTTATGGGACAATTTGCGGGGGTGCGCAGTGCCTTTTGGGACAATTTGCGGGGGTGCACAGTGCCTTTTGGGACAATTTGCGGGGGTGTGCAGTGACTTTTGAGACAATTGTGGGGGTGCGCAGTGACTGATGGGACAATTTGCGGGGGTGCACAATGACTTTTTGGACAATTTGCGGAGGAGTGCAGTGACTTTTGTTACAATTTGCAGATGTGCGCAGTGACTTATGGGACAATTTGCAGGGGTGCACAGTGACTTATGGGACAATTTGTGGGGGTGCGCAGTGACTTATGGGACAATTTGCAGGGGTTCACAATGACTTTTTGGACAATTTGTGGAGGAGCGCAGTGACTTTTGAGACAATTGCAGGGGTGCGCAGTGCCTTTTGGGACAATTTTCGGGGGTGTGCAGTGACTTTTGAGACAATTGCAGGGGTGCGCAGTGCCTTTTGGGACAATTTGCGGGGGTGTGCAGTGACTTTTGAGACAATTGTGGGGGTGCGCAGTGACTGATGGGACAATTTGCGGGGGTGTGCAGTGACTTTTGAGACAATTGCAGGGGTGCGCAGTGACTGATGGGACAATTTGCGGGGGTGCACAATGACTTTTTGGACAATTTGCGGAGGAGTGCAGTGACTTTTGTTACAATTTGCAGATGTGCGCAGTGACTTATGGGACAATTTGTGGGGGTGCGCAGTGACTTATGGGACAATTTGCAGGGGTGCACAGTGACTTATGGGACAATTTGTGGGGGTGCGCAGTGACTTATGGGACAATTTGCAGGGGTGCGCAGTGACTTCTGGGACAATTTGCGGGGGTTCACAATGACTTTTTGGACAATTTGTGGAGGAGCGCAGTGACTTTTGTTACAATTTGCAGAGGTGCCCATTGACTTTTGGGACAATTTGCGGGGGTGTGCAGTGACTTTTGAGACAATTTGTGGGGGTGCACAGTGCCTTTTGGGACAATTTGCGGGGGTGTGCAGTGACTTTTGAGACAATTGCGGGGGTGCGCAGTGACTGATGGGACAATTTGCGGGGGTGCACAATGACTTTTTGGACAATTTGCGGAGGAGTGCAGTGACTTTTGTTACAATTTACAGAGGTGCCCAGTGACTTTTAGAACAATTTACAGAGGTGCGAAGTGCCTTTTGGGACAATTTGCGGGGGTGCGCAGTGACTTTTGGGACAACTTTCGGGGGTGTGCAGTGACTTTTGAGACAATTGCAGGGGTGCGCAGTGACTTCTGGGACAATTTGCGGGGGTTCACAATGACTTTTTGGACAATTTGTGGAGGAGCGCAGTGACTTTTGTTACAATTTGCAGAGGTGCCCATTGACTTTTGGGACAATTTGCAGAGGTGCCCAGTGACTTATGGGACAATTTGCGTGGGTGCGCAGTGCCTTTTGGGACAATTTGTGGGGGTGCGCAGTGCCTTTTGGGACAATTTGCGGGGGTGTGCAGTGACTTTTGAGACAATTGTGGGGGTGCACAGTGCCTTTTGGGACAATTTGCGGGGGTGTGCAGTGACTTTTGAGACAATTGTCGGGGTGCACAGTGCCTTTTGGGACAATTTGCGGGGGTGCACAGTGCCTTTTGGGACAATTTGCGGGGGTGTGCAGTGACTTTTGAGACAATTGTCAGGGTGCGCAGTGACTGATGGGACAATTTGTGGGGGTGCACAATGACTTTTTGGACAATTTGCGGAGGAGTGCAGTGACTTTTGTTACAATTTGCAGATGTGCGCAGTGACTTATGGGACAATTTGCGGGGGTGCGCAGTGACTTTTTGGACAACTTGCGGGGGTGCACAGTGACTTTTGGGACAATTTACAGAGGTGCGCAGTGACTTTTTGGACAACTTGCAGGGGTGTGCAGTGACTTTTGAGACAATTGCAGGGGTGCGCAGTGACTTCTGGGACAATTTGCGGGGGTTCACAATGACCTTTTGGACAATTTGTGGAGGAGCGCAGTGACTTTTGTTACAATTTGCAGAGGTGCCCATTGACTTTTGGGACAATTTGCAGAGGTGCCCAGTGACTTATGGGACAATTTGCGGGGGTGCGCAGTGCCTTTTGGGACAATTTGTGGGGGGTGTGCAGTGCCTTTTGGGACAATTTGCGGGGGTGTGCAGTGACTTTTGAGACAATTGCAGGGGTGCGCAGTGACTGATGGGACAATTTGCGGGGGTGCACAATGACTTTTTGGACAATTTGCGGAGGAGTGCAGTGACTTTTGTTACAATTTGCAGATGTGCGCAGTGACTTATGGGACAATTTGCAGGGGTGCACAGTGACTTATGGGACAATTTGTGGGGGTGCGCAGTGACTTATGGGACAATTTGTGGGGGTGCGCAGTGACTTATGGGACAATTTGTGGGGGTGCGCAGTGACTTATGGGACAATTTGCAGGGGTGCACAGTGACTTATGGGACAATTTGTGGGGGTGTGCAGTGACTTTTGAGACAATTGCAGGGGTGCGCAGTGACTTCTGGGACAATTTGCGGGGGTTCACAATGACTTTTTGGACAATTTGTGGAGGAGCGCAGTGACTTTTGTTACAATTTGCAGAGGTGCCCATTGACTTTTGGGACAATTTGCAGAGGTGCCCAGTGACTTATGGGACAATTTGCGGGGGTGCGCAGTGCCTTTTGGGACAATTTGCGGGGGTGCGCAGTGACTTATGGGACAATTTGTGGGGGTGCACAGTGACTTATGGGACAATTTGTGGGGGTGCGCAGTGACTTATGGGACAATTTGCAGGGGTGCACAGTGACTTATGGGACAATTTGTGGGGGTGTGCAGTGACTTTTGAGACAATTGCAGGGGTGCGCAGTGACTTCTGGGACAATTTGCGGGGGTTCACAATGACTTTTTGGACAATTTGTGGAGGAGCGCAGTGACTTTTGTTACAATTTGCAGAGGTGCCCATTGACTTTTGGGACAATTTGCAGAGGTGCCCAGTGACTTATGGGACAATTTGCGGGGGTGCGCAGTGCCTTTTGGGACAATTTGTGGGGGTGCGCAGTGCCTTTTGGGACAATTTGCAGGGGTGTGCAGTGACTTTTGAGACAATTGTGGGGGTGCACAGTGCCTTTTGGGACAATTTGCGGGGGTGCGCAGTGACTGATGGGACAATTTGTGGGGGTGCACAATGACTTTTTGGACAATTTGCGGAGGAGTGCAGTGACTTTTGTTACAATTTGCAGATGTGCGCAGTGACTTATGGGACAATTTGCAGATGTGCGCAGTGACTTATGGGACAATTTGCAGGGGTGCACAGTGACTTATGGGACAATTTGCGGGGGTGCGCAGTGACTTATGGGACAATTTGCGGGGGTGCGCAGTGACTTTTTGGACAACTTGCGGGGGTGTGCAGTGACTTTTGGGACAATTTACAGAGGTGTGCAGTGACTTTTGAGACAATTGCAGGGGTGCGCAGTGACTTATGGGACAATTTGCGGGGGTGCGCAGTGACTTTTTGGACAACTTGCGGGGGTGCACAGTGACTTTTGGGACAATTTACAGAGGTGCGCAGTGACTTTTTGGACAACTTGCGGGGGTGTGCAGTGACTTTTGAGACAATTGCAGGGGTGCGCAGTGACTTCTGGGACAATTTGCGGGGGTTCACAATGACTTTTTGGACAATTTGCGGAGGAGCGCAGTGACTTTTGTTACAATTTGCAGAGGTGCCCATTGACTTTTGGGACAATTTGCAGAGGTGCGCAGTGCCTTTTGGGACAATTTGCGGGGGTGTGCAGTGACTTTTGAGACAATTGTGGGGGTGCACAGTGCCTTTTGGGACAATTTGCGGGGGTGTGCAGTGACTTTTGAGACAATTGCGGGGGTGCGCAGTGACTGATGGGACAATTTGTGGGGGTGCACAATGACTTTTTGGACAATTTGCGGAGGAGTGCAGTGACTTTTGTTACAATTTGCAGATGTGCGCAGTGACTTATGGGACAATTTGCAGGGGTGCACAGTGACTTATGGGACAATTTGCGGGGGTGCGCAGTGACTTATGGGACAATTTGCGGGGGTGCGCAGTGACTTTTTGGACAACTTGCGGGGGTGTGCAGTGACTTTTGGGACAATTTACAGAGGTGTGCAGTGACTTTTGAGACAATTGCAGGGGTGCGCAGTGACTTATGGGACAATTTGCGGGGGTGCGCAGTGACTTTTTGGACAACTTGCGGGGGTGCACAGTGACTTTTGGGACAATTTACAGAGGTGCGCAGTGACTTTTTGGACAACTTGCGGGGGTGTGCAGTGACTTTTGAGACAATTGCAGGGGTGCGCAGTGACTTCTGGGACAATTTGCGGGGGTTCACAATGACTTTTTGGACAATTTGCGGAGGAGCGCAGTGACTTTTGTTACAATTTGCAGAGGTGCCCATTGACTTTTGGGACAATTTGCAGAGGTGCCCAGTGACTTATGGGACAATTTGCGGGGGTGCGCAGTGCCTTTTGGGACAATTTGTGGGGGTGCGCAGTGCCTTTTGGGACAATTTGCGGGGGTGTGCAGTGACTTTTGAGACAATTGTGGGGGTGCACAGTGCCTTTTGGGACAATTTGCGGGGGTGTGCAGTGACTTTTGAGACAATTGCGGGGGTGCGCAGTGACTGATGGGACAATTTGTGGGGGTGCACAATGACTTTTTGGACAATTTGCGGAGGAGTGCAGTGACTTTTGTTACAATTTGCAGATGTGCGCAGTGACTTATGGGACAATTTGCAGGGGTGCACAGTGACTTATGGGACAATTTGCGGGGGTGCGCAGTGACTTATGGGACAATTTGCGGGGGTGCGCAGTGACTTTTTGGACAACTTGCGGGGGTGTGCAGTGACTTTGGGACAATTTACAGAGGTGTGCAGTGACTTTTGAGACAATTGCAGGGGTGCGCAGTGACTTATGGGACAATTTGCGGGGGTGCGCAGTGACTTTTTGGACAACTTGCGGGGGTGCACAGTGACTTTTGGGACAATTTACAGAGGTGCGCAGTGACTTTTTGGACAACTTGCGGGGGTGTGCAGTGACTTTTGAGACAATTGCAGGGGTGCGCAGTGACTTCTGGGACAATTTGCGGGGGTTCACAATGACTTTTTGGACAATTTGCGGAGGAGCGCAGTGACTTTTGTTACAATTTGCAGAGGTGCCCATTGACTTTTGGGACAATTTGCAGAGGTGCCCAGTGACTTATGGGACAATTTGCGGGGGTGCGCAGTGCCTTTTGGGACAATTTGTGGGGGTGCGCAGTGCCTTTTGGGACAATTTGCGGGGGTGTGCAGTGACTTTTGAGACAATTGTGGGGGTGTGCAGTGACTTTTGAGACAATTGTCGGGGTGCGCAGTAACTTATGGGACAATTTGCAGGGGTGCGCAGTGACTTATGGGACAATTTGCGGGGGTGCGCAGTGACTTTTTGGACAACTTGCGGGGGTGCACAGTGACTTTTGGGACAATTTGCGGAGGAGTGCAGTGACTTTTGTTACAATTTGCAGATGGGCGCAGTGACTTATGGGACAATTTGCGGGGGTGCGCAGTGACTTTTTGGACAACTTGCGGGGGTGCACAGTGACTTTTGGGACAATTTACAGAGGTGCGCAGTGACTTTTTGGACAACTTGCAGGGGTGTGCAGTGACTTTTGAGACAATTGCAGGGGTGCGCAGTGACTTCTGGGACAATTTGCGGGGGTTCACAATGACTTTTTGGACAATTTGTGGAGGAGCGCAGTGACTTTTGTTACAATTTGCAGAGGTGCCCATTGACTTTTGTTACAATTTGCAGAGGTGCCCAGTGACTTATGGGACAATTTGCGGGGGTGCGCAGTGCCTTTTGGGACAATTTGTGGGGGTGCGCAGTGCCTTTTGGGACAATTTGCGGGGGTGTGCAGTGACTTTTGAGACAATTGTGGGGGTGCGCAGTGACTGATGGGACAATTTGCGGGGGTGTGCAGTGACTTTTGAGACAATTGCAGGGGTGCGCAGTGACTGATGGGACAATTTGCGGGGGTGCACAATGACTGATGGGACAATTTGCGGGGGTGCACAATGACTTTTTGGACAATTTGCGGAGGAGTGCAGTGACTTTTGTTACAATTTGCAGATGTGCGCAGTGACTTATGGGACAATTTGCAGGGGTGCGCAGTGACTTATGGGACAATTTGCAGGGGTGCACAGTGACTTATGGGACAATTTGTGGGGGTGCGCAGTGACTTATGGGACAATTTGCAGGGGTGCGCAGTGACTTCTGGGACAATTTGCGGGGGTTCACAATGACTTTTTGGACAATTTGTGGAGGAGCACAGTGCCTTTTGGGACAATTTGTGGGGGTGCGCAGTGCCTTTTGGGACAACTTGCGGGGGTGTGCAGTGACTTTTGAGACAATTATGGGGGTGCACAGTGCCTTTTGGGACAATTTGCGGGGGTGTGCAGTGACTTTTGAGACAATTGCGGGGGTGCGCAGTGACTGATGGGACAATTTGCGGGGGTGCACAATGACTTATGGGACAATTTGCAGGGGTGCACAGTGACTTATGGGACAATTTGTGGGGGTGCGCAGTGACTTATGGGACAATTTGCAGGGGTGCGCAGTGACTTCTGGGACAATTTGCGGGGGTTCACAATGACTTTTTGGACAATTTGTGGAGGAGTGCAGTGACTTTTGTTACAATTTGCAGATGTGCGCAGTGACTTATGGGACAATTTGCGGGGGTGCACAGTGACTTTTTGGACAACTTACGGGGGTGTGCAGTGACTTTTGGGACAATTTACAGAGGTGCGCAGTGACTTTTTGGACAACTTGCGGGGGTGTGCAGTGACTTTTGAGACAATTGCAGGGGTGCGCAGTGACTTATGGGACAATTTGCGGGGGTGCGCAGTGACTTTTTGGACAACTTGCGGGGGTGCACAGTGACTTTTGGGACAATTTGTGGGGGTGCGCAGTGCCTTTTGGGACAATTTGCGGGGGTGTGCAGTGACTTTTGAGACAATTGTGGGGGTGCGCAGTGACTGATGGGACAATTTGCGGGGGTGCACAATGACTTTTTGGACAATTTGCAGAGGTGCCCAGTGACTTATGGGACAATTTGCGGGGGTGTGCAGTGACTTATGGGACAATTTGTGGGGGTGCACAGTGACTTATGGGACAATTTGTGGGGGTGCACAGTGACTTATGGGACAATTTGCAGGGGTGCACAGTGACTTATGGGACAATTTGTGGGGGTGCACAGTGACTTATGGGACAATTTGCAGGGGTGCGCAGTGACTTATGGGACAATTTGCGGGGTGCGCAGTGACTTTGGGACAATTGTGGGGGTGCACAGTGCCTTTGGGACAATTTATGGGTGTGCAGTGACTTTTGAGACAACTGCGGGGTGCGCAGTGACTGATGGGACAATTTGCGGGGGTGCACAATGACTTTTTGGACAATTTGCGGAGGAGTGCAGTGACTTTTGTTACAATTTGCAGATGTGCGCAGTGACTTATGGGACAATTTGCAGGGGTGCACAGTGCCTTTTGGGACAATTTGTGGGGGTGCACAGTGCCTTTTGGGACAATTTGCGGGGGTGTGCAGTGACTTTTGAGACAATTGTGGGGGTGCGCAGTGACTGATGGGACAATTTGTGGGGGTGCACAATGACTTTTTGGACAATTTGCGGAGGAGTGCAGTGACTTTTGTTACAATTTGCAGATGTGCGCAGTGACTTATGGGACAATTTGCAGGGGTGCACAGTGACTTATGGGACAATTTGCGGGGGTGCGCAGTGACTTATGGGACAATTTGCGGGGGTGCGCAGTGACTTTTTGGACAACTTGCGGGGGTGCACAGTGACTTTTGGGACAATTTACAGAGGTGCGCAGTGACTTTTTGGACAACTTGCGGGGGTGTGCAGTGACTTTTGAGACAATTGCAGGGGTGCGCAGTGACTTCTGGGACAATTTGCGGGGGTTCACAATGACTTTTTGGACAATTTGTGGAGGAGCGCAGTGACTTTTGTTACAATTTGCAGAGGTGCCCATTGACTTTTGGGACAATTTGCAGAGGTGCCCAGTGACTTATGGGACAATTTGTGGGGGTGCACAGTGCCTTTTGGGACAATTTGCGGGGGTGTGCAGTGACTTTTGAGACAATTGCGGGGGTGCGCAGTGACTGATGGGACAATTTGCGGGGGTGCACAATGACTTTTTGGACAATTTGCGGAGGAGTGCAGTGACTTTTGTTACAATTTGCAGATGTGCGCAGTGACTTATGGGACAATTTGCGGGGGTGCGCAGTGACTTTTTGGACAACTTACGGGGGTGTGCAGTGACTTTTGGGACAATTTACAGAGGTGCGCAGTGACTTTTTGGACAACTTGCGGGGGTGTGCAGTGACTTTTGAGACAATTGCAGGGGTGCGCAGTGACTTATGGGACAATTTGCGGGGGTGCGCAGTGACTTTTTGGACAACTTGCGGGGGTGCACAGTGACTTTTGGGACAATTTGTGGGGGTGCGCAGTGCCTTTTGGGACAATTTGCGGGGGTGTGCAGTGACTTTTGAGACAATTGTGGGGGTGCGCAGTGACTGATGGGACAATTTGCGGGGGTGCACAATGACTTTTTGGACAATTTGCAGAGGTGCCCAGTGACTTATGGGACAATTTGCGGGGGTGTGCAGTGACTTATGGGACAATTTGTGGGGGTGCACAGTGACTTATGGGACAATTTGTGGGGGTGCACAGTGACTTATGGGACAATTTGTGGGGGTGCGCAGTGACTTATGGGACAATTTGCAGGGGTGCACAGTGACTTATGGGACAATTTGTGGGGGTGCACAGTGACTTATGGGACAATTTGTGGGGGTGCACAGTGACTTATGGGACAATTTGTGGGGGTGCACAGTGACTTATGGGACAATTTGCAGGGGTGCGCAGTGACTTATGGGACAATTTGCGGGGGTGCGCAGTGACTTTTGGGACAATTGTGGGGGTGCACAGTGCCTTTTGGGACAATTTGCGGGGGTGTGCAGTGACTTTTGAGACAACTGCGGGGGTGCGCAGTGACTGATGGGACAATTTGCGGGGGTGCACAATGACTTTTTGGACAATTTGCGGAGGAGTGCAGTGACTTTTGTTACAATTTGCAGATGTGCGCAGTGACTTATGGGACAATTTGCGGGGGTGCGCAGTGACTTTTTGGACAACTTACGGGGGTGTGCAGTGACTTTTGGGACAATTTACAGAGGTGCGCAGTGACTTTTTGGACAACTTGCGGGGGTGTGCAGTGACTTTTGAGACAATTGCAGGGGTGCGCAGTGACTTATGGGACAATTTGCGGGGGTGCGCAGTGACTGGACAACTTGTGGGGTTGCACACTGACTTTTGGGACAATTTGTGGGGGTGCGCAGTGCCTTTTGGGACAATTTGCGGGGGTGTGCAGTGACTTTTGAGACAATTGTGGGGGTGCGCAGTGACTGATGGGACAATTTGCGGGGGTGCACAATGACTTTTTGGACAATTTGCGGAGGAGTGCAGTGACTTTTGTTACAATTTGCAGGGGTGCGCAGTGACTTATGGGACAATTTGTGGGGGTGCGCAGTGACTTATGGGACAATTTGCAGGGGTGCACAGTGACTTATGGGACAATTTGTGGGGGTGCACAGTGACTTATGGGACAATTTGCGGGGGTGCGCAGTGACTTATGGGACAATTTGCAGGGGTGCACAGTGACTTATGGGACAATTTGCGGGGGTGCGCAGTGACTTTTGGGACAATTGCAGGGGTGCACAGTGACTTATGGGACAATTTGCAGGGGTGCACAGTGACTTATGGGACAATTTGCGGGGGTGCACAATGACTTTTTGGACAATTTGTGGAGGAGTGCAATGACTTTTGTTACAATTTGCAGATGTGCGCAGTGACTTATGGGACAATTTGCAGGGGTGCGCAGTGACTTATGGGACAATTTGTGGGGGTGCACAGTGACTTATGGGACAATTTGTGGGGGTGCGCAGTGACTTATGGGACAATTTGCAGGGGTGCACAGTGACTTATGGGACAATTTGTGGGGGTGCACAGTGACTTATGGGACAATTTGCGGGGGTGCGCAGTGACTTATAGGACAATTTGCGGGGGTGCGCAGTGACTTTTGGGACAATTGCAGGGGTGCACAGTGACTTATGGGATAATTTGCAGGGGTGCACAGTGACTTATGGGACAATTTGTGGGGGTGCACAGTGACTTATGGGACAATTTGTGGGGGTGCACAGTGACTTATGGGACAATTTGTGGGGGTGCACAGTGACTTATGGGACAATTTGCAGGGGTGCGCAGTGACTTATGGGACAATTTGCAGGGGTGCACAGTGACTTATGGGACAATTTGTGGGGGTGCACAGTGACTTATGGGACAATTTGTGGGGGTGCACAGTGACTTATGGGACAATTTGTGGGGGTGCGCAGTGACTTATGGGACAATTTGCAGGGGTGCACAGTGACTTATGGGACAATTTGTGGGGGTGCACAGTGACTTATGGGACAATTTGTGGGGGTGCACAGTGACTTATGGGACAATTTGTGGGGGTGCACAGTGACTTATGGGACAATTTGTGGGGGTGCGCAGTGACTTATGGGACAATTTGCAGGGGTGCGCAGTGACTTCTGGGACAATTTGCGGGGGTTCACAATGACTTTTTGGACAATTTGTGGAGGAGCACAGTGCCTTTTGGGACAATTTGCGGGGGTGCACAATGACTTTTTGGACAATTTGCGGAGGAGTGCAGTGACTTTTGTTACAATTTGCAGATGTGCGCAGTGACTTATGGGACAATTTGCAGGGGTGCACAGTGCCTTTTGGGACAATTTGTGGGGGTGCACAGTGCCTTTTGGGACAATTTGCGGGGGTGTGCAGTGACTTTTGAGACAATTGCGGGGGTGCGCAGTGACTGATGGGACAATTTGCGGGGGTGCGCAGTGACTTTTTGGACAACTTGCGGGGGTGTGCAGTGACTTTTGGGACAATTTACAGAGGTGTGCAGTGACTTTTGAGACAATTGCAGGGGTGCGCAGTGACTTATGGGACAATTTGCGGGGGTGCGCAGTGACTTTTTGGACAACTTGCGGGGGTGCACAGTGACTTTGGGACAATTTACAGAGGTGCGCAGTGACTTTTGGACAACTTGCGGGGGTGTGCAGTGACTTTTGAGACAATTGCAGGGGTGCGCAGTGACTCTGGGACAATTTGCGGGGTTCACAATGACTTTGGACAATTTGTGGAGGACGCAGTGACTGTTACAATTTGCAGAGGTGCCCATTGACTTTTGGGACAATTTGCAGAGGTGCCCAGTGACTTATGGGACAATTTGTGGGGTGCACAGTGCCTTTGGGACAATTTGCAGGGTGTGCAGTGACTTTTGAGACAATTGCGGGGGTGCGCAGTGACTGATGGGACAATTTGCGGGGGTGCACAATGACTTTTTGGACAATTTGCGGAGGAGTGCAGTGACTTTTGTTACAATTTGCAGATGTGCGCAGTGACTTATGGGACAATTTGCGGGGGTGCACAGTGACTTTTTGGACAACTTACGGGGGTGTGCAGTGACTTTTGGGACAATTTACAGAGGTGCGCAGTGACTTTTTGGACAACTTGCGGGGGTGTGCAGTGACTTTTGAGACAATTGCAGGGGTGCGCAGTGACTTATGGGACAATTTGCGGGGGTGCGCAGTGACTTTTTGGACAACTTGCGGGGGTGCACAGTGACTTTTGGGACAATTTGCGGGGGTGCGCAGTGACTTTTTGGACAACTTGCGGGGGTGCACAATGACTTTTTGGACAATTTGCAGAGGTGCCCAGTGACTTATGGGACAATTTGCGGGGGTGTGCAGTGACTTATGGGACAATTTGTGGGGGTGCACAGTGACTTATGGGACAATTTGTGGGGGTGCACAGTGACTTATGGGACAATTTGTGGGGGTGCACAGTGACTTTTGGGACAATTTACAGAGGTGCGCAGTGACTTTTGGGACAATTTGCGGGTGTGCGCAGTGACTTTTGGGACAATTGTGGGGGTGCACATGGACTTTTGGGACAATTGTGGGGGTGCACAGTGCCTTTTGGGACAATTTGAGGGGGTGTGCAGTGACTTTTGGGACAATTGCGGGGGTGCTCAGTGACTGATGGGACAATTTGCGGGGGTGCACAATGACTTTTTGGACAATTTGCGGAGGAGTGCAGTGACTTTTGTTACAATTTGCAGATGTGCGCAGTGACTTATGGGACAATTTGCGGGGGTGCGCAGTGACTTTTTGGACAACTTACGGGGGTGTGCAGTGACTTTTGGGACAATTTACAGAGGTGCGCAGTGACTTTTTGGACAACTTGCGGGGGTGTGCAGTGACTTTTGAGACAATTGCAGGGGTGCGCAGTGACTTATGGGACAATTTGTGGGGGTGCACAGTGCCTTTTGGGACAATTTGCGGGGGTGTGCAGTGACTTTTGAGACAATTGCGGGGGTGCGCAGTGACTGATGGGACAATTTGCGGGGGTGCACAATGACTTTTTGGACAATTTGTGGAGGAGTGCAGTGACTTTTGTTACAATTTGCAGATGTGCGCAGTGACTTATGGGACAATTTGCGGGGGTGCACAGTGACTTTTTGGACAACTTACGGGGGTGTGCAGTGACTTTTGGGACAATTTACAGAGGTGCGCAGTGACTTTGGACAACTTGCGGGGTGTGCAGTGACTTTTGAGACAATTGCAGGGGTGCGCAGTGACTTATGGGACAATTTGCGGGGGTGCGCAGTGACTTTTGGACAACTTGCGGGGGTGCACAGTGACGGGACAATTTGTGGGGTGCGCAGTGCCTTTTGGGACAATTTGCGAAGTGTGCAGTGACTTTTGAGACAATTGTGGGGGTGCGCAGTGACTGATGGGACAATTTGCGGGGGTGCACAATGACTTTTTGGACAATTTGCAGAGGTGCCCAGTGACTTATGGGACAATTTGCGGGGGTGTGCAGTGACTTATGGGACAATTTGTGGGGGTGCACAGTGACTTATGGGACAATTTGTGGGGGTGCACAGTGACTTATGGGACAATTTGTGGGGGTGCACAGTGACTTATGGGACAATTTGTGGGGGTGCACAGTGACTTATGGGACAATTTGCAGGGGTGCGCAGTGACTTATGGGACAATTTGCGGGGGTGCGCAGTGACTTTTGGGACAATTGTGGGGGTGCACAGTGCCTTTTGGGACAATTTGCGGGGGTGTGCAGTGGGTTTTGAGGCAAGTGCGGGGGAGCACAGTGACTGATGGGACAATGTGCGGGGGTACACAATGACTTTTTGGACAATTTGCGGAGGAGTGCAGTGACTTTTGTTACAATTTGCAGATGTGCGCAGTGACTTATGGGACATTTTGCGGGGGTGCGCAGTGACTTTTTGGACAACTTACGGGGTGTGCAGTGACTTTTGGGACAATTTACAGAGGTGCGCAGTGACTTTTGGACAACTTGCAGGGGTGTGCAGTGACTTTTGAGACAATTTGCAGGGGTGCGCAGTGACTTATGGGACAATTTGCGGGGTGCGCAGTGACTTTTTGCACAACTTGCGGGGGTGCACAGTGACTTTTGGGACAATTTGTGGGGGTGCGCAGTGCCTTTTGGGACAATTTGCGGGGGTGTGCAGTGACTTTTGAGACAATTGTGGGGGGGCGCAGTGACTGATGGGACAATTTGCGGGGGTGCACAATGACTTTTTGGACAATTTGCGGAGGAGTGCAGTGACTTTTGTTACAATTTGCAGGGGTGCGCAGTGACTTATGGGACAATTTGCAGGGGTGCACAGTGACTTATGGGACAATTTGTGGGGGTGCGCAGTGACTTATGGGACAATTTGCAGGGGTGCACAGTGACTTATGGGACAATTTGTGGGGGTGCACAGTGACTTATGGGACAATTTGCGGGGGTGCGCAGTGACTTATGGGACAATTTGCGGGGGTGCGCAGTGACTTTTGGGACAATTGCAGGGGTGCACAGTGACTTATGGGACAATTTGCAGGGGTGCACAGTGACTTATGGGACAATTTGCGGGGGTGCACAATGACTTTTTGGACAATTTGTGGAGGAGTGCAATGACTTTTGTTACAATTTGCAGATGTGCGCAGTGACTTATGGGACAATTTGCAGGGGTGCGCAGTGACTTATGGGACAATTTGTGGGGGTGCACAGTGACTTATGGGACAATTTGTGGGGGTGCGCAGTGACTTATGGGACAATTTGCAGGGGTGCACAGTGACTTATGGGACAATTTGTGGGGGTGCACAGTGACTTATGGGACAATTTGCGGGGGTGCGCAGTGACTTATAGGACAATTTGCGGGGGTGCGCAGTGACTTTTGGGACAATTGTAGGGGTGCACAGTGACTTATGGGATAATTTGCAGGGGTGCACAGTGACTTATGTGACAATTTGTGCGAGTGCACAGTGACTTATGAGACAATTTGTGGGGGAGCACAGTGACTTATGGGACAATTTGTGGGGGTGCACAGTGACTTATGGGACAATTTGCAGGGGTGCGCAGTGACTTATGGGACAATTTGCAGGGGTGCACAGTGACTTATGGGACAATTTGTGGGGGTGCACAGTGACTTATGGGACAATTTGTGGGGGTGCACAGTGACTTATGGGACAAGTTGTGTGGGTGCGGAGGGACTTATGGGACAATTTGCAGGGTGCACAGTGACTTATGGGACAATTTGTGGGGGTGCACAGTGTCTTATGGGAGAATTTGTGGGGGTGCACAGTGACTTATGGGACAATTTGTGGGGGTGCACAGTGACTTATGGGACAATTTGTGGGGGTGCACAGTGACTTATGGGACAATTTGTGGGGGTGCACAGTGACTTATGGGACAATTTGCAGGGGTGCGCAGTGACTTATGGGACAATTTGCGGGGGTGCACAGTGACTTTTGGGACAATTTGCGGGGGTGCGCAGTGACTTTTTGGACAACTTGCGGGGGTGCACAATGACTTTTTGGACAATTTGCAGAGGTGCCCAGTGACTTATGGGACAATTTGCGGGGGTGTGCAGTGACTTATGGGACAATTTGTGGGGGTGCACAGTGACTTATGGGACAATTTGTGGGGGTGCACAGTGACTTATGGGACAATTTGTGGGGGTGCACAGTGACTTATGGGACAATTTGTGGGGGTGCACAGTGACTTATGGGACAATTTGCAGGGGTGCGCAGTGACTTATGGGACAATTTGCGGGGGTGCGCAGTGACTTTTGGGACAATGGTGTGGGGGTGCACAGTGCCTTTTGGGACAATTTGCGGGGGTGTGCAGTGACTTTTGAGACAACTGCGGGGGTGCGCAGTGACTGATGGGACAATTTGCGGGGGTGCACAATGACTTTTGGACAATTTGCGGAGGAGTGCAGTGACTTTTATTTACAATTTGCAGATGTGCGCAGTGACTTATGGGACAATTTGCGGGGTGCGCAGTGACTTTTGGACAACTTACGGGGGTGTGCAGTGACTTTTGGGACAATTTACAGAGGTGCGCAGTGACTTTTTGGACAACTTGCGGGGGTGTGCAGTGACTTTTGAGACAATTGCAGGGGTGCGCAGTGACTTATGGGACAATTTGTGGGGGTGCACAGTGCCTTTTGGGACAATTTGCGGGGGTGTGCAGTGACTTTTGAGACAATTGCGGGGGTGCGCAGTGACTGATGGGACAATTTGCGGGGGTGCACAATGACTTTTTGGACAATTTGTGGAGGAGTGCAGTGACTTTTGTTACAATTTGCAGATGTGCGCAGTGACTTATGGGACAATTTGCGGGGGTGCACAGTGACTTTTTGGACAACTTACGGGGGTGTGCAGTGACTTTTGGGACAATTTACAGAGGTGCGCAGTGACTTTTTGGACAACTTGCGGGGGTGTGCAGTGACTTTTGAGACAATTGCAGGGGTGCGCAGTGACTTATGGGACAATTTGCGGGGGTGCGCAGTGACTTTTTGGACAACTTGCGGGGGTGCACAGTGACTTTTGGGACAATTTGTGGGGTGCGCAGTGCCTTTTGGGACAATTTGCGGGGTGTGCAGTGACTTTTGAGACAATTGTGGGGTGCGCAGTGACTGATGGGACAATTTGCGAGGTGCACAATGACTTTTTGGACAATTTGCAGAGGTGCCCAGTGACTTATGGGACAATTTGCGAGTGTGCAGTGACTTATGGGACAATTTGTGGGGGTGCACAGTGACTTATGGGACAATTTGTGGGGGTGCACAGTGACTTATGGGACAATTTGTGGGGGGTGCACAGTGACTTATGGGACAATTTGTGGGGGTGCACAGTGACTTATGGGACAATTTGCAGAGTGCGCAGTGACTTATGGGACAATTTGCGGGGGTGCGCAGTGACTTTTGGGACAATTGTGGGGGTGCACAGTGCCAGGACAATTTGCGGGGTGTGCAGTGACTTTTGAGACAACTGCGAAGTGTGCGCAGTGACTGATGGGACAATTTGCGGGGGTGCACAATGACTTTTTGGACAATTTGCGGAGGAGTGCAGTGACTTTTGTTACAATTTGCAGATGTGCGCAGTGACTTATGGGACAATTTGCGGGGGTGCGCAGTGACTTTTTGGACAACTTACGGGGGTGTGCAGTGACTTTTGGGACAATTTACAGAGGTGCGCAGTGACTTTTTGGACAACTTGCGGGGGTGTGCAGTGACTTTTGAGACAATTGCAGGGGTGCGCAGTGACTTATGGGACAATTTGCGGGGGTGCGCAGTGACTTTTTGGACAACTTGCGGGGGTGCACAGTGACTTTTGGGACAATTTGTGGGGGTGCGCAGTGCCTTTTGGGACAATTTGCGGGGGTGTGCAGTGACTTTTGAGACAATTGTGGGGGTGCGCAGTGACTGATGGGACAATTTGCGGGGGTGCACAATGACTTTTTGGACAATTTGCGGAGGAGTGCAGTGACTTTTGTTACAATTTGCAGGGGTGCGCAGTGACTTATGGGACAATTTGCAGGGGTGCACAGTGACTTATGGGACAATTTGTGGGGGTGCGCAGTGACTTATGGGACAATTTGCAGGGGTGCACAGTGACTTATGGGACAATTTGTGGGGGTGCACAGTGACTTATGGGACAATTTGCGGGGGTGCGCAGTGACTTATGGGACAATTTGCGGGGGTGCGCAGTGACTTTTGGGACAATTGCAGGGGTGCACAGTGACTTATGGGACAATTTGCAGGGGTGCACAGTGACTTATGGGACAATTTGCGGGGGTGCACAATGACTTTTTGGACAATTTGTGGAGGAGTGCAATGACTTTTGTTACAATTTGCAGATGTGCGCAGTGACTTATGGGACAATTTGCAGGGGTGCGCAGTGACTTATGGGACAATTTGTGGGGGTGCACAGTGACTTATGGGACAATTTGTGGGGGTGCGCAGTGACTTATGGGACAATTTGCAGGGGTGCACAGTGACTTATGGGACAATTTGTGGGGGTGCACAGTGACTTATGGGACAATTTGCGGGGGTGCGCAGTGACTTATAGGACAATTTGCGGGGGTGCGCAGTGACTTTTGGGACAATTGCAGGGGTGCACAGTGACTTATGGGATAATTTGCAGGGGTGCACAGTGACTTATGGGACAATTTGTGGGGGTGCACAGTGACTTATGGGACAATTTGTGGGGGTGCACAGTGACTTATGGGACAATTTGTGGGGGTGCACAGTGACTTATGGGACAATTTGCAGGGGTGCGCAGTGACTTATGGGACAATTTGCAGGGTGCACAGTGACTTATGGGACAATTTGTAGGGTGCACAGTGACTTATGGGACAATTTGTGGGGGTGCACAGTGACTTATGGGACAATTTGTGGGGGTGCGCAGTGACTTATGGGACAATTTGCAGGGGTGCACAGTGACTTATGGGACAATTTGTGGGGGTGCACAGTGACTTATGGGACAATTTGTGGGGGTGCACAGTGACTTATGGGACAATTTGTGGGGGTGCACAGTGACTTATGGGACAATTTGTGGGGGTGCACAGTGACTTATGGGACAATTTGTGGGGGTGCACAGTGACTTATGGGACAATTTGCAGGGGTGCGCAGTGACTTATGGGACAATTTGCGGGGGTGCGCAGTGACTTTTGGGACAATTGTGGGGGTGCACAGTGACTTTTGGACACCTTATATTATTATTAAACACACATCACTTGGAGCACAAAAGTCTTGACGTAAATACATCGCTTAAATGGTTCACAAGTTTTTCATTGATGTCCATATATTTATGGCTTTGCTTATAATATTTGTGATCGAGCACCCAACTTTTTATCTTCTTCTCCTTCTTCTGTTCTTCTATGAAGTAAAATGGAGTGATCATGCTCCATTCCACCTTGCTATATCTTGGTTCATTTTTACAATAACTGCCTGAGCACTGATCTTTTACAAATATCTTGATTAAAAAAAACAACAAACTCATCACTTTCCATCCCGACTCCAAGCCAAAACAAGTTCAGTTATCTGTCAACATCAAAAAAACCTGGTGTGTATCAACAAATAATCATATTCACTATTTATTAATTACCATTTCACCGATCCCTCGCTAGTTGTCTTTTTAATAAATGTAAGTTTGGACTACACCCCGCCTGACGGTTGGACATAATTAGATCTAAGAGCCTTGGGTTTTGTGACTGCACAACAATGATAGTTTGTCATCACACATTATTGTCTTGAACATCTGAATAGCAAGCACCCATCACCAAGTTATCTTTTTAACCCCCTGTGTGAGATTAGCAATTGCCATTTGTCGCAAAACATGTCGGTTTAAAGTTATTCTTAAAAAAAAGTTTTGGCCTGTGATAATGTTGGATTAGGTGGTGTGGGCTGAGCAAGTTAAGCCAGATATCGTTTTCTGCGCTTAAATTTACCTTTTTTTCAATTTCAATTCAATATACAGTATTTTAATGAGCTTCCTTTTTAAGTAAAAATGCATGGATCTAATAATTACTTCGACTTTTGTGAGCTTGAATCATATCTGATGCTCCTGATAGGTCTTTGATTCTTGGTTGACATGATGGTCAATGGAGGCTAAGACTATACAATACTGAACTTAACTTTACTCAATAAAAAGCGAAAAAGAGTAGCTTTCTTTCTCTGTTGAATCTTTTATGAATGCATCCAGGGTATTGTCCTGTCAAACAGGCATGGTGTGAAAAATGCACAGGAGACCTGCTAAGTGTCGAGACAAGGCCTTACCACAAGCCTTTTCGAAAACAACATTATTCAACATTGTCGATCATCTTCAATTCATTATTCTCAAGAATGGTGGGAAAGGTAAGTTTCAAGGAAAGGTTAATCGTTGAGTCTGAATACAGTATCTGGCATATTATTTTGATGCTAAAATGCAATCCAACGATATCCTGTCCTATCAGGATGCATAAAGGCATATATATATATATATATATATATATATATATATATATATATATATATATATATATATATATATATATATATATATATATATATATATATATACAGTGGGGAGAACAAGTATTTGATACACTGCCGATTTTGCAGGTTTTCCCACTTACAAAGCACGTAGAGGTCTGTAATTTTTATCAGAGGTACACTTCAACTGTGAAAGACGGAATCTAAAACAAAAATTCTGAAAATCACATTCTATGATTTTTAAATAATTAATTTTCATTTTATTGCATGAAATAAGTATTTGATCACCTACCAACCAGTAAGAATTCTGGCTCTCACAGACCTGTCAGTTTTGTCTTTAAGAAGCCCTCCCATTCTCCACTCATTACCTGCATTAACTGCACCAGTTTGAACTCGTTGTCTGCATAAAAGACAGCTGTCCGCACTCAATCAGACTCCAACCTCACCAAAATGGGCAAGACCAGAGAGCTGTCAGGACATCAGAGACAAAATTGTAGACTTGCACAAGGCTGGGATGGGCTACAGGACAATAGGCAAGCAGCTTGGTGAGAAGGCAACAACTGTTAGCGCAATTATCAGAAAATGGAAGAAGTTCAAGATAACAGTCAATCTCCCTTGGTCTGGGGCTCCATGCAAGATCTCACCTCGTGGAGCCTCAATGATCATGAGAAAGGTGAGGGATCAGCCCAGAACTACATGGCAGGACCTGGTCAATGACCTGAAGAGAGCTGGGACCACAGTATAAAAGAAAACCATAATTAACGCACTATGCCATCATGAATTAAAATCCTGCAGCGCACACAAGGTCCCTCTGCTCAAGCCAGCGCATGTCCAGGCCCGTCTGAAGTTTGCCAATGACCATCTGGATGATCCAGAGGAGGAATGGGAGAAGGTCATGTGGTCTGATGAGACCAAAATAGAGCTTTTTGGTTGAAACTCCACTCGCCGTGTTTGGAGGAAGAAGAAGGATGAGTGCAACCCCAAGAACACCATCTCAACCGTGAAGCATGGTGGTGGAAACATCATTCTTTGGGGATGCTTTTCTGCAAAGGGGACAGGACGACTGCACCGTATTGAGGGAAGGATGGATGGGGCCATGTATCGCGAGATCTTGGCCAACAACCTCCTTCCCTCAACAAGAGCATTGAAGATGGGGCGTGGCTGGGTCTTCCAGCATGACAACGACCCGAAACACACAGCCAGGGCAACAAAGGAGTGGCTACGTAAGAAGCATCTCAAGGTCCTGGAGTGGCCGAGCCAGTCTCCAGACCTGAACCCAATGGAAAATCTTTGGAGGGAGCTGAAAGTCTGTGTTACCCAGTGACAGCCCCGAAACCTGAAGGATCTGGAGAAGATCTGTATGGAAGAGTGGGCCAAAATCCCTGCTGCAGTCTGTGCAAACCTGGTTAAGAACTACAGGAAACGTCTGATCTCTGTAATTGCAAACAAAGGTTTCTGTACCAAATATTAAGTTCTGTTTTTCTGATGTATCAAATACTTATTTCATGCAATAAAATGCTAATTAATTATTTTAAAATCATACAATGTGATTTTCAGGATTTTTGTTGAAGATTCCGTCTTTCACAGTTGAAGTGTACCTCTGATGAAAACTACAGACCTCTACATGCTTTGTCAGTGGGGAAACCTGCAAAATTGGCAGTGTATCAAATACTTGTTCTCCCCACTGTATATATATATATATATATATATATATATATATATATATATATATATATATATATATATATATATATATATATATATATATATATATATATATAGTATATGTATATCTTCTTCTTCTTCTTTCGGCTGCTCCCGTTCGGGGTCGCCACAGCGGATCATCCGTATGATCCGCATAGTGATTTTGGCACATGTTTTACGCCGGATGCCTTTCCTGACGCAACCCTGGTCGCCTCTTACGACACAGGGATAATATATAGTATATGTATATATAGTATATATATATATATATATATATATATATATATATATATATATATATATATTCTTAATTATGATCCCTTAATCACTGCACAGTCAAAACAAAAATCTCTTCCACTCCAATGTTCTGGATAAATTGTTCAACTAGAAAGTCAGCCATTTCCAGATAACATGAGAAAATATTATCATTTCCTGGTAACCTTCATGGGATAATCCCAAGAATGCAAGACGTGAAATAATAAGGTCTTGGCTGACATTTTTCCATCCACCTTCACGGTAGCTGTGATATTAACTATGTTCCAGTCATATATGTTTTTTCTTCAAATGATCACGAGTGGGCACTTCTTTCAAAAGAGGACACTCGACCTCCATGTGGCGGGTTTTAAGTGATCCTGCTGTTGGCAGCCGCCGAATCACTCTCTCAGCATTACTCGCCATATCCTAATAAAATACAGGTATATGAAAGATTTTGCAATAACAACAACCCGTAGGGGGCAGTGTTCAACTCAGCATTTAAAAACCATCATCTTGGATACGTTTCACTGGTAGTAACACCTTTTTATAAGACAATGGAAGGACTAAAGCATTGAGCGAAAGCTAAACGTACGTATTCCAGTCTGAAGACCAAACTATTTGGTCAAGCAAAGCTTGTGAAAATATTTTTGCAAGGACCTTGGCCAAAAGACCGAAATGCACAACCATAAAATCCATAAACAGGCGTTCTCAGCCGAAGTCCAAATTCCAAAATGCATGGTCTGACAAGCTTAATTACTACTGCTATGTTGAGAAATGTGTATTATACACAAAGCGCAAAAGTCCAAACGTTATGACCAAATTTAACATGTAACCACCACGCATTGTATCAAAGGGTCTTCATTTTCATCTGGTGAGTGACACATGATAAAGTGTTTGGCCGTCCTTTATTATGAAAGCAAATGAAGCCCTCTACAAAGACAATGAAGACAACACTTCTGACATTGCAGAGTAGGTCATTTTACCGGTCATGGGAATTGATATTGGTGAGCCTATATACTGTGCGTATTGATTAACCAGACAGCTCTGCTTCATCACAAAGCAAGGCTATGCCACACGCTTCAAGACACTCCAAGCTGATGGATTGGAAAGGCAGAGAGTGGTTTTCGAAAATGTCTGAAACCCATCAGTGGGAACAAAAGATTCTTCCAAAGAGGCAACAAACATGTGGCTGACATCCCACGCACATCAAGCATGCTGGAGATTAACAAGAAAATGTCCCATTAATAGACGCTCCTCCCAAGGCGAGAAAACATCTGCTGATCTCAACATGATGCCAAAGGCGTTGTGATTAGGGGAAGTTTGGATATTCAGTGTCACATGCATCTGTCTTAATCACCATTAAACAATTATTGCCTGGATTGTGTACAATAGCGTGGAAGAAATATCACGAGTGGTATTGCAGGACACCTGGGGATATCTGCCGACAGAGTTTGTTGGCTGGTTTCCCATTTCTTCTCATGAAAGGCCTTGAGCAAATCTTTCGGGAGCATGAAATATAAAGTGATAATACATATACAAGTCAGAATTTCTTTAAAAAAAAAAAAAACTAGAACGGTACTCGGGAGAGTGCACACCACCACCAGGCTGACACTTTACGTTTTGTATCCCACTGATCAGCTGGATCTGCTGACCTGAACCAAAATCTAATTGACTTGTTGTCACCTAACAAACTCATCCACCTAGTTTTGTCATAACTCGTCCATAACTTTTTGAGATATCGTGCTATATATCATTTTTGGCCCGATCTCTCAATGGTGAAGAATCAATGAAAAAAATTCTAGGATCTGGATCCGGATTCGGATCTTCATCAAAGTTATGCATTGCTGTCCATGGCCGGTCACCTACATACATACACAAAAAAAAAAATCAGAACGATTGCTTGAAAACTGTGGCCAAAAATTGTGTGATAGACAGACAGACACACACAACAGACCAACATGCTTAGTAAAATTATTTCACCAAATAACAAACAGACAAACACAGAGATGAAAACATAACATCCGTCCACTTTCGACAGCGGAGGTAAAAATAAAGAAATATATTTTGTATGGAATCCCCAAAAAAACAATCAAACAAAGTAGAAATGACACCACAATCCTTTGACAGATTGCCTTTAGGACATATTTTGACTTTTTTCCAGCTCAAACCCACAACAAAAATATAATACACAACTGGAAAGCATTTGAAGATGCAAAACTCGAACCCGCTTTGTATTTGGACTTCTCCTTCTTCCGTATGCTAAATGGAACCTTTGACCTTTTGACCAAATTCTTAATTTATTTTGTCCATATTCTCAGAATAAAACTTTGTTGAAAATTTGATGACAAAAGCTCAAATGGTAAAAAAGTTACAGCTCAGACATACATGCAGACAAACAGAAGTGATGACAAAATCTCTTCTCCCACTGAGTGGGGGACAGGCTAATTACACCAACTCACACTACAAATGAACAACTCCCCCCCCCACATATACATCTTCATACAGTTGTTGTCCCCTGCCAGTAGGGGGGGGGAGAGGGGTGGAGGAGGGACATTACAATGAGCTCCGTCCACCAACCGATCATCCGTCCATGACATTTTGTGTTCACGATATTTCAAAAACCTTTGAACAATTACCTTTCATATTGCACATATATATTCCTCATGACATTATCTCAACCTGGTTAGATCACACGGCTGTGATTGGCTGAATTATGTTGCCATGGTAACTTGGCTTGTGTACCTGATATTTCAAAAACTGTTCAAGATTTAGCTTGCATGTTACACAGATCCACGTATTCCTCGTACCACCCAAAAGGCGGGGGGGGGGGGGCTATCGTATCAGCTCCCTGTTCTCATTAAAATGTGCATGAAATAACATCAATAATACAGAAGAAACTGCAGGTCTACGTTGATGCATTTAATCTGCTCTTGCATCAGCATTACCAGGCAGGGGCGAACCTGATTGATTGCATGTGCATTAAACATGTGTATAATAAACGTTACAAAAGAGTATTGTGTGAAACCCTGCAGGAGATGCATTTCACCGTAATGGTTGGAGCTCCCATTCTAAACCTGGGAGGTCTGCGATTCGAACCCCTGCAGAGCCATAACCAAAGACTTCAAAAATGGTTCATTGAGATGTTTAATGTAAAGAAGACATAATGTTAAACATCTCAATCAAATTGTATGTATTGCTTCCTTGCTTGAAGTTCAGCATTTAAAAAGGATAGAGCACGAACAAACAACCATAATTTGGAAATAATAGCACAAGCTTTGATGGGCCTAATAGCCTCCTGTGTCAAGGTTCCTTGGAAGGGAACTCCTATGATAACCACCGTCTGCCCTGAACTTTCAGCAGATGTCTATCATTCTGTAAAGTTCTCATCTGCTCCAGCCTGATAGAGGAGACTTGAAGTAGCCCTGCTCGACAGATACGTGCACTGGCTTCATAGTTGTTTATTCTGGGCCCTTTCCCTTCATAAATTACATTATACTGCAGTTACAGCAAGCAAATCCATGCATGGCACACTTTTGCGGCAGACTTTATTGCCTCCGCCACCAAAGGTGGACAAAGGTTATGTTTTCACCCCCTGTCTGTACATGTTTGTTTGTCTTTCTGTGAGCAGGATTTATCAAAAACTTATTGATGGATTCAGATGAAACTTGGTGGACTCGTTGGGTGTGTGACAGGGACGATTTGATTCTATTTTGGCGAAGATCCGAGTCCAGATATGAGAAATATTTTTAGAATTTTTCCAAGTAATTCTTCGTTATTGAGAGATTAGTGCAAAAAACGATATAGTAAGTCCTCGCTTAACGATTCTTCAATTTTACATCGCTGATGTATGAGAGAACATACTTATTTAAAGTCGTTTACTGCTCCCTTATAACGTCGTGTACAGTAGATAACTACCGCCAACTCTTCTGCATCAAAACTCCTTAAAACCTCGAATTTAGTACCAAACTAATAGTTTTCCTCGTTGCAATAAAGCTACAGTATAAACCATACCGTAAATACTAATGTTTAAGCCCACCCAGAGTACATTATAGGCCTTAATATACACCGAGCTGTGCATCGATAACATCAATGGTTGCGTTACCCTCTTCGATCTCAGGTGTTCAGCAAGTAGTGATTCACCTGACTAGCTGCCACGTGTTTAAATGTTAAACTGATGGAAACATCCTCAAGTGCATTGATAACATCGGTGAGTCCTGGACTGACGTTACTCAGGTGTGCATGAATGGTGTGTGGAGGAAGCTGTGGCCTGAATTTGTCAATGACTTGAAAGGATTTAAAGATGTTGTCCCCTCGACGAAGAAAGTTATCCTCGGCTTGGCCAATAAAAGTGGGTTTTGATGAGGTGAAAGAAGCCGACGCGACAAAACTCTGCAATCACACGGAGAAGAGCTAACCGATGAAGATCCGAAGCAACTAGATATTGTGATATTCAATATTTTGTTTTCCATTATTTAAAACAAACACAGTACTCCATATGTAAATAATATATTTTGTCTGATGATAAAAAGTTTTCCCTGGAACCTAACCCTCCACCCCGATTTACATGAATTGTTTTGGGGAAATTGGATTCGCTTAAAGTCGTTTCAGCTGAAGTTGCACTTTTCAAGAATGTAACTACAACGTTAAGCGAGGATTTACAGTATAGCACAATATTTCAAAAACTTGTAGATGAGTGAGGACAGAACTTGGTAAATGAGTTGGGTGGATGACAATAACAAGGGGATTATATTTTGGTTAAGGTCCGGATGTGGATTTGGCCCATCAGTGGGATACAAAATGTAAATTGTTCAGCCTGGTGGAGGTAAGTGTTCTACCTCGTACTATTCTAGTATTATCATAATACAAACTTAACACAAAGAAATTATGCAGAAAACATTTTGTGGATTTTTGGACAGGAAATAATAACAATATATCTGCAATCACAAAGCAATTGCCAAGGGTAAACCTCCTCCTGCTGGAGTACATTACAAATATAGTACCCCGCCTCCCACCCCACTCAGCATCAAGTCTGGCAATCGCCTGCTACTAACCCTTGGCCCATGATCCAATGATCAAGGCCTTGTTTTTGGACCACCATATGACCTTGGCCTTCAACATTGAGGGTCTATCATTGATATTATATCGTTGCATCATGACCTTAAAAAGTATTGATATTGGGTCATGACCTTAAAAATGAGGTCAAATTCAAAACAAATATGTCAACCCCACACACTTTGTATTCCCATTATTGAGGAAAAAATAATTCTGAAAATACTCGGACATTGACAGAAAGAAATGGAGAAAAACCTAAATGGTGTTTTAATTCTCCTTTGGGTGTAAGACCTTGACCGTTAATCTGCAGGGGTATGATATAAATGAATTGTAAATGCATCTTGGTTTAGATTCTCGAGAGAGGGCAATTTTGCTTCGATGAGACAAACCTTAGTTGAGTTATGGTGAAAATGTAACATGTCTATAATTAGGTCATGACCTTAAAATTAGGTCATGGGAAAAAATTCCAACCCCATATACGTTCTATTCACATTATTGTTGCAAAATTTCATTCCCAAAGTCTGAGATACAGTTCAGAAATTAGGAGTGCAGGAAGAGAAAAATAAAATAAAATGTAAATGATGGTTCAGTACTCCTAGGGGCTCAAGAAATTCTGGGGTACCATTAAACATTGGGGGCACTAATTGGAGAAACAAATCCTACAACATCCATAATCCTCCCCCGATCCTATAGGGGGAGGATTAATAAACTAGCAGGGATCTGCATAAATTTTGCATAATGTAGAATGTGACTTCAAGTCCTCAAACCTCCTTTGTCCCAACCCCAACTCTTCAAATCCCCCTGCCCAACCCCAAGTCCTCAACCCTCCTCACCTGATTACAATTCCTCAATCCCTCCTCCCCAACAACGCAAGTCCTCAAGCCTCCTCTCATAAAGCCTCAACCTCTCTCCCACCTTCCACCCAACTCTCTGTCATCCCCTCTCCCCTTTCTTATTCAAGTCCTTAACCTCCCTCCCAACACCAAGTCCTCAACTCCCTCCCCCCCACCAGCACTCCAACCTCCCTCTCCCAACTATTTGCCCGCTCTCCCCTTTCTTCCTGTTCTTCGCAATATTACACAAGGATACACAACAAACTTTGGTGTTGAAGGAGGCCATTTGGCCCATCATTTCATTGCATCACATCCTTTTCACATTAGCATTAAACCTGTGAATTGAATTAGGCACAAATAACAGTCTAAAATGACACGATCATGAATGCAAATTCCTGAACAACTAAAACATGCCTGCGTTGTTCCTACCTTCTTCCTGTTCCCGTTCATTAAGAACAATGTTAAAAGTAAATAATGACATAATCCATCCATCTATCCATTAGGACCATACTCTGTGCAGAGCATTGGTGCTGCCTAAGCAGGCTCCTTGGCTATTGGGCCCAATCCGAGATGGGTCACCACGCCAACACAGGATACCAGCAAGCTGGCACTCATTTTTCCAACCTCAGAAGGATGGCAGGCAGTCAACCCCACCTGGTATTAATTCAACAACCAAGGGGGATTTGAAACTCAAGATCTGAGGATCCCAAGCCCACCACCCTAACCATTAAGCCAACACCAGACATAATGATGGAATGTTAAATTTATAATCTCTTCCCCCCTTTGTTCCTGTTGTTAACAACATTCCTGTTCTCCTTCTTTAAGAACAATGTTAAAAGTAAATAAAAACATGGTTAATTCACAATCTCGTGATATTTCGTCATTCCGCAATTCTTTAGTAAAATAGGTAAATGATGAGATGAGATAAGGTAAGGTAAATGATTAAAAAAAAAAAAAACATATAAGGTCATTCGTATAAATGGGAAAAATAATATGCAACCAGAACTCTTCGGACAAAGACCTTAATAATGAAATTAGTTTTATGGTCCTTGGTCAAGTAGTGAAATTTTTTTGTCAGATAGACAGGCAAATAAACAAATAAACAATAAGTGTATTATTATGTAAGATTATTGAAGTAATCAACACCAGTTATATTAATGCGAATTACAGAAAGCACTAAAAGTTGCAAATTAGTGAACATGTGAAATTAGTTTTCATCAGCTTGTTAATTTGCGTGAAAGTCTATGAGTGGGTTCAGAATGGTGCCAAGGCAGCAACTTTCAACAGAACAGTGTGTGGGGGATCCAAACTCTGTGAGAATAAGGGCATATTATGAAAAAAAATAGCAGAAAAGTTGAAGATCTCCTGTAATGGTATGATGTATACTTTGCAACATCTGAAAGAAACAGAAGACCTCCCTATATTTGTAATGTACTTCCGAAATGTAGTTGACAAGAAAAGGCCAGGAAGGTCTCGAAGAACCTCCCCAAGGTAAACCAATCACTTGAACTTACTCAGTTTACACGATATAAACAAATCAAGTCAGCAGCTGACAAACAAAATGAGAGCAGGCCTGAACATTAACATTTTGTCCAGTACATACCTGTCTGTCTGCCACAGACCCATCTATCATTGTTTGGTGAAAATGTCTTGGCGAAGTGAAGAACCAATTGTTCATAATGGAAGGATATCATAAGAAAAATTTCACTGTTATCATTTTCAGACATTTTGGAACCAAATTTTCTAAAATATCTGGGTTGCAAAACTTTGTGAGTTGCTTTTTCAAATCCTGCCAAACTCTTAATATTAGGTCGAGCATTATATAAAGACATTATAAACATTTAAACCTGTGTACCAAATCACGGGATACCCAGTAGATGGCCCCTCAGCACAGGGACATTGCTGTATGGAGTAAATTTATATATTTCCATTTTTTCCCTGAACAGATGGCTGTTCAATTTACTTGTGGTGGTTGAGCATCGCACGATGTTTTTTTTTCAAACAAGAATAAACATTTGGATGTAAATATCAACATCAAACGTTCTCTACGCATTATCTCAAACTTTTTGTCATAATTATGGAATGAGATGATATTAAATGAATTTGTTCAATACAGGAATTATTGCAAATGTTGCATGTCACCTGCAAAATTGAAATAGCATCACACTGATGACAATTTTAACTTGTATCACCTTATTCTGCATTTGTTACGTTGTCATCGACACTTTCTGGTCAACCAGCTTCTTGATTATTGTATAGAACTATTCCTCCTAAAGTATTTTCAGCACAATTGACGAGTCCATGTTGTTTCAGTCACAGAACTGAACATGTCCATTGGTTGATAAAACGATGTGTCATAAATATGGAGCTAAACTGAAATCATGTTTCACTGCCTTTGAACCCTCAGTAAAAGGCCAAATACCAATAAGCATCAAACAAGGCTCTCAAACTTCATCACTTTTGACAGATTAAATGTTTGCTTGGCTGTGCAGCTCTATAGTGGACATCAGTGAATTGGAAACAACTGCAATCTGCCTTGACCAAAAACAAAAATCACATCATTGACATCCAGTAAGTGAGTACAACATTTTGTTTTACTTTTCCAATTCATTATAGTTCAGTTCCTGTGACTTCTTTCTTATTCGACTATAAAAACAGGATAAACTTAAATATTCAGTATTAATATGGAAATTTTTAATGGAAAAAGTTGAAGGTGTGCTGGTTGTGGATGTGGGTGGAGGGGACTGTGGAAACGTGGCGACATATTTCTGAACATCACTGACGACATGTTAAAAGAACAACATTCCATCGATTTTATATCATATGAACCAGGATAGAGCCTTGTGAATATTCCACCACATGGTTTATTGGCATTGCGTAGGAGTGACTATGTAGAATGATCTGTCACTGCTCTAAAACTTCTGGTTCTCTGGCAACAAGTGCTGCCTTCTTACATGCTGATGTGTACAAGTCCACTATTTGCTTTTTTTCTGTACATCCATCAATATGAAACAATATGAAATGGATATAATATCTGTTATTGAGAGAAGAAAATCGATTTAATATGAAAATGGCTTTTTTTGTATAGTGATCGAGGCTCGTGGAAGAGCGAGAGCAGAATGGAAGGGAACAAAATGGAAAGGGAGAAATGCCAATGGAAAAAGAGGGAGAGAGAGAGAGAGAGAGAGAGAGAGAGAGAGAGAGAGAGAGAGAGAGAGAGAGAGAGAGAGAGAGAGAGAGAGAGAGAGAGAGAGAGAGAGATATATATATATATATATATATACATACATACATATACATATCAAGGGGAGGGGAAGAAAGACACATGGGGGTGAACAAGCTGCATACGAGTTGAATGAAACATAACAAGAACAAGAAGAGGAAGGGGAAAGTGGGGATGAAACAGAAAAGGAACAAACCAACCAACAACTAACGAGCAAAAAAGAGGTGAGGGAGAGGGGGAAAAAAATCACAAAAACCTGGAAAAGGGACTGCTTGGGAATGGGGTCATTTGGGGTGGAGAGATCGTGAGTATGGATGGCGGTTCGATGCCCTGAGATGGTGGTGAACAGCTGTCTTCAAGCCGTAGAGTGAAGAATGGGACCGAACAGACTGGGGAAGTTGGTTCCAGAGGTGACTGAAAGAGGGAACACATGAGTGGAGATTGGCAGTGAGGCTGGATTTTGGGAGTTTAACAAGATGAGGGTTAGTGGCAGACCATGTGTGCCCTGCAGAAACCCTGGAGGGACAGAGCCAAAAGAGGGGGCAGAGTGTACAAGACCAAAAATGAGGTGGTAGAATACAGAGGGCACCAACCTATCTGCAATGTGAGAGTAGTAGGCCTAAACACTCAGTTTTGTCATGGGAGAGCCTAACGATTTTGAGGACCTTGTTTTGTACGGCATCAAGAAAGCCTGGCTGTGAGGCAGGAGAACCAGCACAAAGGGGAGAGCAGTACTCCATCAAACTGCACATTAAGACCTTGTAGGTTGTGAAAAGTTCAGATTGTCCAAGGAAAGACCTTGCATGATGATGAAGGATGCCGAGTCAGTGGCTGGCTTTGGAGGCCGTCTTGTAAATATGGTCTGCCCAAGAAAGATAATGGCTGATGGTGAGGCCCAAAAGTGTGTGTGTGTGTGTGTGTGTGTGTGTGTGTGTGTGTGTGTGTGTGTGTGTGTGTGTGTGTGTGTGTGTGTGTGTGTGTGTACACACATCCATGCATGCTCACATGCTTGTGTAGACCACAGGGATGATTTTTGCGGTAGGAAGGTATGTGGCAGACCAGCCTGTTGGTCATGATGCATGTGACAAAAACCCACATGACACATGTTTCCATCCATCCATCCGGACCATACTCTGTGCAGTGTTGGTGCTGCTTATGCAGTCTCCTTGGCTATTGGGCACAATCCTGACAGGTCACCACTCCAACACAGGATACCAGCAAGCAGGCACTCATTTTGCCGACCTCAGAAGGACAACAGGCAGAGAGTCAACCTCACCTGGTATTAATTCAACAGCCAAGTGGATTTTGAACTCAGGATCCTCAGATCCCAAGCCCACCACCCTAACCATTAAGCCAACACCAGGCATACACATGTTTCCTGGTCTCACAACAGTGGTGGAGGGATTTAATATTTGATACGAGTCGTCTTTGTAGTTTACTTGTGCTTGAAATTCTAATCACCCTACAATAAGGGAAGCCTTTAGAAACATATAAACAGCACAAAGGACACTAACACTTCCTCCCCATCATAAGCCGAACAGACACTGTTTATTCACATGATCACGTGACAATCAAGGGAAAAATGATTATATGGAAGTGTGAAAATATTCTAAACTGAATTAAAGTAATTAAACAATATTATCAAAGCTGTATTGATTTTTAGATCTTTTTCTGCACAATAATTATTTATTTTTTCAATTTTATGTTTTTCCTGCAAATAAAATAATTTACGTTTAAACTCACAATGAAGCAATCACCGTTATTATTTTGTTCTAAAACTTCTATGTCAGCCTGTACCTTTTCACATTCCCCTCAAAAATCCTCGTGGCCCTGACAAATCATGAAGCATGCAGTTAAGCTGGCTATCCTTCATTAATTCTGGTGTTACCCCATACCGCTTTTCAAAAAGAGGATTAATGTATAATAAAGTGCATTTGCCCATCCAGAACATTTGAAAAATAATATTATATGGAAAATATTTCATCAATAAAGTGTACCATACTTTTGACAGGACATTGGTGCTACCAAAGCAGTTAGACAGTTAGGGCAGGGAATTATAATTTCTTTCAGGTGCCAGTGCCAACTTGCCTCCTCTTTGCAAAAAACACCTGTTGGATATTTACTGTCCACCAACAACCGATGCTGGAAGACGGGCTCCCCAGCTTAATGTCGTTCCGATGGACGGCACCCACATTAAGGCATTGCCCAGTATATGAAACACCATTGTGACAGTTTATAGCTGGGTCGATATTCAAACCCAGGCTATTCAGCAGAAAGACATGGGTGCATACCTCTAAGCTATCCGACAGCCCTTTAAGGTATTAGACATTTGAAACGCATGCAACTCATATTGAGGAAAATGGCACCCAATACAACCTACCTTTTCCATGTCTGATCAGCAGTTGTAAAAGAGCAGCTGCTCCAAAATGGGAGACATGTAATCGCACTCTTTTCTTTCAAAGTTTGTGGATTCCACAAAAGTTATTTCCTCGAACTGGAAATTCATCAAGACGGTGTGTA
>NC_140962.1:66651639-66709139 GCF_056783735.1 Eptatretus burgeri
TTCAGCTCACTCAATTCAACCACCAACTATTTCTGAGGTCAACCAAGACCAAAAGGTCAACATAGGCCGAAATTTCAAAAATTGTCAATTTTCATCCGATTGACTTGCAATTTGAACAGGATTTGCACATTTGGTCATTGAATTCAAGTACCAATTATTTTTGAGGTGAACTTAGGTCAAAAGGTCAACATCGGCCGGAATTTCTAAAATTGTGAATTTTCATCCGATTGACTTGAAATATGAACAGGATTTTCAGATCAGCTCACTGAATTCAACCACTAATTATTTTTGAGGTTGATACAGGCCAAAAGGTCAACATAGGCCAGAATTTCTAAAATTATGAATTTTCATCCGATTGACTTGAAATTTGAACAGGATTTTCAGACTGGCTCACTGAATTCAACCACTAATTATTTTTGAGGTTAAGATCGGCCGAATTTCAAAAATTGTCAATATTCATCTGATTGACTTTTAGTGTACTAATTCTAGTTCTTCCATGAGCCTCAAGTATGTATCATCATCATCATCATCATCATCATCATCATCATCATCATCATCATTTTTGTAGCCATTTCCATGCTTGCATCTGTAAGCTGTGGTTCATCTAATGGTTGCTTTCCAGGCTGCATGATCCTTTGCTAGCCATCTTGTTAGGCCTTCAACTCTAAGATCATCTCTCAGAATCACATCCCATATTTCCCTCGGACGGCCTCTATTTCTCCTTCCATTGACCTTCATATTTATAAACCTCTTCACGCAGCTGACCACCCACATCCTTTCTCCATGTCTGAACCACCTCAAACACCTCAACCCATAACCTCACTAATGCTTAATATATCTAACCTATCTCTTAATTCCACATTTTGTTTCCTATCCTGCAGTGTCACATCACACATCCAGCAGTGTCACATCACACATCCAGCAGTGTCACATCAATTCTCATTTCATTTCGTTCACACCTTCATTCATCCTCCTTTATGATCACCCATGTTTCACGACCATACAACATCATGCTTCTAATGCAAGCTGCATAAAGTTTTCCTTTTAATTGCAGAGAGGTCCCTCTTGATGTCAATAAGGGTAACAACTCCATAAACATCCTCCAGCCACTTCTAATTCTTGCAATCACTGCTTCTTCTACACCACCACTTGCACCAATCATATCACTAAGACTGGAAGGGTACTTGGAGGAGCGCATACCTCCGCCACATAATGCCTGATCCATGAGAACATATCAGGCCCAATATATTTTTTGAAATATCATGCTATATATCGTTTTGGTCCCTATCTCTCAATGGTGAAGAATCACTTTAAAAATTAAAGAATTCTCGTATCCAGATCTGGATTCGGACCCTCACTAAAATCGAATCGATTGGTCCTTGCCACACATCCAACCTGTCCACCAAGTTTCGTCTGAATCCATACATAACTTTTTGAGATATCGTGCTATATATCGGTTTAGCACTCTCTCTCAATGGTGAAGAATTGCTGAAAAGATTCTAGTAGTCAGATCCGGATCTGGATCTTCACCAAAATCTAATCAGTTTGTCCTTGTTAGACACCGAATCTGTCCACAAAAACTTTATCCGGATCCGTCCACAACTTTTTGAGATATCCTGTACACAAACAAACAAACAGACAGACAGACAGAAAGGGGTGAAAATATAACCTCCTTCACCTTCGGTGGCGGAGCTAAATAACAGAATTTATCTCCACATTCCAGGGATATATCCGCATCGACTAACCTTTCTGCTCCAACTGGAGCCACTTTTTTACCTGTGCAAACAGCACATTTGAAGTCGGGAACAACCTGCACTTTACCCCTGATGCCACAATTCCTCTTGTGCACTGAGTAGTTGCAGGAGTGACACATTATTGAATTGATACCTCCACCTTTTTTACAGACAGCACAGGGCCACCTCCCCCTTTTTCCACACTTCTTTCTCCCACACCACTGATAAGTACTGTGACGTTTGTGTGGGGGGGGGCTGGGGTTGTTTTTTGTTGTTGATATTCCCATGGAGCAGATAGGAATGTGTAGAGTAGCATGGTCCATGTGCGAGTAAATAGCCATCTCTATGTATAAGTATGGAAACGTCAGCTTAAGCATTGTCTTGTGTGCATGGGGGCCACACAGAGGGTGGTGCGTGGTAATAAGTAGTTAGGGATTATGGTTAAGAAAATTGTGTAAAACCTCAATGTAAACCTCTATCGGGGGGCCCCGGGAGACTTGGCATGAAAGAGGCAGGTGGTGGAGGAATGGAGTGCCTGGGAGGGGCAGAGCACCGCCCCAAAGGGGGGGGGTGGCGGAATCACAGATGCTTCCCAAAAAGGGGGCGGAGTGTTGCCGAAGAGGAAGGAAAGGGAGAAGCTAAAAAGGGAGTTGGTGAGAGAGTTGAGAGTCCAAGATGAAGATGACAAAGGAAAATGAGTTGGTCTGAGGAGACCTGGAAGAGAGGACTGTCGAGGTCTTGAGAGAAAGTGTTCTGAGGCAAAAGAGGAGAGCTTTCTCTGAGGAGGTTGTCCTGCCTGCCTGTGCCTCTCTTCGCCCTATTTCGTTGGCTTGCCCGTGTGCTTCGGCCCCTCATCGTCCTGGTTATCTCCTGCCCATCTCCTCATCATCCTGCCATCATCTGCTCGCCTTGTCATCATCCTCCTCATCGCTCCTCATCACCTGCTCGTCCCCGCTGCCCCAGAGCTGAGTCCCCCGGTTTTTTTGTTCCCTCCCCGTCTGTGACTGAGTCCGATTTGAGGCTATGTACCGGAAGGTAGGACTTTACACACTCGGCCTTCTTTTCACTCACAGAGCTATCCTGTGGCCGTAGCTAAAAGCAAGGAATGGTAAACCACAACTCACCTTACTACAGCACAATACGTATACACATGCCCTGTAGGAAACCGCCACACCACAAGTATACTGGCATGATTTTCTGGCATGTAAACAAAAGTAAACATTTTCTTACTGAAAGATTATGTACCCTTATATTTAATAATTAATTTCTGATGTTGACTTTTGTTTCAGACTGTTGTCAATATCGAGTTCCGAGAACATTTTCAATCCCACACAAGCATCAATCACTTTTTCATCTGGTATTGTTATGAGCAAGGGGGTTATATTTTATGAGTATGATCTAATATATTGATTTTGTACCTGCAATGTAGACATAGAGGTTTCACTGCATAAAATTGGCTTCGTTTGTTTGCTGTATGACATCATAGTATGCCTGTTTTACGTCATTGTCATTCGTATTGTCTTTTAACTGGATATTACTGCAATTTACGGGAAAGTAATCATATTGAAGATGTGCCCTTCATTGTTTTTGGCCAGCTGTATATATAATTATTTGAGCGAACTCAGTTGTGACTCATTTAAAACCGGTAAGAGGAGACGCTCTATCAGCTCTGCCCATATCCTGAACATTTAAGATGACGGAGCCATAATATAGGTTGGAGGGGTTTGGCGGAGGGGGATTACATAAGAAGCTGAAATATTTTGAGACTTTGAACACAAAGAAACCACAAGGCCAGGTTAAAACTACTGATTGGCTGCCATTAACGGAGATGATGTGGAATCAGCTATTTTGTGATAATAAAAAACCACAAATACCGATGTGGATAATGTAATTGGAGAGTGGTGGTACTGAGGTGAAGACGACGAACATCGAAGACAAAACTGGAGCTGAATTATGAGAACATCTGTCTGGCAGAACATCCAGATGCAGCCAGCTAGAGCCAGGAAAGTGAATGAGTGCTACCTGGGATGACAGCTGGGTGAAGCTGCTCCTTGCATACAGTTTGACATGCCTCGTTATCGTTTGAAGAAAGCGAGTCTGCATCGCATGTGCTGGGATCAATGAGTTGCCAGAAACGAGGGACTTGTTACATTTTGCTGTAAGAATTGTTACCCCTCCTCTTGCTCGTTCAGCTTACTGTGCTCATTCAGAGCCATATGGACTATCCATTTTCATACTTGTGATCCTAATAAAGGGGCTTCAAACTTCAATGTTTGTTGTATTTGTTTATCTGTATCTTTTAAAATTTTTTAAATTAATGGCCATATTGCTTTCTGCAGAGACTAAAAGTAAATCGAAGTTCTCATTACGATTATTTGTTACATTGCAGTAAAGTATTTATAATCTGTGCATCCAAATAATCCATGCCTGGTGTTGGCTTTATGGTTAGGGTGGTGGGCTTGGGATCCGAGGATCCTGAGTTCAAATTTGTGATCCGAGGATCCTGAGTTCAAATTTGTGATCCGAGGATCCTGAGTTCAAATTTGGGATCCGAGGATCCTCGGGTCAAATTTGTGATCCTAGGATCCTGAGTTCAAATTTGTGATCCTAGGATCCTGAGTTCAAATTTGTGATCCGAGGATCCTCAGGTCAAATTTGTAATTCCTAAGATCCTGAGTTCAAATTTGGGATCCAAGGATCCTTAGTTCAAATTTGGGATCTTAGTATCCTGAGTTCAAATTTGGGATCCGAGGATCTGAAGTTCAAATTTGGGATCTGAGGATTCTGAGTTCAAATTTGGGATCTGAGGATCCTAAGTTCAAATTTGGGATCATAGGATCCTGGGTTCAAATTTGGGATCCTAGGATCCTCAGGTCAAATTTGGGATCCTAGGATCCTGAGTTGAAATCCCACTCGGCTGTTGAATTAATACCAAGTGGGGTTGACTCTGCCTATCATCCTTCCGAGGTCGGCAAAATGAGTGCCAGCTTGCTGGTATCCTGCGTCGGAGTGGCGATCCATCCAGGATTGTGCCCAAGAGCCAAGGAGACTGCTTAGGCAGCACCATCGCTCTACACAGAGTATGGTCCCAATGGATGGATGGATATAATCCATGCTAGTTTAAGAAGTTATGACCTTGGATGAATAATTTTATGTTACTGCTCGGTAATTCTAATTGATATGTGTTGTTAAGTGTTTGTTAATTTTTGTAAACGTTCTGGCTCTGTTCATTATTTTACGGATATCCATAGTGGGAGTTACTTGTCCTCTCAAGTAAAGTAATGATCTCAACTGCCACGCCTGTATTGCTCAGCTAATCCTTGTGATTGGGTCACAGTGAGAAGATCTTTTCGACCATAGGAGCTATGGCGCATCATTCCCTCGAAAGGTAATTGGACTTCTGGGAAGAGGCCGAGATGCCAGCTCATGACAATACTCTCAGAGGATGAACAGCGCGCGGTGTAATTAACGATACGTGGCAACAGCTATGATTCTACTTGTGTATATCTTTTACTTTCATTGAATTAAGTATTTTATGGATTTGCAAAGTTTATTTATGAAATGTTATTACCTCCATCACCGAAGGTAGAGGACGTTATGTTTTCATCGCTTTCTGTCTGTTTGTTTATTTGTCTGTTTGATGTGTCCAGGATATCTCAAAAAGTTGTGGACGGATTTGGATGAAATTGGTGGACAAGTTGGGTGTGTGACAAGAAGGAATTGATTCAATTTTGGTGAAGATCGCGATCCGGATCTGATCATTTTTAAAGTGATTCTTCACCATTGAGAGATCATGCTAAATCGATATATATCACGATATCTGAAGAAGTTGTTGACAGATTCGGACGAAACTTGGCGGACAGGTTGGGTGTATTGCAAGGACAAATTGATTCGATTTTGGTGAAGATCCAGATCCGGATCTGGATACGAGAATTATTTATTTTTCAAGTGATCCTTCACCATTGAGAGAAAGGGCCAATAGTACTGTATAGCATGATATTTCAAAAATGTTTTGGACCCGATATGTTCTGGTGGATCAGGCGTAACGTGACGGAGGTACGCGCTCTACCGCGCACCCTTCTAGTTTCATGCGTGATTGTTTCTGCCATTAGTATGTGATATGTCGATGCAGGATCTGCTAATGTACACAGGCTCATTGTAAGATGGAAATTCTTGAAAATAACGAACCATCGTTTAAAGAGACTCAGTAAATGCACACCAGTCGATGGTTCCACGAGGCACTTGCTGTGAAGTGGGTTGTCCTGCAAGCTGGGCTGGGCAGCACTGCGCTGCCTCATTACTCCCATACTAATGGAAATGATGCCCACTCTAGCAGGCTCCGAGCTGTAAATCTGTGTGATTAAAAGCCAATCGTGTTGCTCCAGCCCACCTCTCAGGGAGGACCATTGGCCTTTTGTCTCCGGACATGGAATGTTTTTTTTAATAGTTTTTTTTTCTTTCCAATCTGGATCTGGATTTCTGCTATGGGGATTCCATAATTAAACAAACTTTAAATATTGTACAACCTTAACTTGAGCCATTCTCGAGGTCAGGGCTTAATGATGTGTAACCACCGAAGGCAATGAGCCACTTGCAATTTCTCTGCTTTCACCATTAGAGATGGCTTTCTCCCAAAAGGCCACCAGAAGCATAGACAGAAACATGGGGGTTTTGCCAGGAGGATTATTGCGTCAGTGGCTACCAATCTGCAGTGGAAGGTGTGGGGTGGATGGGCGAGTTGCGACAATCATTTGTATGAAAATTAAACAGTGGTGTATTACGCATGGCAACATGGTCTTCGATAACTGGAACACGAGCTTTATTATTTTCGTTGCCCTGGGACTGGAGCGGTTCAGTTCTATTTTTTATTTCATTGTGCAGTGAAATTATACGCTTTCATAAACAGACCGATGCAATGAGAATATTTATACAATTCACAATACTTATTATGTTAAGGTGAAAAATAGAAAGAAAGGAAACATGATCACTCACCCTAATATCTTCCAAACATGTTTTGCCTTGTTTGATTGGAAAATGAATTCCTTCTCTAAAGCAGTCAAATCGAGTTTATTCAGAATGTCTTGGTAAGTGTGACAAATTGTAAATGAATCTACACTGTGTCAGTTCAGTTTACTGTACAGCCTGATGTTAAACTGCTCAAGGATACGAGAACTGTGCTTTGCTTGTGCCAAATATGTCAGTGTAATCAAAAGTAAATGGAACAATATATATATATATATATATATATATATATATATATATATATATATATATATATATATATATATTTATATATGTGTATATATATATATACATATATATATATATGTATATATACACATATATACAAGCCAGTAGGTGACATGGGTGGTCATTATATAATTGCATACAAGTCATCCAGTTTATGATGGATCGGGCTGAAATTTTTTGACAAATATGTTGATTATAGTGCGCATAAAAGCCTGGAAGGCGATTCTTGATTTTCGTTTTCTTTTTTTTGTTTAGGATTTTTCAAAAATTTCAAAGTCCCGTTGCTAGGCAACAGTGGCATCCATAGCAACGGTGCTCAAAAGCATAGAACTAGATCCGAGTATGAACCTACCAGTCAAGTTTCATCAAAATCGGTTGACTCCTCTGGCCTCCAGAGTTGTCCATTACATACAAACATACAGACAGACAGAAAACCTGAGAATAACGGTAGTCTAGCGACCACCATATATATACATATATATATATATATATATATATATATATATATATATATATATATATATATATATATATATATATATATAATTTGTTTATTTAAAGAAGAAAAATAAGAAGGCGCTTCCAACCAAAAGTAAACTAGATCTACTCTGATGATTTTAGCAATAAGAAAGAGCAGACCCAGTGTCAGACTCCCTTCAACGGTTCAATTCCACACTTCCCAGGGATGCTAGACGATCTTTGAGATCGAATGACGACCTGCCGAGCCCCTGACTACATCCTGATGATGGGTGCAGATCTCATGAAGCGCTGGTGAATTTCGCCAGGAACCGTCGCAAGGTACCTTTCCGGGCAGCTTCAGTGTCTTCAGAGCCGTTGGGTATGGCTAGAAGAATTGATTCCCAGGCCCCAATCTTTCGAGTTCTGGAACGCCTTCGCAGCCCGGAAACCTGTGCAGTGGTTTGGGCTGGGCTTGAACTGGGTGCCAATGTGATGAGGGAGAGAGAGGAGGATTTTCCTGCCCCATCCTCTTGCGGGAATGGGACAAGGGTTGGGTGTGTTGGGGGGGGGAGGGAATGGCTCAATGCTGCTTGGTCACAGCACGAGGGTGGACCTGATGGTCAAGCTCACGCTGGTCTGAGACCGGGTGTGCTCTTGCTTATTGTTAAAATTAGCAGAGTAGATCTTGTTTACTTTTGGTTGGAAGTGCCTTCTTCTTAAAAAAAGTGTATAATCCCAATCACCCCAATCTTGTAACACATATACATATATTGTTACGGCCCAGGGTTTGGGACTCGCCAAGAGGGAAAGCACTCGAGTTTCTCCTGAATAACAGTCCTGAGGCCGCCGTCCACAGATAATTCCATGGTCCACGGGTTGTAGTTCCTCGCAGGGTTACACTTCACTGTTTCCGTGATACCTTCCAATTGGCATGGCAACCGAACTGGAGGCCATCCATGCCATTGGGGCCACACCTGGGGATTTCTGCCACGTGGAACAGGTCGGTGTAGAACCGGCTCACAGAGCAAATCAGGTGGGATACAACTTCCTGTCCAACTATACTTGTACACTGCATCAGACGAATAAAGGAAAGGACAACCGAGACGGATTGGAAATAACAACAAACAATTTTATATTTACAAACACACAAGCATTCATTTAAAAGCAAGTGATTGCAGGCAAGAAATCAAAAGGCACGAAAGAGCAGATTTAACACATATTCCTTCTCAGACCATCTTATTTACACAAGAGACAAGACAGGGAGAAGAAAACAAGAAGAACTTGAGAAGAAAAGAAAAGTAAAGCATGGAGTAAAGAAAAGTAGGGTCAATTATCTTCACCCTCACCTCGCACAGCCCAATTGCGCTGCACCGTAGGAAATATGGACAGTGGCAATGTGGCGTGATGGGACATGCAGCCACAGCCCTGAGGTGTGCAGACCCAGCAGGCAAGTCCTCTCCGACATGTAAAATATATGACTTGCCCTCCTCTGCCTCAGCTTCTTCCTCAGGATGTTGCTTTTTCTCCCATTTCTGAGTCATCCGCTCCTCACAGGACAAGCTTTCAGGACAAGGATAAGCTTTGAACTCCTTTCTCCTTGTAGGACATCGCTTTCTCTCCTCTCATCTCTTGCACTCCTGCCTTTTTCTTCCTCTTCTCACTCCGAGCTTTCTCCGTCGAGGACGAGGACCATTTACGGGCATCTTTTTCCTCGCAGGATCTAGCCTTTTTCCCCGTCTCTTCTCGTGCACTTCTGTCCTCTTCCTCTTCATATCACTTTCTCCCCCTCTCTTCTGATGTGGGCCTCCTTCTCATTGGTGCACATCTGCTGGGGGCAGTTTGTGTAAAATACGACGTCATTCTGTGGGAACTTTCAACGCAGCTCCCACCCCTCTCTTCACGCACCCAAGGCCTCGACGAAAGCCCCCGCTCCCTCCCTCATGCACAAGCATTCATTGTGCCTACAGTCTCCACTGTAACCTGCCTGCAATTCTGTAAAAATTATGCATAATTCTGATGAATTCTGTAAAAAAAAATCTGTTAAAAGTTTCTAATTATCGAAAAGAGGAACAACAACATGAACCACGAATTGGGTTGATCACATTAAAAACAAGAACAAATGTGTCCAAGAGCCGCGTCCTAAAGGCAATAACAACAACAACTTCCGATATTTCGTCACGTGCCTTGATGGAGCCAATAGCGAGACCCGTCATGGAGGCGACGAAATTACAACACATTAAATGGAATAATCTTTAAATAGTAACGTGAACTTTTCAAAACTTTAAAGCAAATGTCCGAATATATTTAAAAGTTCATGATAGACGCTCTCAAAAGGCACCGTCTATGTGAGGATGTGTACAGGTGTTTAGTATTTAAGGAGATCCAGATCCTGTACATATAAGAGCCGAGTCCTAAAGGTTTTGTCTTCAGAAGAAGAAGAAGAGGAAGAAGAAGAAGAAGAAGAAGAAGAAGAAGAAGAAGAAGAAGAAGAAGAAGAACAAGAACAAGAACAAGAACAAGAAGAAGTAGAACAAGAACAAGAACAACAACAACAACGCAGAGCTCTCTTAGAGCCACAGCGTTCGCTACGTGAAACGTGGCTAAAAATGTAATAAATTGGTTATTGGCACCAGCAGCTGAATTTGACTTCATCCTTTGTTTTGCTACTTCCTCCAAGCTTGACAAAATTCTTACATATTGTGTTGCATCAGATACAGACATGTTGTTGGATGCAGGAGTAAAATAGAGAGAAAGTTTGTATTCATTATTCGCAACAGAAGCAATGATTGTGTCATATTTGCTGTAAGTGCTGTAAAAGCTGCCAGGCTTTTCTATCCACTCAATAACCTCTCCAACAGCTCCATCTGTGGAGAATGCATGTGTTGCTGCAAGATTACATGAGTGAGCACATGAAGAACTAAAATCAGGTTTGAATTTGTTTTCACTTGACGTCCACGATAGGCCCCTGACATATTTGCAGCAATGTCGTTTGGCATCGTAAACACAATAAGAACAACTCAAGACGGTGCTGAGCAACTTGTAGGCCAAATGTTTGTCTGAGTTTTTTGCAGTTGAATCATGCTTTATGGCTTTATGAGTATTAAATTCTTCAGCAATGCATCTGATGCTTATTGATTCCTGCTTCGTTCCACTACAACCTGCGCACCATCTACAACAACAGAAAATATTTCTGAGTTATTGTGGAATCCCTTTTGAACTAAAAATTAGGCAAGTAACTTTGTTTCTTCCCCTCCTGTCTCTCCTCTTTTCCTGTATGTTCTTTCCCTTGCTTATTGTGTCCAACATGTGCCTCCACTGTCAGTATGTTGCCATTTTACCCTCTGGCCAGAGCCTCCACGAGATATGTGGGTGGTCCCTTGCAAAACTTCCCATGGGTCCCTTTCTCTCAGAGGGATAATGATATGGTGACAGATGTTCAGGTGATGAATCGATTCATACCTCGCCCCCAGAGGGGGTTCACGAAGTATTAGAATGACCAGCTGTGTCTGTCTGTCTGTCTGTCTCTGCGTGTATCTGTCTTTCCGCACCATTATGGGTAATGTATTGTCATATCTCAACCTATGCCTGGACCAATTGTAACCAAAGTTTGTATGACAATAGCGTGGGTCAACCAAAGTGTGATATGTGGTCAACAATGACCTAAGGCGAATGTCATGGTTAAGGTATGCCTGGTGTTGGCTTAATGGTTAGGGTGGTGGGCTTAGGAACCGAGTATCCTGAGTTCAAATCCCACTCGGCTGTTGAATTAATACCAGGTGGGGTTGACTCTGCCTGTCATCCTTCTGAGGTCGGCAAAATGAGTGCCAGCATGCTGGTATCCTGTGTCGGAGTGGCGACCCGTCCAGGATTGTGCCCAATAGCCAAGGAGACTGCTTCGGCAGCACCAACGCTCTGCACAGAGTATGGTCCCAGTGGATGGATGGATGGTTAAGGTCATCAAAGGGTGAAAAATCACATTTCTAACAATAACTTCAGAATGAATCATCAAAAAATAAGTGGTTTTTTTCTTTTCTTTGCATTACATTCTATGAATTGAGAAGGCACATGTCTCAAAAGTATAATTGACATTATTAACCTCTGCCATCGAAGATCGGAGGTTACTGTTTTCACCCCCTTTCTGTTTGTTTGTTTGCTTGTTTGTTATCTTGCCAAAACGAAGTTTTTGCAAGATATGTTAGTCAGCTTGTATGTTTTTTTTGTTTGTTTGTTTGTTTGTTTGTTTGTTTGTTTTCTGTAATCATATATAAAAAATTCTGCAGAGCACAGTTATCATTGGAAATTTTTGTAACTTCGCATATCAGAGGCCTATAGAGGTCCCTTTCAGTGCACAAAATTTTGAAGGTCAAGGTCAAAGGTCAAGGTCACTTTGTCGCAAATCAGGGGATTCGACGAAACCCTTATTTTTTGAGTAATTTTGATCGGATCATCTTCAAACTTCATGGGAATATAGTTCATGGTCTGGCGCTCAGCTGATTAATTTTTGGTGGCGATTGGCCTTGACCTTCATGGTTAGCGCCTCAGGTCAAACATATTTGACCCCAAGGTCAAATTTTCAAGTTTTAGGAACCATATTGTGTAGTACCTCAAATTGAACACCTCGATGAGTGCTTTCTAGATATGTCAAGCTTGAGACATTATGACGTCATTTGTTGACGTTATGAGGCAAAAGCATATTTTTCATGGTTACTCTGTAGAACGATTCTCATCGGAATCTCTCGTAGGCAGATATTCCTCAAGGAGTCGCTCCTGGTGGATAGCAGCTCTGTTCACCTCAGTGTGACCTTAAAGAAGTCACACATGGTCACCTTTGGCAAGATACGGGTCACCCTGCGGGTGACATTGGTTTATTTATTTGTTTGTTTGTTTGTTTGTGAACAGTATTACGGAAAAATTCCTCGATGGATTTCGACGAAACTTGGTGGGGGGTTAGGTATGGTCCAAGGATCATGCCATTAGATTTTGGACTTGGTCCCCCCCCCAAAAAAAATTGTTAGAGAAATTTTTTTTTGCATTTCTACATGTTTTAAGCGATTTCTAACCCCCCCCCAAAAAAAAATTGTTAGAGAAAAAAAATTTTTGCAACTTTTTTTTCAACAAAATTTCGATCCTTTTTTTTGCATTTCTGCATGTTTTAAGTGATTTCCAACCCCCCCCCCCCCTCCCAAGAAAAATGTTGGAGAAAAGAACTATAACTCTGTCAGCATTGTTGACATCATATTTAATGAATAAGATATAAGGTTCACTTGAGTGACCCAGCAGTATTGGCGGCGGAGGTTTTGCACTCTCCCGAGTGCTCCCCTCGAGTTCTCTATGACATCATGTTTTCCCAGAAAATGTCAAAAGTGATGTTTTCACATGAAATTAAATGAGTGTTTAAAAAACACATTTTTCCTGCATGACTAATCAAATCTGACTCAGGAATTGATTGCCAGGTCCCACTAGGATACCATGTTAAAAATCTGACATTAAAAAAACTCACAATGACCAAAAATGTGAAAAATTAAAAAAAAATCTTCACATCTCAGAAACTGAGCTGGAGAAATTCTTCAAAATTATTTTGTGGAACCCTCTAAAAAAAAAAAACTCCAATCAATTGCTAAAATAAAATGACGAGCGAGTGGAGAAATTGCGACTGGATAAATGACATCATTTATTCGAATTTCACAATGGAAATAGAAAATTCAGATCGTATGATTTCCGAATATATCCACGCACATAACTTTGCCAATAATGACCCGATCTGCTCATCATCAACAAATTGGGCACATATGTCGTGTAGACTGAAGTCAAAAATCATTAATTTCTGTGATTAATGGTCAAAGGTAAGAACTCGAGAACAGAATAAAGTGAATGCCACATCATTCTGAAACACAGTGCTCAAAAAGATAATTGTTTTTAAGTATTATACGGTGGAATTGGTCTACTATGGATATAAATTCTTCAGATATTCAGTGAGGGGATGCGGAGAAGAGCATCAAAAAATGCATGAGTAATGTAGTTATGTCACAGTGAAGTAATATAGTCAAAATATCATCACACAAACACGCACGCACGCACACACGTCCTGTGACATTGTAGAGCACAAGTAGCTCTTTATGAGCTTTATCTTTGTGAAAGAGCATTCTGCAGATGCGACGGTTACCGGCATCATCAGTGAAACCCTCAGAGCCATGCCGGTACATTTGGATAAGTGTCGATGGCACTTAATTGTATAGGTCAGTGTTTCGAGTGGAGAACATCTTTCCAACACTGAGTTGCGTAAAAACTTGAGTTCTTCCAATAGCTCGATGGGTTCCAGATTACTTGAATTTGAATCAGCAGGATATGTAATGTGGGCCGTAACAGCTTTTTCTAAGATAATTGTCACTTAAAGCTTTTGTGGCTGCGATGTTAAATGGAAAGTAGAATGGCTGAAGGACGTAGCGCAACTGCTCAAATCTACTGTCCAGTGCAGTCAAAGCAAATATCAATAACCCTGTGTAAAAATTCAACTTTGAACTTTGTCTGTGGGTCTGAAACTGGTTCATCTACAGGCTCGTAAGAAAAGTAACATTTATTGCTAGCCATGCGAGTGTCAGGAAACATTGCTTCTGCCTCCACTGACGGAGCAAGACACTTGACAGTATCAATTGCCTGATCAAATCCAGAATCACGATAGATCACCAAATGAGCATTTCACGACTGCATTAGGTCTAATGCAACATCCAACTGCATGTCCTTTGACTGCATTTCCTTACTGACTCGGTCGATTTGGACAAGTATATCATACCAGATAACCAGACATATGAGAAATCTTTAAGACCCTACTTCCTTCACCAGGCCCATCGCTTCGCTGTAAAATTTAGCATCCTTTCCTTTTGCAGTGTGAGCCACACTCAGTAGAGCAGCCGTTACCTTCTACAGCCGATAGTGCATGACCTTGACAGCCTCAGTTTTACATTCCCATCGTGTTTCAGAAAGTGATGGAGGTGCGTTGCCTTAGAATGTCCCATCTTTGTGTTGAAGAGCTGCAAAAACATGTACAGCTGCTGTATAAAGCCAAAAAAATAATGTAGATACAGCAGAGCACTGATAAGCATCTGAGACCACAAGGTTGAGACTATGAGTGCTGCAGGGGACATAAAATGCCTGATGGTTCATCTGCAGAATCTGAGCTGAAAGCCAGAATGTTTCGCTTTCAGGTTGCTGCCATTGACGTTTCTTTGGCCTCTGCAGTCGGACAAAGGCAGACCAAATCTGTCCAATATGTCCAATAACTTCTCTGTTAGTTTCACACTGCTCGTGTCTTTCACAACAAAAAATGAAACGAAATGTTCACATATTTCAGACACCTCTCTGTCTTGCATGCAAATGAAGCGGATGATGACAGGAAGTTGCTGTTGTTGGCCGATGACTGGGGTGCAATCGAGCAACACTGAGTAGAACTTGTACATTGAAACATGTGCAAGTATTTCACTACTGATTTTGTTGGCTAGTATTCCAAAGAGCTCGTTTTGAATATTGGCACTCAGATAGTTATCTCGTACTTCCCCAGTTGATCTTCAAATATGCTCCTGCATGACTGGGTCAAATCGAGCCAGTCATGTAGGAGCATATTCGAAAACATAGGAGCAATACCCCTGGGTGTTCACCTGGAAGCGGCTGGATAACATAACCAGGGAACCACTGGTTGGCATGGATGACCCACAAAATATGTAATGGAGAAGAAAGTAAATAGCGATGGATTTTTTAATTAAATGCCATGAACAAACTTTGGTCATCACGGGTGATAAAGGTTGTGGTCAAGTTTCATCTAAATTGTGTGTGTGTGATTTCGGAGAGGAGAGCAAATACATATTTTGAGGAGCAACCCCCCTCCCCCGTAGAACCTCTTAGACCCCAGTTTTTTAATGTTGTGAACAAACTTTTTCACATCATTGGTGACGAAGATGGTGGTCGTTTCATCAGAATTACATGTGTAGTTTTTGAGAAGAAAGCAAATGCATATTTTGGAGGGTAACTCCCCCATTGTAGACCACCTTAGACCCCGATTTTTCTAATCTCGTGAACAGTCTTTGGTACGTCATGGGTGATGAAGGTTGTGGTCAAATTTCATCAGAATTACATGTGTAGTTTCTGAGAAGAAAGCAAATACCTATTTTGGGGGGCAATCCCCGTAGACCTGCTTATGACCCGATTTTTATAATGCCATGAACAAACTTTGATACATACACGGTGATGAATGTTCTGGTACAGTTTCATCAAAAATCGTATGTGTAGCTTAATAGAATAAGTTACAAGTATTTGTAGACGGACGGCCAGACTGACGGACAGACAACACGCCGTTGCATAAGCTCCCCGTAACTACGTTCCAGGTGAGCTAAAAATGAACAATCGCAATCAAACGCTCAAGGACTTTTCTCCAATGTTTTTTTTTTTTTTTTTTCTAAAAGTCCATCAATATCTGACGCTCATCATCGAGAGTTTTTCCGGCTTTCTACCTTGCATCCAATTCCTTCAACTTCTGAATGCAAGTTGTGTGATGGGGGAGGTTTCATGTCGAGACTGTTTTTGAAAAAACTCTGTCCAGTGCAGTCAGGCAAACATCAATGACCCTGTCGAAAAATTCAACTTTGAACTTTGTATTTGGGGGTGAAACTGGTTCATCAACAGACTCGTAAGAAAAGTAACGTTTATTGCTAACCATGTGAGTGTTATGAAACGTTGTTTCTCCCTGTAGCTCTGCAGAAATGTTCTGACTCCATCAGTCTCGCTTTTTCAGTCTTTCAATAGAAACCTGCGGGCTCTGGAAGACTTTGCTGACGTGGTTTACTTGGAACCAAACATTGCATCAAATAATTGGACAGGATGACATGCCAGGAACTGATTTCCTTAAATAAACTCAGTGATGGGGATGCTGTCTCGCCTTCATTTTTCTCAACAGCATACTCTGTCAGTGCATTCAAAACCTCCAATATGTCTGCCATCTGATAGCGAAGTGCTTTTACACTGTCATTGCGACACTCCCATCGAGCAGTTGAGAGGCCTTTAACCGTTAGCTCCTTGATGTGTTGTTGAAGAATCGAGCAGTGTTTCACAGACGAGCCGAAGAGGTTGTACAGTCGCTGAAGAAGCCCCAAAAAAGCTGACCGGAAGCACAGGTAATTGTGCAGCATTCACTATCACCAGGTTGAGAGTGTGACTCCCGCAAGGTATGTACAAAACCTTTTTGTTTACCATGGGCAGCCTTTTCTGCACTTCTTGTTTGTGTACCTACATGTTGCTTCCATTGTCATATGACTGTTCTCTGCATTCCGCAATGTCCAACTTTAGTTTGGTGAAGTGTTCAAGGAGGCTATCACACAAGCCCTTTCCTGTGGTGTCGTTAACATTAAGAAAGCCAACAAAGTGCTCTAATATGAAAGTACCCACAGATGTCGCACAGTCATCTATGTGTAATGTCACTGACAACTGTTCAGAGTGATTTACATCTGGGGTGCAGTCCATATTGACTGAAAAGTATTCGGCCATTTTCACTTTATCAACAATCACATTGAAAGTTTTCTCTCCAGCAAGTGCAATGATTTTGTTTTGGATATGTTTTCCCAAATTGTGATCTTTAACAGCCCCCTTTATGACTCTCGTCACATGTTTGCTAATGACCGTGTCGAACTTTACCGCTCGTTTGATCTGCCCGAGGAAGTTTCCGTTGTGCGGGACATGGAGCTCTTTTAAATGTTCACGGAAGGCTTGATTGCATTCTGCCAAATGACACACAACAGCAACAACTCGTGTCAAGACAGACTTCCAGTATATCTGTTCAAGCGCGAACACGTTTTGGCTGATATTGCCAATTGCTGTGCCTGTGTTTAATCGAACCTGTAGCTGGCACAAGCTCCTCATGTTTGTTCTGTGCACCTTGGAACGTTTGGAGTCATTTAACAGGCGATGGAGTGTTTCCACGTACAAAAGTCTTCACTGGACAAACTGTTCTCTCTTTTCCCAAAAAGTCTACAGCAAAAACCAAACACTGAATCAGTGCACTGATAATAAACTATCCAAGTCCAAGTGATTTTTCTCATCGTTTTTCTGTGGTTTGATCAACATTTTTTTTCTGTCAATCTGTCGTTTGATCTCGACAAAATTGCAACGGATATGCGGTTTGCTGGAACTAACTCCCGATCCCATCCTAAACAACATATTAAAAGTAGAGACGGATGCAGGTGAGGAAAATATGCTAAATTGCATAAATCCAGAATTGCTGCTCTGAGCCATATTTTCCCTAAATGCAGCACTTTCATTTGTACAATCGATGGAGCAGAATTTGACTGATGTTTGTATGAGAAGCTGTGTGGCAGGCATGTAGGGTGAGTCACATGTCGCAGGACACGGTTTTAGTTGCTTATACAAGATTTGTTTATACCATCTATTTATAGTTTTCTTTTCTTTTCAGATAATACAAATAATACATTCAAGCAAGATGGCGGACACCAGTCCACGTACAGTGGAAGAGAGGCTGGTAGCAGTGGCATGGTACCACGAGAGGAGAAACACAAACAGGACGATGAAACAGGTGCAAGAAGACTTCGAGGAACGTTTTAGAAAGCCAGTACCATCAAAATCATCTCTTTATATTTGGTAAAAAATGGCATTTCAGCCTGGAAGTGTGCGACACAGCAACAAGAGCAGATGACTAAATCGTTATTATTAAAAAAATTATAATTTGTCAAAAAGTATAATCACCTAAAACCGTGTCCTGTGACTTATGGCTCCCGCAAAGTACACACACACAACCTGTAGATATTCGTTTTGATTCATTTTATGCAAAAAAACCACTTTGTCCAATGAAATCCAAGATGGCAGCCAATTCAATATGGCTGACAGAACACTCATCTCTATTACTCTATGACAAGTGTAGAAGATTTCCATCTTCTTTGGACCACACTCGGTTCTTCACAACTATTTTCCTGAACATTTACACAGATGCACCACATAAATGTGAACCCAGTCACTTCCTTTATTCTACACTTCGTACTTCGAGTATATGATCTGCAGGAAGGACGGACGAGTTCGTGCAAAAAATCCCCTTGCACTCTCCACATGCACCTATGCATTCCAATTCATGTTTCCTGCAAGTGTTCCTACGTGTGACGCAGTATGTTTTACAGTTACACCTGATGACCTTTAACGGGTCCTCAGAGTCCGGTGGCAAAACCGTCACTGAAGGCTCGAAACTATCCTGAACCCGAATCCACCCCAACTTTTCTGGATCCAAATCGTCAGAATTTCCCATCTACTGTTGAATTTGATAAAACACATGGGCGTTGTGATCGGAGGCAACTCCCGATGTTGGAGGTAGAGTGTGCACCTGCACCCCAGTCACACTGATGGACACCTTCTCAGAAAAGTGTCTGCAATTATTCCCATCCCATGGAATGTACTCTGTCCATTCAATCTCCTGATGTTGTGGTCGACATTGTCCGCAACATAATGTACAAAGCGGCCTGGGGGTAATATCTGGGAGGTCAGTATTTTGTGACTTTGCAGCAGAAATTAAAAATCTCTTCACTTCTGAATAAGGAGAACAGAAACCATGGTTGTTCAGAGAATCAATCAGGAACCTGGGCCCAAAGTGATGGTGCATTTGAACTACCAGGCAATCTGAAGTGGTGCTATCAAGAATTCAGGCCAGGTGGCTTGAACAATGACCTGTCCTATAAATGCAATCTTCAGTTCTGTTTTCTTCTCACTGAATAGGGTCCCCAGAAGTAGACGCAGCGTCTCTGGTACAAAATCACTGTTCTTCTCGAATGATGATGTATCCTCAGGAGTGGGACAGATATCTTCAGATGATTGTCTGCATTTGATATTTTTTCATGAGATCAGCAGCAGTTTTAACAATCCTCATTTTATCATCTTCTGAGTTTGTCTGTTTTGGGGCTTCATAAAAGTTGTTCAAAATACTCGAAGCTGTGCTTCTGAATGTTACCACATCAGCTTTTTCATTGATGATGGTGACAACGACACTGTCTCCAAAGTGTCCTGTAAGTTTTTGATTTATATGCTTCACACTGTACAAATCGGTATGTTTATCGCAGAATTCTCCCATTTTCTGCACAAGCTCGATGACAGTTATTTGTTATTTTCCTTGAGATGTTTGGTCACTTGTTCCTTGTGAGGAGCTCCTCAAAAACTTGTTAAAGGGCGGAGGAGCTCCATGGAGCCAATGGCCATCGATATCTAGCACCCAACTGTAACTGTGGAAGTCCTCTTGCAGTTGGGTTACTTTTTTTTAGGAGGTTGGTGGCAGGATTTTCACTCCAGCCATTGTAAAACCATTCATTCCGCAAAACACAAAAAGGCAAAGAAAATTGAAAACCCACGCTGTGGGAGTACCTCCTGTGCAGCTGCCCTCCACAGGGCAGCTTAAAGGATGACGGCATTGGGGCAAACCCTTCGGGACCCCCACTCTTTGATGATAGGAGGAAAACCACAGGGTAACCTTCCCGGGTCAGATTGCGTGTGTCAGATGCTGAGGTGTCATCCACCAGATGGTGGTCTCCTTTGGTTAAGCTGAGTCGGTCCCTTCGGGTGGGTGCCTGGAATGTCCTATCCTGAAGAGAGGATGATCACCTGTCTCTGTTAGCATCTGAGCTCGAGAGTTTGAACATCGGGATTGCAGCACTCTCTGAGGTTCAAAGAACAGATAGCGGCGAGATAATGGTGGGTGGTTACACCTACTATTGGTCTGGTCGCTCTGATGGTTACCATACCCAAGGAGTTGCTGTAGCTGTTTCCAATAAGCTGACTCCAATGATAATTGAGGTAACACCGGTCAACGAGCATATTATGAGAGTAAGGATTCCTCACTCATTGGGTGTCATTTCCCTGGTCTCTGGATATGCTCCGACTGAGGCGAGTGGTCTCCCCGTGAAGGACGCATTCTATGCCACGCTCAAGTCTGTGGTTGATCAGTGCCCCAGGCAAGATACTCTTCTCATCTTGGGGGATTTCAATGCATAGACTGGAAATGATATGGATGGTTATGAGACATGTGTTGGTCCCCATGGGTCTGGAACTGTGAACCAGAATAGCACTAAGTTCCTTGACTTTGCAAGAAATCATGGACTTAGGGTGGCCGGTTCATGGTTTCAGCGCCCACAGGCTCATCGCTGGACTTGGTATTCCAACGCTGGTGGTGTGGCAAAGGAGATTGACCATGTGCTCGTTGAATGAAGTATTTTATGGAGTTGCAAAGTTTATTTATGAAATGTTATTACCTCCGCAACTGAAGGTGAAGGAGGTGATGTTTTCAACCCTTTCTGTCTGTTTATTTGTTTGTCTGTTTGTTTGTGTGCAGAATATCTCAAAAAGGTGTGGATGTATCCGGATGAAATTTTGTAGATAGGTTCAGTGTGCGACAAAGATGAACTGAATAGATTTTGGTTAAGATCTGGATCCGGATCCGATATGTGTTTGATATATGTCTGGAAGAGACAGAATGGGTTGCAGCCTTTTTCTTGGACACCACAAAGTTTTGAGATTAACGACAATGAACATGTTTAGGAACATGGATCGGAAGCTGCAGACAAGCCAAAGTCTGCTAAGTAATATCTAAGAGCTGCAAGAAAATCTACTCCATTCTGGATAAAATCTGGTTGAGGCTGTCATACGGAATAACGTTGATCAGGCCAGGTCATGTATGGGAGCATGCGCCAGAGCAGTGCGTCACTGCGTCCACTTTCCACCAGTGCTCCAGGGGCCTCCATCTGGCCATCCCCCAGGCACAGGCCTGGCCCATCACCATCTCCTTGAGATGCCGATCAACCTGCTGCAACCACGAGACACGTGGTCGGCCCATTGGCATCCTCCACTCTCGAGACTCCCTCGCTGAGAGAATCTGGTGAGCAGGATCAGCGTCAGGAAAACGAGCATCATGTCCATAGAGCCACAGCTAATGCTCACGGACAATGCAGGTAACAAATCTCATTTGAGTCTCGCTCAGCAACCGCTCGTTGGACACAAAGTCCAACCAGCAATAGCCAAGGATTCTCCGAAGAGACCTGGTACCAAAGGAATTAATTCTCCTTCTCAGATCCCCAGTCAGAGTCCAAGTCTCACATCCATAGAGCAAGAATGGAAACACCAAGGCTCTGAAGACCCATATTTTCATCCTCCCGAACAGGTTCCGGCAGTGCCACACCCCATGATCCAGTGAATCTATGACTCCCCATGCCCGACCCAGATGTCTGTTGACCTCTGGCTCACAGCCAGCAGAGACATGATTATCACTGCCAACGTAAGTGAATCTCTCCATGACCTTAACATCCTCACCACAAACAGGTACAGACAGGAGAGCAGCAACCAAGATATCATTGAAAGCCTCGATCTTAGTTTTGACCCAGGAAACCCGTAATCCCAGCTGCTCCGACTCCTCAATCAGCACCTCGAGGGCCCCCAAAAGGATAGCTAGAGCTTCCGCAAAGATGACTGCATCATCTGCGAAATCAAGGTCTGAGATCATGACATTCCCAAATGATGCACCGCAGCTTGATCTCTCTGACATCCTCCCCAGAATCCAGTCCATGCAAGTGCTGAAACGTGTGGGGACCAGTAAACACCCCTGACAAACTCCGGTAACAACTGGAAATTATTCAGAGATGGTATCACCACATCTCACAGCACTCTCAGAGCCAGAGTAGAGTTCAGATATCAGATCGATCAGTTTTCGCAGCACCCCACGAAGACCCAGAATCCTCCAGAGGGCATCCCAATTTACTGAATCGAATGCTTTTCAAAGATGAATATAGGCTGCAAGCAGCCCCTGCCGAAACTCTCGTCTGTGTTCGGTGAAGACCCGAAGAGCAAGGATATGGTCAATCATTGACCTCTTTGGTGTAAAGCCTGACTGCTCTGGAGGCTGGTGCTCAAGCAGATGGTGGCGAACCCTATCAATAATTATCCGAGCAAAGAACTTGCCTGGCACTGAGAGCAGCGTCTCCCCTCAGTAGATGTTGCAGTCTTGGCGGTCACCCTTTCCTTTCCAGAGAGGGACAACAAGGCCCTTCTTCCAGTCAGTTGGGATGACGCCTGTGTTCCAGGCAGAGCACAGAATTGCATGCAATGACAGGAGTAGAGCATTTCCATCAGTCTTGAGAACTTCAGCATGGATGCCCCAGATCCCTGGAGCTTTACCCCATTTCATCCGGTTCACCGCAGCCTGTGTTTCCACAAACGAAGGTGGACCACATTTGAATGGAGGGTCAGCAATAGGGATTGTAATACCCCTGACATCCATCTCGACAGCTGGTGGATCAGCCTGGTGCAGCCGCTCAAAGTAACTGGCCCAGTGGTCCTTCACTTCAGACTCCCCTGTCAAGAACCCACCAACCTCTACTCTAACTGCAGGACACCGAGGGACGGGCTTGGAGGAACACAATGCGCAATTCCCCTGTAAGCGGGACGAGAATCACTTGACCACAGGTGATGCTCTACCCCCTCACAGATTCCTCGTACATTGGCCTCCTTGTCCACCCTTAGTGCACGTACAGTTTTCCGCCTCAGCTCCCTGAACAGCTCAGTCAATCTCTGACTCCTCCAGAGGCAGGCCCGTCGCCAGGGCTCAATATTAAGGGGGGCATATGAACTGGATGGGGGGGGGGTGCACAATTATAATATTTAATATTTTTTATAACCCAGTATGCTATTGTATTCATGCAGCATTGACGCATCGATACTGAGGTTGCCGTCGCATACTAACCAAATTGATCTCAGCTAGATTGAATATGTTTCGATGTTTTTGGCCTAAAGTTATTCGAATGCAGGAGAGCCGCAACAAACTGGCGCATTCACAATGCAGATATTCAATGATGAGACAATTGGCACCAATTCAGGTGAACTTATACAAGGTGTTGTCAAGAATTGTCATTAGAAAATTAATATACCAGAGATACAATGACTAAACGGGGGAGCTTTGCACCAGAATCGGTGCACTTTCAAATAAGATACAGAAGGTTATGACCTGCAATCATCACGTTAAACAATCAACAGCAAATACGACCAGCCTGAAGATACCACAAAGTCTGCATTTAAAGCAGTCAATCACACAGAGGTAAGGTTATGCACAAAGCACTAGATATGGGATATGCAAAGCACCAAACACAACATTTAACTTAAACATCAGAAGTACAAAGCAGCCGACCACGACGGGTGCTGACCACAACCACACTGCAACCACAACCACACATGCATCACCAGCAGTCACACACACAATCTGAACTCCTCGTATAGTTTTTATACCGCTGTACTCTCTGTCAGAAGACCTGCAGGCGACACGTCTCGGTGTGGAATCTTCTGAGGACCTTCTCCTTCCATTCATGCAGGCATTTACGTGTGAGGTCTCTCTCGAAGGCCAGCCGTACCAGTTGAGCCTTGCGTGCATGGCGCATGGACCGTCGATGGTCAGTGAAGACATTCCTCAATGTTGAGAATGTGTTTTCACACATGGCAGTGGATGCACCAAGTGTTAGTCCAAGTCTCATAGCAGTCACTACACTTGGCATGCGAGTAGATGCTCTGTTGCTTCATTTGATGCGGATACAAAGCGAATGATGATTGATATGTTCTCACATTCAGTGGGGTCCCTCGTCCCATCCACCTTGATGGTAAACCACGATGTGCCTACTTCTTCCACGATGGTATCCGTCACAACATTACTCAATGTGCAGATCAGTTCATTCTGGATTTCCGGACTAGTATAGCTTGCGTTTCGTGGGATATGCTTTATTATTTCAGCTAGCTCGGTGTCTTTTTTGAGTGTGTAGTTTAAAAGCAAGAGAAAGAGCCCACTGTGCCCGTCGGACATATCCTCAAAATTATCAAGGTACCCTCTGAAAGATAACTGATTTTCTGCGAGAAATCCCACAACATCTATAAGAGCAGACACATAGTACTGGTTTCTATTTAGCTGGTCAGCATTGAGGAGTGTGGAAATCTACTTACCACAATTGATGCGCCTCTCATTCTCCTTCCACCTCAAAACATAAGTTAAATGTTCCTTTGAAGTTGCATGTTTGTGAAACCCCGTCTTTCTCAACAGCATGTTTCCAATTCCGGTAGCCTCGCACTGTGAAAGTAGAGTCCACTGGGCCACGTGCGGTGTTAAACTTCCTACATGGATAGCAGAATGCTGCATCTGTCTGCACACTGTATTCCAGCCATTCATTAGTCTGGTACCACGAGGACACAAACGAGCGACTCTTGTTCTGCAACAGATGGCCAGGGTACCGCTGGAGAACAACTTCATTCGGTCTCTCACTTCCAAGATCATTGGAAAGCGGCTTGACAGTCACACCTGATCCCGAGGCCGCCGCCGAGCGTGGCAACCCGGCTGCCTGCGCTGGGGCTCCAGCCACAGGGCTAACGTTGCTGGCTTGGCCAGGTTGGCCAGCTTCTGTCGGTATTTCATCAACATGATCGTCTCCTCCTCCTCCTCCTCCTCCTCCTCCTCCTCCTCCTCCTCCTCCTCCTCCTCCTCCAACTCCTCCCACAACATGTCTTTCATCATCTTCTGTATTTTCGTCGGTTGCATTTTTTCCTTTTCTTAGCCATTTTCGTATATCAATGTCTTTTTCTACTGCTGCAAGCTAGCGCTCTCCGTGACTCGTCCCTCGCAACTTGCGACATTTGACGGTTGACGGTTTTATTTATTAAATGATGCATGCACCAAAAACAGGTTTTATCTGCATAATTTCAAATGTAAGCACGATTGCAAACACACATATTTTTAAATTTTTATTAGAAAATTACTTTTGTAAGATGGAGGGTTGTGAAGGTCACGCGGTGCACTTCATCTTTAATTATGGAAATTTATGTCTTTTCCTTATTCATATTATCATATGATGACTATATTACATTTATACCTAACTTACAACCAATCAGGTAACCTGCTTAATAGGGCCTTCATATTGAAGACGCTGATTAGCTATTCCTGAAAACTAAATGATCCACGATATATGTATATATATCTAAATATATATATATATATATATATATATATATATATATATATATATATATATGTATATATATCTAAATATATATATATATATATATATATATATATATATATATATATATACCACCCACAGCATCGACATTCGACAAGAGGTCTTGCGGCTGTCTGTCGTCTTGGCTGCTGGTGTTGGTGCTTGCATTATTATCTTTTATCTTGTGGGCTTGGACTGTATTTTCTTGCCAATTGCTTTTGGAGATGCGCTGGCAAGCGCACACTTATCTCTTGACTTATTCAAAGAAGGCTATTTTACAGCGCGTGCGCTGTATACAATTGCACCGAGTTTGAAATGTCCCCGGTGTCTACCACGTCTCCGGTGTCCCTCCCCCCCCCGCCCCCCACCCCACGTGCCTCAAGACAGCCAATGACGGCCGTCCGGTAGACGCAGTGCGTAACCTAGACGGAAATAGCGAGAATTGACAGAAATACCCGAGTATTTCAATGGAAATTTGTGAAACTAATGTGTTGTATGTGTGAAAACCATTTAATTTATTGCTTGACTGGAAAAAAACCAAGAAACGCGCCCCTCTCATGTACGAACGAACAAAAGACGTCATTTCCGCCCACCATCGCATTTCGCGCCGAAAGACGTCATTTCCGCCCACCATCGCATTTCGCGCCGAAAGATGTCATTTCCGCCCACCATTGCATTTCACGCCGATCACCGAATGCTGAAAGCTAAGTTCTTCTTATGCCATCATTCTTTTACGGCCCCCTGCCACGTTGTATCGAACGATTTCATTCCTTCTGTTATATATAAAGGTGCTTATCACAATAATAACAAGATTTTTACATTTCAAATATTAAGTACGCTTTTTAATTGTTTTTCAACTGAAAAAGCATAAATTGCATATTTTAACATGAGTATACTCATTTGCTTCACCACACGCGCTGTGTTGAAGGATTTCACTTGTTAAAGAATAGTTTATCCAAGAAGGCCTTGAATTATTCACCACGTATTATTCACCACGTTGAACATCTGGAATAAGGGTTTTAGTTCACACAGGTGAACTCTTAAACAGCAAGGAGTTCACAGTGGGTGCTCGTCCTTAAACACGAAGTTGTTCACAGGGTGAAACAGGGCATAAATGGGTGGTGTACAAGTGGGGAGCACCAGATGCACCATGGGGAGCATTGCACCCAAATGTCCCCCCCCCCCTTCAAGCGACGGGCCTGTCCAGAGGGTATCCTTTCAGTCATGTTTTGACTGAGCTGTTCAAATGCATGCAACTAAACTTTCCACCAGCCTTGAGAAGGCTGGAATGCTGCTTCTTCCCAGCCTCTGCTTCCCAAATGCCGAAAGGAATGTTCGAAAAAAAAAAAACAGGAAAAGGATGTCCACAATAACGTTGATATGATGCCTGAATTATGGGTTCAAGCACTCTGTCATGTCAAATAACATACAGTACCACCAGATATGAATATACAAGTTTTCGGAGTCCATTTGATTGCATTCATATGACAGATTGTAAATTTAAAATCAGTGCTGTTCATTTTATTCTGATGGGGGCACTGCATTTATTCACACTAAAAATGGAGTTTGCAGATCCACCGCAGTATGTATTTGATATGATTGTGGCTTGATGTCACCTCTTTTTTTTCTGCTTGTTATCCAATGTTTTAACTATTGGTCATCTTTGCAACCTCTAGCCTGCAGAGCTGCTTAAAATTTTCTGCACTTGAGTCATGACTCCTAAAGGGCAAGCCCTCGGCCCATGCTGTGCTCGGTATCTGATGGATGTGAAACATATTCGTGGACTGTTTAGTACATTTTCGTTTTCACACTGTGCTTGTTCATTGCACAATGCTTCAATCGACTTTAATGACATTTGTTTATTCGAGCTGCCCTCTTGCTCGTCTATAGTTTGCCGTTTTTTTCATTCGATTTGAAAATTATTTCATTCCATTAATTGATACCATACATAGCTTTTCTCCAATTTCATAATCTATCAAATAACCAGAGCGGTGTCAATGCCACTCAATGCTCGCCTGTTTATACATTTATCGTTTTTAAAAGACTAGTCTAATAATATTTTTTTATAAAGCATTGCAGTGAAATCTGATCCAAATAATTTTAAAGCAATATATGTATTTGTATATTGTAATCAGTAAAAAAATAGTGTGGTAGATAAAAACATTAGAAAGGAAAATACTTGCACCAAAAACTTTAACATTTTCATGCTCATGCTTGACGCTCAAAGACTAGTCCAATAATATTTTTTTATAAAGCATTGCAGTGAAGTCTGATCCAAATAATTTTAAAGCAACATATGTATTTGCATATTGTAATCAGTAAAAAATAGTGTGGTAGATAAAAACATTAGAAAGGAAAAAACTTGCACCAAAAACTTTAACATTTTCACGCTGACGCTGACGCTCAAAGACTAGTCTAATAATATTTTTTATAAAGCATTGCAGTGAAGTCTGATCCAAATAATTTTAAAGCAATATATGTATTTGTATATTGTAATCAGTAAAAAATAGTGTGGTAGATAAAAACATTAGAAAGGAAATAACTTGCACCAAAAACTTTAACATTTTTACGCTCACGCTGGGGGTATCACAATAGCTCTCTGTTCTTCGAACAGGCGAGCTAAAAATGATCCATTGGTAAAATTGCACAAGTTAGTCATTTTAATTGACTTTCATGTTGCACAACAGTAACACAGTGTTTCTTGAACTTGCACTCGTTTTTCAGCAATAGATAGCAGGATAACCAATCTTTTTTTCTTCTTCTTCTCTTCCCTTGATAAGGGGTGAGGTCCAATGGAACCATTCTTCTGCCCTGCCTTGATCACGATACTCATCCACTTCCCTCAGTCATCAATCAACTCACTCCACTCTCCAATCACCCCAACCTTACTGATATCTCTCCTCACACAATCTTTCCATTTCAACCGCAGTCTACCTCATTTCCTCCTACTTTGCTCCCTCAACATATCTGCTCTCTTTGCCATTCTCTCTTCCCTGAACTGCACTAAGTGTCCAGTCCACTTCAGCTGGCTTCTTACCAATCTCCACATGAGGCTCAACTGAACACCAATCTCCTCCCTCAGTTCATACATCCTCCTGCTATCCACCCTTTTCACTCCCACAATCCTTCTGACCCAGTTGTTGTCACAGACTTGCAGCCTCTGTGGTTGTTTCTCTGCCATTGCCACCATCTCCAGACTATAAAGGTAGGCTCGCATTACAAAAGACACCATAACTATCTCTTTCCATACCCTTGATTTTTTTCTGTCTGCCATCAATCCATCCACCCTCATCCAGACATTTGCACTCACAGGTGTCCTCCTCCACACCTTTGCCTCCCACGTACCATCCCAGTGTCACTGTTCTCCTCATATACTCCAACCTCTTACCCTGTCTGATCTCCTTTGCTTCTAACCTGATGTTCGTTTATTTTCTCTGTGCCTGACCCATATCACCTCAACCTTCTCCAGACTCATCTTCAGCACATGCTTCCCAAATGCCTCCTTCCACTTCAACAGTACTTCCTGCATCTCCCGCCTTTATGCTCCGTTACATCCGCCAGATCATCGCATGCAACATCCTCCCCAGAATTCCTTTCATTTTTTTCCCCTCCTGCTTACCAGCTCCATCACCATAATACACATGAGTGGGCTGAAAGCACTTCCCTGCTTCAAATTCATGTTCTTGCTGAACTCTTTTGACATCCGAGGACCAACCAAAACTCTTCCCTTGTTCATCCCTTCCACCACCTAACTTCTGCTTCTGGAACTCCCATCCATCTCAGTGTCGCCATTACCATCTCTCCCCGGACAGTGTCGTAGGCCTTCTCCAGGTCCACAAATCCCAATGCCATTTCCCCTTGCACCTCCAACCTCTTCTCCACCAGCTGTCTCAGTGTGAACATCCCATCTGCCATCTCCCTACCCTTTCTAAACCCGTGTTGCTCTTCTCTGATCTCCATCTCCACACTCTTCCTTATCCCCCCATTCAGAATAATCTCCAGCACCTTCATTACATGACTAAGGAGCATAATGCCCCTGTACTTCCCTGGATCTTGAACATTGCCCTTCCCCTTCCATCTCGCCACAATTACCCCTGACCTCCAATCCTCCGGAATTGAACCCTCTTTCATACATACATACATACATACATTCAATTGCCCTTCATCCAACTGACTCTGACTTCTCCCACTGCATCACCTCTTTACACACTTCATCAAGCCTGGCACTATCCCTCTTCTTCCTCTATATTGTTATCTGCACCTTCTCTGTGAGCTCCACTAATTCCAAACCAAGTAGATTGAAAACTCAATATTTTATTTCTGAAAATTTGCTTAATGATTGTAGATAAAACAACCTTGCTCGAGTTTGCTTGTTGTTTCTAGTACCTCGTGATGACTGAATATAAGAACCAAATTGAACACAAGAAATTTAAATAAATATTCTGATGGATTTCATGGAGATGGAGATCAAACCATTTATCTTTTAAAATAATTCCTCATGGAAGAATGCAGAGACTGAGGGTAAAAAAAACCTGTGGACTAGAAGTGGGGCAGCAGTTGGACACAAAAAAGGGATGAACGAACGGGTGTAGGGGAAAGAGGTCTGTACCACACTTACTTCCAGTGTATTGTCCCCCTGATTCGCCAAATTCGTTTTGCAGTTTTGACTGCTCCCACTTTTGTAAACCGTCTCTGTATTGAATCCAGTAAAAAAAATTTTTTTAAATCTCACTCATAGGAAGTAGTGATCAATTTTTACCAATTGCTCAAATTACACAGCAGTACAGTTATGATTATCATGTTGCATTTAATTCAATACAAACTTGGTGTTGCCTCTGCATGCTAAATACATAATTGTTGCATCAGAACAACATTTGCGCAGAAGGTGTAATAAACGACCGCACATCTCATCCACAAGTGCGAAGTGCCAACCACATGTGCAGCAGGGAGTTCAGTGGTTTCAAGATCATTATTGACTTTGCAGTACTAATTCCTTTGCACCTGTATTTTTATTCTCATGGGGGAATTTTTCTGCGTACTGACAGTGGAGAAGTGGGACAACCCATCGACTAACAAGGAGATGAATGGACAAGAGGTGGAGAAAGAAGAGGGAAGGGAACTTAGCAACTTCCAAGGAGAAGGGAAGGGTTAATGAGGATTATAAAAGATGATGGGTCAGGATGAAGGATCATCTGAGGTGGTGGTAATCATCTAAGTAATAAAATTAATTATAAATCTACAATATAAATCAGGACTGTCTGTCTGTCCGTCTGACCCTGAACTACTCCCTCAGTTTTAGGGATAGCCCCACCAAACCTTCTGTGGAACGTTTTGGGGTCCCAGCGGATGTCCTAAGGTGGGTGGAGGATTTCATAAATACCTTAATACAATTATGATTTTGACTTTTGATCCGTACGAAGCTGCTCCCTATTCGGATATTATCTCAGAATGACGTTTCTCTTCGCTCACCTCATGAGTGTCTGTATTATTGTATTTTGTTACATTCATGCTATAGTATTAATTTGTTATTGGAATGATGCTGTTTGGAATGAAAATATAGAGGAATTGAGTTTAAAGCAGAATGAGGAACTCATGCGAGGGTTTCTCCCGGTGACACTCGCAGATTCGGCATTTGGAGATTCAGCATATTCTGACATCATATAAATATTACTCACTTTACTTCTGTTGGGGTCAGCTGCAGCAAGTTTTTTTGCCCAAGTCCTTCATGAACTGGCTGTGAACCTAGCCCCCTCCCGTGCATAGCACAGGTACCTCGCTAGTGTATTATAAAGAAAAGATGACCTCTTAACTACAAGCCTATTAGCTTGCTGTACTTCCAATTTTAAGCAAAGTCATGGTCACTGCACCCTCGACACATCACCTCTTTTCTTGTCTGGTACCTTCTGCCGTTTCCGTGTTTTTTTCCCCTTCCCCTTCCCAGGTTTCTGCAAGGAGCATGCCATCTGCCTGTCACCCACTGATGGTGAAACTCACAAAATCCAGGGTCACTTCTCACCTGTACTCATTTGTTCCTCTTTTCTCTTGCCTGAAGAACCAACTTTTTCAGTCTGTTCAATCCCATTCTCCTCTCCACGGATTCAATGTGGTTGTTCACCACCACCACCTCAGTTCACCCCCTCCATCATCTTTTCTACCCTCTTTTACCCTCCCCATGCCCACCCCATTCATATCCAGGTTATTGTGTTTTTCTCCTTTCTCCCTCATCCTTCTCTTGTTTTTTTTTTGTTGAATTGCAGTTTCATCCCAGGTTTTTCCCTTCTTCTTCTTGCTGTGTTTGAGCTTGTATCCAGTTTGTTCACCTAATGTTTCCTCATCCTCCTCCCCTTTATCTCATTCTTCCTTATGCCAATTCTTCCTCCAAGTGTCCCTCATTTTTCTTTCTTGTTGTACAGTTTCTTTGTTGTTTTCTCAATTTCTTTGTTGTACAGTTCAGCTTCTTCCTTCCCCAAGTCACATTCCAAGAGGGAATGGGTATTCACCAGTCGTTTAAATTAACTTCCACTAAATAACAGGAATGAAGCACGTCTCACTGCAGAGGCAACTACATTTTGGGTGGTTGCCAGACTACCCTTAGTCTCAGGTTTTCCGTCTGTCTGTTTGTTTGTATGTAATGGACAGCTCTGGAGGCCAGAGGAGTCAACCGATTTTGATGAAACTTGACTGGTATGTTCATACCAGGATCGAGTTGTATGCTTTTGAGTTGTATGCTTTTGTATCAACCTCTTTGTCAAAAATTTTCAGCCCGATCCGTCAAAAACTGTATGACTAGTATGCAATGATATTACTGTATGCTATCACCCCAACGTTCGCATTGGGATTCCCCAACGTAGGGTTAGTGAATCGAACACAAATGATGAATGGACAGTTGCTTGTCATGTTCCTATATGGAACAACGAACGGCAAAAATGCCATCTGATGTGTTCTCTTATCTACATATTTCAAATTCGCCTTAGTCTAGTGACCACCCATGTCGCCTACCGGTTTGTCTATAAATTTTCCGCTCCAAAAAGCATACACCAATGGTTGCCTTGGCCATAATATCATATGATTATGACACCTCCATCCAGCCAGTGAAAGGAATCATTGTGTGCAACTGGCAAATTAATTATCATCAGTAATCGTGCTTTCAATTCCAAGGACTGCACACGAATCAAGATAGCTTTCTTCGGATCAAAGATTTATGTGGTGCACCTGCATTGGAAATGATGGCATCATCTGGAAAAGGAGGCCTCCATTGCCCTTGGGGTTCCATCATCCGCTCTTAGTTAACAAGTATATATTTCATTCTGGTGGGCCCTGAGCGGAATAAATACGTGTGGCCAGGACCAGTCACTGTTTTGCGTCATGCCCGGGGCAGTCTGGTCTTGTTACCTGCCACCCAACCGAGTGCTCCTTTTATTATTTATTACGCTTTCATGCGGGCTGCTGTGCAAGAGTGCATCCAGCATGAGGCTTCACATGAAGTACAACATTTTTTGGCATTGGGGTTTAGGGAGGTAAAAATTGAGAGAAATTATAGATAAATGTAGATGTGCACTTAAGTGTTAATTGACTTTTCTTATTATACCTGAAGACTGTTTTGTCGGTGATGTTATATTGCCATTGTAGCAGCAGAAGCATAATCATCCCCCCATCCCCCCCTCTCCTCCTGCCCTACCCAGAGAATCCACTAAAATGGCAATCCCTCCTGAAATGAAATGATGTCATGATGCATTGAACCGATGAGAAGCTTCCAGGTGAGTCTGTAGGACATGATTCAGCTGCTCATGTTTCTTGACCCCCCCCCCCCACATTAAAATCAATCAACCATCATGCATTTCCATGTTTCCTTTTCTTCATTCACACACCATTCCCAAACTCCAACCCCCAATCATTTCTTCGGGTGCTGGAAGAGATGTGCCATTCTAAGATCCAATGTAATTACCCCCTGACAGGCAACTCAGGACTAACGACCAATTTGAGAGCAGTTGTTTTACATGTCGCCGATGGCTGCTGGTTGCATCATTTTCTGGAAGCTCGGCTGTGCCGCTGATGCGGTGCCCCTATTCCCAGTAAACTGGTACTCATTTTGTCAACCTCAGACCGATGACAGGTAGGCTGAGTCACCCACCTGGTGTTATTTCAACAGAATGACAGGGGCTCTAACTCAAGATTTTAAGTCAGCCACCTAACGATTAAGCCAACACCAAGTTAATTACATAACAACATAAATACATGGATCGATAGATGTTTAGGTAGATTGAGAGATGAATTCGGCTTAAAAATCAACAAACTGTCATTGCTCATAAACGGTGAATAATTATTATTAGAGAATCATGTACAGGACTGCTGTTTTATTGTTTCATTATCGAGACTAAAATTTGACTTACTGTAAAATGTATGGAGAAAAAAAAGAGAACAAACAAGTTGGGATCATTATCAAATGATAATTATTTAAGAGAGATGTGTGTAATGGTATTTTGTAAATACAAGATTTTTCAGGGTCTGGTAGGACGAAGTACACACACTTGCCTCTGAGCTGTTAAGCCTGGGTTTGAATCTCTGCACAGCTATAAACTGTCATCCTGGTGTCTTGCAGAGTGCGAGACATGAAGGTGTGCACTCACCCTCGGAAGGACATTAAGCTGGGTGTCCTGTCTGCTGGCATTATTTGATGGATCTTAAACATCCTCCGTTGTCCTTCACTAAGAGTAGGCGAGCTATTCCTGGCACCCTGAACAAATCACAAATTCCCGCCTAAACTGTGGATAGCAAGTGGTTTCGTCTTCTTGGGTATTTCCTGACACTATGTTACTTCAGGCTCACTTGCTTGCTATCTCAGAGTGTGATTGCTGCTCAGAAAGGCGTCAGTGTGTATCCTCCATAACTCCAAAACCATGGAAGCTATCAGTCTTAAACTTTGCAGGCATACAAAGGGAACTACAAGGAAGTGTGAGAGTGAAAATTCGGTGTTTGCGTTAATTACAACACCCCTTTTGAAGATAATTATTGGCCTTATTTAAATATATCCTTTATGAGGTGCATCCTCAGCCACCTCACTCTCTGGGGTATGAAGGCGTCTCCTGGTAACCTCGCTGGGGTATAAAGGCGTCTCCTGGTAACCTCGCTGGGGTATGAAGGCGTCTTCTGGTAACCTCGCTGGGGTATAAAGGCGTCTCCTGGTAACCTCGCTGGGGTATGAAGGCGTCTCCTGGTAACCTCGCTGGGGTATGAAGCCGTCTCCTGGTAACCTCGCTGGGGTATGAAGGCATCTCCTGGTAACCTTGCTGGGGTATAAAGGCGTCTCCTGGTAACCTCTCTGGGGTGTGAAGGCTTCTCCTGGTAACCTCGCTGGGGTATGAAGGCGTCTCCTGGTAACCTCGCTGGGGTATGAAGGCGTCTCCTGGTAACCTCGCTGGGGTATGAAGGCATCTCCTGGTAACCTCGCTGGGGTATGAAGGCATCTCCTGGTAACCTCGCTGGGGTATGAAGGCGTCTCCTGGTAACCTCGCTGGGGTATGAATGCGTCTCCTGATAACCTCGCTGGGGTATGAAGGCATCTCCTGGTAACCTCGCTGGGGTATGAAGGGCGTCTCCTGGTAACCTCTCTGGGGTGTGAAGGCGTCTCCTAGTAACCTCGCTGGGGTATGAAGGCGTCTCCTGGTAACCTCGCTGGGGTATGAAGGCGTCTCCTGGTAACCTCGCTGGGGTATGAAGGCGTCTCCTGATAACCTCGCTGGGGTATGAAGGCATCTCCTGGTAACCTCACTGGGGTATGAAGGTGTCTCCTGGTCACCTCTCTGGGGTGTGAAGGCGTCTCCTGGTAACCTCGCTGGGGTATGAAGGCGTCTCCTGGTAACCTCGCTGGGGTATGAAGGCGTCTCCTGGTAACCTCGCTGGGGTATGAAGGAATCTCCTGGGAATCTCGCTGGGGTATGAAGGCGTCTCCTGGTAACCTCGCTGGGGTATAAAGGCGTCTCCTGGTAACCTCGCTGGGGTATGAAGGTGTCTCCTGGTAACCTCGCTGGGGTATGAAGGTGTCTCCTGGTAACCTCGCTGGGGTATAAAGGCGTCTCCTGGTAACCTCGCTGGGGTATGAAGCTGCCATATCTTTTTGGCCTACTCAACCATGCCTTGACTTGGAAGAGGCCGCAACGATTTATTTATGATAAAGTTTTTTTATTCACTTTCCTCACTCATATTATCGAGTGCCTGTTCATCATAGCCACAAATTGCTGTAAACATCGATTTGTTTTTAAGTGCAATAGTTTTCACAATCTGAGCTTGGAGCGATTTCATGCATTATATGATATGTTTTTCCACGATCGACTCTCATGGATTAATTAAAGTATGTCATCGAAATATTATTTCGGCTTTGAGGATCGGATATAATCTGGACTCAACAAGTGTTGAAATATGTTGTGAAATCTGATCATGCAGAGAAATAACGAGTCTTATAACTAAGCCGATATACCTATTTACTTTAAGCAAGCGAGGCTATGTTCCCTCCTTCTCCTTTTCCACAAGAAAATGTGACAATTCCAAAGCATTAAACATATCTTTTTCTACTGTGCCAAAATTAACCAGCCTCATTCAGTGAAATGATTAAATACATTCACTGCTTCACATTGCAGCCCGTCCCCCAGAGGGATTGCTTAGCCATAGCATCTGCCAGATCTGTGTCGAGATCTTCGGAGGTTTAGCAAGGTGCTCTGCAGGGAGTCAAAGCAAATCTGGTGAACAACGGACGTTTTACAAAAACGTTATAACGTTTGCGCGGACCCCGGACTGATGTACCATGTGACACGTGCACAGACGAGCAGGCAAAATGGCGAATGATCTGCAATGTTTGTTTCACAGGCAATTAAACTTTGCGATGTCTCCAGGGTTGTTTTACAATAAACAGCAACTCTTTTGTGGATAAAGTTATTGTTTGAATGAATCAATTTCATTTATTTAACTGCTGCATGCGCCGCGAAGACCGGCTTTAAAGTTAAAGGGATCTGAAATGGTATACAGCCACAGCCTGGCCAGCTGTTCCTTATCAACCATTAAATTGGATTCTTACATGAGTACTTAAGCCACTTGCCAAGCACCCGAGAATTGATGGCCGTACTGCGCTACATCATTCTGAGTGAATTGTTCACTCACTGCGGATGCTTTTACCACGCCACGTCAGCCTGGGCGAGCGGTTCGTGCCCCGTCAGGCTGGGCGAGCGGTTCGTGCCCCGTCAGCCTGGGCGAGTGGTTCTTGCCCCGTCAACCTGGGCGAGCGGTTCGTGCCCGGTCAGCCTGGGCAAGCGGCTCGTGCCCCGCCAGCCTGGGCGAGCGGTTCGTGCCCCATCAGCCTGAACGAGCGGTTCGTGTCCCATCAGCCTGGGCGAGCGGCTCGTGCCCCGCCAGCCTGGGCGAGCGGTTCGTGCCCCGTCAGCCTGGGCGAGCGGCTCGTGCCCCGCCAGCCTGGGCGAGCGGTTCGTGCCCCGTCAGCCTGGGCGAGCAGTTCGTGCCCCGTCAGCCTTGGCGAGCGGTTCGTGCCCCGTCAGCCTGGGCGAGCGGTTCGTTCCCCGTCAGCCTGGACAAACGGTTCGTGCCCTGTCAGCCTGGATAAACGGTTCGTGCCCCGTCAGCCAGGGTGAGTGGTTCGTACTTCGTCAAAATTACTGAGCCAAATTTTTTTTTTTAATTCCCATCACACGCAGCTGTTTTTTTAAGATTTGTGAACATATCCCTGAAACATCTATATTAATGCAACATTGTTTTTTTGGTGAAAGCTACTTATGGTTTTTGGGTTGTATACAGTACGTACTATAGATGGTAATCCCACTGACTCCAACCTGCCGATTCCCGAAAAATTGCCGATATCAGCCAGGCACTAGTGTGTGTGTGTGTGTGTGTGTGTGTGTGTGTGTGTGTGTGTGTGTGTGTGTGTGTGTGTGTGTGTGTGTGTGTGTGTGTGTATGTGTGCTGTTCATAAAGCCTAACATATTCTCTCTGATAACTCCCCTACCTCCTCTCTTTCTCTCTTTGTCCCATCCTTGCTCTACCCCCTTCCAATACAGCGCAGCACCCAACAACCACACCTACCTCTCTCACTCTCTGCTCCTCTCCTCTCTCTGTCTCTGGACATATCTGTACAGTGGTTATGTTTGGGCAGTGTTTGTTTGCAGACTCGTCCCGGCAGGGTTCTTCTCCAGATGGTATTTATCTCCGGATGTGTCCGGTGTTTGTGTCCGAACGTTTCTGGGTGGTGTTTGTCTCTGGATGCATCTAGGCAGTGTTTGCCTCCAGACAACTTGGCTCCAGACACGTCCGGGTGGTGTTTGGCTCCAGAAATGTCCAGACAGGTGTTCATCCCCATACGTGTCCAGACAGGAGTTCGTCCCCGGATGGGAGTTAATCCATGGACATGTCCGGATGGGAGTTCGTCCACGGACATGTCTGGATGGGAGTTCGTCCACGGACATGTCTGGATGGGAGTTCGTCCACGGACATGTCCCGATGGGAGTTCATCCCCGGATGGGAGTTCGTGTCCAGATGGGAGTTTGTCCACAGATGGGAGTTTTTCTCTGGACGGGAGTTCATCCTCGGACGTGTCTGGATGGGAGTTCATCCCCAGACGTGTCTGAGCAGTATTTGTCTCCAGACAGCTTGGCTCCAGAGGCGTCTGGTTGGTATTTGTCTCTGGACGGCGTTTGTCTGTGGGTGGTATTTATAGTATGACTGGCAGAAAATGTATTTCAGACATTATTTTGTTTCCATCTTCACTGTTATTCCATGCAGAAGCATTTTGATGGGGCAATATGAATCGTAATTAATGCTCCGCCGAACGTCTGCCTTCCCTTCCCCTCACCTATCACTGCCTTCCCTTCCCCCACCCACTCACTTTCCTTCCATCTTCGCTCCCTACTACCTCCCCTTTCCTCCTCTCTCCCCTTTCCTCCTCTCAACCCTTTCCTCCTCTCAACCCATTCCTCCTCTGTCCTCTCTCCCCCACACTCTTTCCCTCTCCCCCTCCCCCCTCTATCTCAGTATTCCCATCAGCAAAACGATGGGTGATATTTGCTCGTGATAAATCAATTAATGTTCTATTTGTCCTGCCTTGACTTCTCTAAGTGGGATACATTCACCATCTCTCTTCAGATCAGGGAAGAACACTTTAATTCTGACTCTCTACCCATCTTCCAAAGTATTGCAAGTTCCGTTATAGTCATCCACCCTCACCTTTCACTTGTTTTCTCACTTATACATGGTGTTTCAAAAATAAAAGTGCACTGAACAAAATACTTATGATTTATGTGTTTGTTGATCTAACAATTAAAATGTCTGCTGGTTTAATTTGCAGGTATCATTGATTCGCTCAAGTGAGATACCCACCACGTCTTTGTTGTATTTGAGAATAAATATTTTTTCTTTGAAAGACCTCTTTTTGCACTTTTTTTGTTCTTTTGAAACACCTTTTTGTGTCTTCTCCACACACCACGTCTGTTCCCTTTAAGACCTCCAAGATCCTGTAAGACCCTTTTGATCCTTAAACTGCTCTTGTACAGCGGATAAGCTCTCATATTTTAACAAATTGTACATTTTATGAGAAAAGCATGAAATTTCTAGCATAGTTAGGTCATACCATAATGTTTATTTTCGGATGTGGAGGGAAGTCAGATTTGACCTCTGAGGGGACAGTGAGAGGTCAAATCCAAGATGGCCACCAGTCCACCGGGTCTCATGTTCAAACACGCTTAATTTTGGAACCAAACAGTGTAGAAAAACATTTAAGGTGTCATTTACAACTAAATTGGGATGCCCATTCATTTGGTGATACTTTTGAGATCACCATAACCCAAGGACATCCTAAGAGACCATATAGACTCCTAAGACCACAACCCTCCTGCACAGTGGTCCTGTGAAGAAGTTTCCTTGTTTCAGGGCAATGTGAAGGTTTTGGCAGTTTTTCCTCTTATTCTTTTTCATTGTAGCCCTTTCCATTTAGTGGCTTTCAGCCTTGTTTCGGTCGAACTTCAGTTAAATAAATAAATAAAAAGACCCCTTCGAACTCGAAGGCCCTATCGACCTCCTTAAACCCTTTCAAACCCTGAGACCCATAAAACCATTTAGATCCTGTTAGGCCTCTTTGAACCCTAAAACCCTTGAGACTCCTTTCTACCCTTTCAGACATTATAGCTTTTAGACCTTCACACCTTTTAATACCCTTTAGACCCCTTTACACCTTTCGACCTTCGGACCATTGGACCTTTATAACCTTTCAGCCCTTTAACCTTTATAATTAGACCATTTAGACTGTGCATTTGCAATCAATGACCTTTGATTTAGTACATCCTTCCATTTATTTGCAACACAAAACAAACCACAAAAAATAAATCCTGGCGAGGATCTGCAATCTCTGATTGCTCTTTCTTGTTCTTCTTGCAGTCCATGTAATTTTTGACATTCGTCTCCAACACCACATTTCAAAACTGTCAACCTTCTTCTTTTCTTTCTTTTTCACTGTCCATGATTCACATCCATACATTGCAACTCGAAATACCAGACAGCATTCACCAGCCTACTATTGTTTTGTATCATCACATCTTTGTCTTTCCAGACATTTGGCAATCCTGACATTGCTGTTCCCCCCAAAGCTAACTGTCTTTGAATTTCCCCTCCACATTCTCCACTCACTTCAAGATGAAACTTTCAGGAAGATGAAACTTGACACTATTTCCACTTGATCATCTCCCAATATATGCCTGGTGTTGGCTTAATGGTTAGGGTGGTGGGCTTGGGATCCTGAGTTCAAATCCCCCTCGGCTGTTGAATTAATACCAGGTGGGGTTGGCTCTGCCTGTCATCCGTCTGAGGTTGGCAAAATGAGTGCCAGCTTGCTGGTATCCTGTGTCGGAGTGGTCACCCATCCAGGGTTGTGCCGAATAGCCAAGGAGTGTGCTTAGGCAGCACCAACGCTCTACATAGAGTATGGTCCCAACGGATGGACGGATCTCCCAATATGAACATGTCGATCTCTCGATCTCTGAGTCTGGGAAGTTGGTGGTTCAAACCCTGGCTGTCATACAAAAGACTTTAAAAATGGTACATGCTGCTTCCTTGCTTGATGCTCAACATTTAAGAAAGATAGAGCATGGTCAAACAAACCTGGGAAGGTAATGGCAAACCACCCAGTGTAACCCCTGCCAAAACACCAATGCTTTGTAAAAAGAACATCAAAAAAATATATATATCTTTTCCAAAATGTGGTTTTTTTCAGCTTATTTGGGAGTTCTATAGATTGACTCAGCTTCTGTCTGAATCTGGTGATTGCAGGTTAAAATGCCCACCCACTGGGCTGGCAACGGCAAACACCGAGTGGGTTCATTGCTGTGGGGTACTGCTTTGATGGCAGTCATACCCCCATACCGACAAGGCACCCTGCAGGTCATTTACATGAACCTGATTGATTGACATAGTTCTTCCATCATCGATGGCTTTACAAACGGTTTTAAAATAGGGCAATTTACAGAAACAATTCCAAAAAAAAAATGGCAAAACTCCTCCACCATTCCCAACCGTCCCCCCCCTCACCACCATCACCCACCCCTCCCAAACATTTCACTAGTACCGATACTTAAAATTACTCAGAGCTCGCAATGTTTCCACCCAGGTCTTACACCTGAAAAACACATTAATAACAATAATTTTCATGGGTATTCAGGCATTGTGAAATAAGCTTACTGTTATAGCAAATGTGCATTCTGAGTACAACTGTACCAGCATCTGTAGAGCGGTCAGAGTAATAAATGATGTTGACAAATGCTGCCACTTTCCATCTGCACAGAGAAAATTCGAGAGAAGGGGTGGAGGGAAGGAGGGAGGGAGGGGATTGGGGTGGGTGTTGGGGTTGGGGTGGATGTGCAGTAGGAGGAGGGGTGGGGAAGCAAACAGATCATGAGGCATATTGGTAAAGCAGAACCTATCTTATCACTGGAGATCCTGCTATAGAGATTCCGACTCATTATGACAACTTAGTCACTTCTTCTGCATAAACTGTCACTGTGAAAGTGAAAAGCAATGTAATTTGTAAAGCCCATGCCATATATTTCTGGAATAAAAAGTGAAGACTGGCAGTGTGAGTGAAGCAGCACTCTGAACACACCCATACCTCCCCCTCCATGTACCATGTGAAGCATGCATTGGAACATTTTCTCCACACTGTAAGACCAATCAGTCAGGACATCCAGAAAACACTCCCAAAACCCCCTAAATTGCAGGGGTAAAACGTTGGCCAGCCAAATGTATAAATTTGTGAGAGCACTGTTCTGGCATATTATTACAGTGCAAATAGCAAATTTATCATTATATAATGAGTATATTCCAACTTCGCTCATGTATAAAAAGGTTCGTCATATCGTTTAAGTTCATATGCAGAGACTGCAGTCAATACACATGTAAACAAGAAAGAGCAATCAGAGATTTTAGACCCTCGCCAGGACTTGTTTTGTGTGACAAACAAATGGAAGGATGTATTGAATGAAAGGTCGTTGATTGCAAATTGAAGGACTAAATGGTCTAGTTGTAAAGGTCAAAGGTCTGAAAAGTTGTAAAGGTCAAATGGTCTGAAGGTTGAAAGGTGTAAACTAAAGGTCTGAAAAGCTCTAAATCTGTCAAAAGGGTCGAAATGGTCTTAAAAAAGGTCAAAGGGGTCAAATAGGGTGAATTTTAGGTCTAAAGTGTCAGAATTGTCTGAAGGGGTCTAAAGGGTCTTAAAAATGTTGAAAAATAGTCTAAAGGTCAAATGGGGTTTACAGGGCATTGATGTTCTGACAGGTGTAAAGGGTATCACAAGGAATCACAAGGAAATTAGATACAGGTGGAGGCCATTCGGCCCATCATGCCTGTTCCACATCAACACCACACCAATTTATCAACACCAGATCTAATAAGGAAATGCAAAATGCTTTTTTTTTCTTTTCCTTCTTTTCAGGGGAGGGAGTATGGACTTGGGTAAAAAAAAATAATAAAACACGCACACAACATCAACCACACAACGCCCCTTGACGAGCCCCCCACCAACAGCACTTCCTACACATGCACACGATCACCCATCAATGCTCAAAACTACCTAAAAGTCCTGCCAACATCCCAATACGCCTCCATCTCTATAACTTCCAGGTACCTATCTCGTTCCAATTTAAACTTATCTACTGTTTCTGCTGCCACTACCTTTCCAGGGAGACCTGCAGAAAGGTGTCTGAGAGTCCCCGGGGTTCTAAAGATCCTAAGAGGATCTAAAGGATCTTAGAGGTCAAAGAATTATAAAGGGTGTAATGGGGTCTATTTTGCCTTAGGGATCTACAGAATCTTTCAGGTCTTAGGGTTCTAAAGGGTCAAAGGTGTCTAAAGGCTCTTTGGAGTCTTTAAGGGTGTTCAGGTTCTAAAGGGTATAACGGGTCTTAGTTTTATTATGGTTCTATAAGGTCTTAGGGGTCTTGAATGGTCTTAAAGGGTTTTAGAGGTCTAAAGGGTCTTTGGGGTATAAAGAGTTTTAGCGGTCTTAAGGGTATTATTTAATTAATACACACTCACGTTTTGTGCAGAGAAACAGACAAACGGACCCAAATGCAACACCCTTTCCTCTGGCGAAGGTAATAAGTACAAAAAGTAAAGTTATTATAAGGGAAGTTATACACATTCCAGAAAGCAAATGTCCATCATGTGCCGAAGCAGCACCGACTGACATAGCCACAGATCAGCAGGTCTGTGAAGCTATGCCAAAAGTGTGTATATTTAATAGTTTCATGAGCAAAAAATAATGAAAACGAAAAATGTCTGGTGTTATTTAGATAAGCACTTGATTGCAAAGGAATGTATTATTAGACAAAGGAATACTGTCTGCTTATTTAGATCAATCAACGGAGCTTCGATAGAGCTATCAGTGGCTAAGCACAGGTGTTGCTCGTTTAGAAAGTCAGAAATTGAGTCGATGTGCAGTCTTTTAGGCATGGATGTTTTGGGGGAATATTAACTATTTGTTAAAAGGATGCATATCGTTTACTCACATATTAATGGAAATTCTTCTTCCTCCTTAGATTTGACCTTTCGCTCGTTTTCAGCATCCCCATATTGTTGTATTCGAACCAAGGTGTCCAACTGTCCATCTTCTTTTTTTTTCTGCAGCTTTTTGTGATTACCTCTATCTTTATCAACAGGTAGTAATTCACTCCACCTCTCCCACGGTCCCCACTTCCAAGTACTTTATACCTTGTTCAGGCCCGTTTAGGCAAAATAAGATTTTAAATTAAGAATTTAGGAATATAACAATATGGCCTGAAGCCGATCGTGATCAGTGTGTATGCCAAGATTTCCCCCAAAATATTCACTTACACTGAAACTCTCTCCACCCTCTTCAATAATAAGCCAGATATGAGAACAAATGTGGTACTCTAACTAACCAGAGAGTTGGTGTCAAAGCCACCCAATGCTCGCCTATTTATACATTTATTGTTTTTAAAAGACTAGTCTAATAATAATATTTTTATAAAGCATTGCAGTGAAGTCTGATCCAAATAATTTTAAAGCAACATATGTATTTGTATATTGTAATCAGTAAAAAATAGTGTGGTAGATAAAAACATTAGAAAGGAAATAACTTGCACCAAAAACTTTAACATTTTCATGCTCACGCTGACGCTCATGCCGGGGGTATCGCTATAGCTCTCTGTTCTTCGAACAGGCGAGCTAAAAAAAAAAAATCCTTAAACAAACGAGGTACATTTAAAACATTCTCATAATGAGATACTTAACAATGGTCAAATAAATGATAGTTTTTTTTTTAATTTTCAATATAAACAAGTGCTGGTATGTGTAATTAGTAAGCAAATATATTTTTATGACTTTGACCACAGAGTGCTCTTCATCTGGGACCCTGCAGGAATCATTTGCCAGAGCACGATCACTATTTGCATATTGCAGTCATGTGACCCCCATTCCTCCTTTTGGGTTCATGTGATCACCATTTCACATTTAGGGGGTACTTAACACTTTCAGGGAGTACAGTAGTGCTCCGTATGTAAGGATGGCACAGAAAAAAATGGCCACCCATAAAAATGTGTACAGTACAAAATTATACGCATAAAAACTACTGTAGATTGAGTATGTCATAAGCATTTAAAAGCCATACATTTTATTCTTGAACGTTTTCATAACTACCAATAATGAAAAAGATGCTAGAATACATCGCTAAAGTTCCACATCGATAGATCGCACAAAAATCGACGATTTGTTAATCCTCAGAATTGTTGATAAATGTCATCATGCCGAGCACAATAATGGCTGAAGCAATAACAACGATTCCAACAGGAGGAAGTGACGCGTTCTCTTGGGTATTGCACCCGTACCATAACAAAAACATTTTCTAAAATCTGATTTTAAAATAGAATACACCACAAAAGAGCACCGATGCGATGACGTCACATTGACATGACAACGCACAGCCTGGTTTTACACTCATAGAATATGGCTGACGTAGCTTTGTGAAGTTGGTACAGTGTTTCATTCCAGATTGTAATCACCAATCTGAGAGTCATAGCTGCAGCTTTTATCGTTTTCTGAAGGAATCAAGTGTTAAGCAATGATGGATTGAACAAATAAGATGATTTATCGCTTGTATTCTTCATCTTCCTTCTCTTCCCTTTCTAAGGGATGAAGCCCAACAATACCACGTTTTTGCCCTGCCATGCCCACGATATTCCTCCACTTACCCTGTCCTTGGCCAACTCTCCAACCACCCCCACGTTATTGATATGACTCCTCACACAATCTCCCCATCTCAACTATGACTGATATACCTCTTTTCCCCCTGCCTTGCTCCCTCAACCTATCCGCTCTCTTTGTTTTGATTTAAACCCCATCCGGGTCATACCAAAAATTATAAATAAAAGAAAATGGTACATGCTGCTTCCTTGCTTCACTCTCAGCATTTAAAGGATAGAGAACGAACAAACAATGCTGGGAAGGCAACGGCAGCCCCAACGCTCTGCAGAGTAGAGTTCATCAAATCAAATCAAATCAAATCACTGTACCTGATCGAAGGTGTTTATTCAATTGCACTCAATTTCGTACTCATACTGTAACGACTGTAACTACCATTTGACACACATAAATCATTGTAGGAGACATGCTCACAGATTCAATTTACAATTCACTTCACCGACTTCACTGACATTTCTGGCTAAATGAACTTGGTGAAAATAAGCTGCTGAAGATATGGCCCTTTTGGTCATGTACAATGTACATGTTCATAATATGCACAATGAAAATTGCATGGGCACATCTCCAGTTAAATACTTTTATTAAAATAAAATAATGTATCAAAATATCATTGAAAAAATTACAGTAGTTTAGCGCTGTTGAAGCAGTTTTATACACTACTCTTATTTAGCATGTCCAAGTACTGCAAAACTGGAGGTTCTTGGAAGTAACAATGTGATTTGTGTACCACAGTGTTCAAGTATACAATACAATATAAATAAAATAAAGATTGCAAAAGTTATACAAATAAACGAATTCTGGAATTTACCGCTGTTTTACCACCATTGAAGCAGAGGCTATTATACCACACTATCTAACACATTACATAAGTTATTCGTGCCTGTTGTACATGTCCTTTATGACATGCTCAAAAACAGTAAGCCTCCTGTTTGGAATGATTTTCAATTTTGTTTGACTGCTGGGCAGGCAGTCAGAGTAAAATATGATCTCACTCCTCTCTGTGCATGCGCAATCAGGACGAATTCAAAGACACGGTACTGTTAAACAGCAGGTTTGTTTTTCTGATTCATGTTCAAAATACAACATTCAATTTCAATTAAGTTGTTCCTCGATCATAAACTGACATTTGTGGAGAGACCGTTGGATGGACGGACGGACATGAACCAATTGCTTAACCCCGCTTTTCGCTTCGCGTGTGTGGGGTAATTATATCAACAAGGCTGGTTATACCTTCACAGTACTGAATACAGATCACTTGGTGATGGAAACATTGGATCTGATCATTGCCTGCTGAGCAGCTACACTCGGTGGTGGTCCCTTTAGTTTTAAATAGTGCAGGAATATTTATGTGGCATGATCAATCTTCCTGGGCATGTGTTTTTAAACATCATTCAAGACCACAGTGAGCTGAAGCTACCTGTTTCTTGCTCAGTGATTACAGAAATCAGTGTTACTTCAAATGCACTGCAACAAATCTTTATTAACTACTGAAATGACTGAGGGCTTCCCACGCAGACAGTTTCCCTGTCTTTGAGAGGTTATGTTGAGTTTAGGATTCATGACTTGTACTTAATTTGAACATCCTTAAATCACTTTTCAAAATGATAGCGGCAAACTCGTTTAACACTCAATTATTCCTCTTTTATAATTTCTTCTGAGAAACGTAACAACAGGTTCACGTCTTTCAGGGAGCCATTATTATGCTGACACGGTTCCATTGAAGCAACAGCTTATAGCTATCAAAGTCATCCAGGCACATTAATTAAGCACTTAAACAGTCAGCAGTCCATCTTCAAGGCCTAAAAGGTCCCAGCACAACCAGGACATTGGAGATGCATCCATCACTCCCTGCTGATGATCCACACAATTCCAGATCCCTGAGAAGTGCTGATAACAAGACACCACATTTTTGGGATTTGCTTGCCCCTTACACTTGAAGCTGTGTTTAGAAGTCAATTTTCCTCAACCCCTCCTGTCTTTAACTTGTATACTCCCATTTGCAGGCTGCCACTCTCTTATTCTTAAAGGCTAAGCCGTAGCACAAATGGAAAGATTTTGTTTGAGCCAACAGCTCACCCAAGTGATTGTGCAGTGGCACAGATGTGAAATATTTAATTTATTATACTTGCTGCTTCATGCCTATTTCCACCTGCATAGGTTTTTTTTTTTTTAAACAGTGATACAAGGCACAGTCAGGAACTTATACATACATATACCACATATTGGACAAAGACATTAGTAGATATCATTGTACTTTTACTTGATATACGACGACATTAGCAGGCATGGAACAAACACAACATATGGTTATATGGGATTTGAACCTGGGTTCCCTACATCATCAGCCAGGGGTTCTGATAGAAAGGTGGAACGATGGGTGAGATCAATGGAACGGTGATCGACATATGGATGGGAAGTATCGAGAAGCTGACATTTCGGGAGTTAACCCTTTGTTGGAGCAAAAGAGAGCTAAACAATGTGTTCCTCTTTTGCTGATATATCACCATTTATTATAATGTTATATAGATAGCTATTTGTTCTGAAAGCGGAAAGAAATCATCGTCTTGAAAACATTTACAATGCAGCTCATCATTTACCATCCTCTTGGTGTCATTTACTTCAGATGTAGAAACAAATAATAATTACTCAGGGTCATGTCTGGGATGAAGTGAGAGTGAGTCAACTGTCCAAACCGACACTGATTGATGGCCTGTGAAACTCTGGCCTTATGAACTGGTGCATTGTCATACAGTAGTAAAATAGCATGTATTAACGCTCCTCGTCATTTTCCGTGGTTGGCTTCATGTAGTCGTGCCAGCAAGTCAGAATAATATTGGGCAGTGATTGTAGTTTTGTGTGGCATGCAATTGATCAGCAGCACTCACCTTTTGAATCCCAGAAGATGCTGACCATAATCTTGCTGGCTGACAACTCGATGGAGAACATCTTTGGGGTGTAGATACCCCATGCTTTCACTGCATTGATTCAGTCATGGTTTCAGGTTCCCAGTGTCGAGCCCATATCTCGTAACCATTAACCATATGTGGCAAAAACTCTGTTGGAACAGCGTTAAAGAGCACCAGAAACTCTTTAATGGACTCCACTCTCTGTGGTGATCTTGTGCACTGAGCGTTTGAGGCCTCCATCACATAGAAGCCTTTGACATTGAAAGATAATCATCATGGATAACAGTTTCAATGCTTCCAAAAGAAGTTTCAAACTGTGTGGCAAGTTCTGCAACCTTGATTCAGAAATCACACATTATCATGCTTCCCACACTAGATTGTTTTTAGACTCGTCACATCTGTGGCTCATTCAGATCTGGGACCATCTTTTATCAATTCTCTGCCATGTTTAAAATTCTTCACTCACTGTGCCACTGTGGCATAATAAGGGGCATCCTCTCCGAACACAGCAACCTTCCTTCCATGAATTTGTGTTGCATTTCATTTTTCCTTATATAAATATTTGATGAGTGCGTGTCGCTCAAGCTTTGAAAAGTCCAGCATTCACTGACTCGGAAAAGAACAGAACAGCATTAGTCATACACAAATGGTGATACAGACAAGGAATTAGGTATGAATTATAAGTACAGTGTATATCAGTAATGCATATATACCACACAATAGACACGAAGCATACTAATTTCAAAAGATTTTTCACTCTCCTCAAAATTTAGACGATATTAGTCCACAGAGATGAAAATGTGCTTTTCCTTTTCACAGCTACATATCATTCTGTGAAAAAGTCGCCACGACATAATCCACAAGGTATTTGATATTTGTAGAAGTGATGTGTACAGTTAAGTCTACTTTAATGTTCAGATGTTATGAATCCAAACGTTGTCATGTTTCTGTAAAAATAAGAAAACCCCATTCTAGATCTGTGTCTGCCGGCCACCCTCTTAAAAGGCTTTTGACGTTGCAGTTTGCCCCTTCAAACACAGCATGTCACCGCTACTGGTGTTTTCGGTAAGTGAGAAAACTTAATCAGACAGCCTCAGCTCCTGGCTTGATTTTCATGTGGAAATATAGCATACGCTTCATTTATTTTAGTTGATTTTCTCAACAAAAATTCAACATTTATCTTGTTTTGATATTACCAATTGCAATGGTATGAAACGTTGTGACATGGAAGAGATTGTAATTGCAATAACTGCACCAAAGATGCATGTACTGAGGAACTACCTAAATTACTTCAGTGCAACTTCAGTGAAATTTTGCCCATGTGCAGAAACATATTCCTTAATATAACATGTGTATGGTTTTAAGTCTGAGACACATGCTAGATGTGGAAGTTGTAACATTCAGTGCAACTTCAGTGAAATTTTGCCCATGTGCAGAAACATATTCCTTAATTTAACATGTGGATGGTATTAAGTCTGAGACATATGCTAGATGTGGAAGTCTGAGACACATGCTAGATTACAGAAAACTGGGAAGTATTGTCACTTCCGATGCCCAGTTAACACAGGCTGACTGAGCCGGAGGTCTGATAAAAGCCTCCGTCGATGCCAAAATGATGTTGAATTCACGATACTGCACTGTGTTCAGAATTCCGGTCGTTATTTGTCCCGTTTTAACTGTTTATTTTCTCACCTACATGTTACTGTTTGTTCCTAGTTCGATTTTGTTTCAAAAATCATGCTATTTTGTGAGTTTTCGTCAAACTTGTCTTACCGGGTGCTTGAGGCCTACCCATCCCTCCCCTCGGTGTACGATCGTGTTTATTTGTATTTTCTCCCCATTACCTTCAATTTCTATCTTCCCCACTTTCCCAACGTCCCCCATCCCTCCCATCTAAACACTCTATTTCTTGTCTTAAATCCCCCCAAAAATATAAAAATACCTTTCTCCTTGCACACTCACGAGTCTCGATCTTTCTTCTTATTCTTCTTCCTCCTGCCGGCACACCATCTTTATTCTTCTGAGATGACCCTCTCTCACCATTACCTTCACAATTTCTTCCTGCAACCTTCCATTCCCGAATCTTACCTGTTCTTCAAAAATAAATCAAAAAAATAATAATCTTCTTGTATCCTTTCAATCTCTCGACCTCCTGTAAATACGTGTCTCTCTCTACTCTTCCTGTTACTTTTCATCGACCCAGCAGCTTCACACTACGTTTACCGTCCAAATTCACCACACACTACCACGATTTTACTTCAACCTTCCCTTCTACGAATGTTACGCAATCCTTAGTTAAAATAAATAATTTCACTTTTGACTATACACCTCCTATAGCCACGTGCTTCTCCTGTAACCACATGATCTTTTACACCCTCTGCATTTACCGATTCTATATCACCATTCACCTCACTATTTTTTCTACAACAGTTCCATGAACTAATCAGATGAAAACTCTCTCAAACAATAATAATAATAATGATAATAAAAACGATCTCTTATAATACTTCATCTTCCTCTTTCACACGTGTGGTACTCTTTACTGTATCATAATGCACTACTCTTCTACTATTTAAACAGACTGCTCTCAATTCGACCTTTCCTTCATTCCTTGCCGAAAAAATCCAAATGTTACAGCGTTTCTTCTCTCCATTCTCTGAATTCGCCTTTATTGCATCCATCAAGAATTGTGTTTAATCGCATCTCTGACCTAAAACTTAAAAAACCCCAGTTTGCTATGAATGTTCGCTTTCAATCAATCATTGTTTTTTTTCAAATATCAGTGCCAACTCACCCCTCTCACCCCTCCCTCTCAAAGCAACCATCACACTCTTCTCCCTCCAAGCCTCCCTCACACCTCTCTCAAAGACTCCCCTCACCTTTCTCCCTCAACTCTCCCCATTCACCCTTCTCTCACCATTCACCCACCTCACTCACCCTTCCCCAAGTTGCCCCCCCCTCTCCTCCACAAAGCTGCCTCCTTCCCCTGCCCCCTCATCTCTATCTCTTCACTCCACCTCCTCAAATCCTCAACTGCCCTCTGCCCCCCCTCTCGTCCACCCTCTCCCCCAGCACCACAGAGTCTTTTCTCCTCCTCATCCGGCACCCTTCCCGAGCTATTCTGCAATCACCCACACTCCTTCAACAACCCTCCTTACCTCCCCCCCTCATCCCTTGTCCTACCCTCCCCCTCTCCTCCCACCCCCTGCACGCAAAGCTTCCTCCCCTCCCTCTTCATTAACTGTGTGGACCTAAAATATCCGCAGCCTTCACCAAAACCTTTCAAATCTTTCCATACAGGTTGCCACTGACAAACCAGACATAATCTGTCTTGCAGAAACTTTCCTCCCCCAAGACGTGTCTGACTCCCAAGTATCTCTCCCCCGTTCCCCTCTCCTCCGGTATGACAGACCTGAGCCTCGTCCTGGGGGAGGAGTTGCTCTCTTCATCAAAGACTCTATTCCTCACTCTCCATGCACTGCCCTCACTCCCCCACACCCCCAGCAATACCTCTGGTTGCGGCTTCCCTCCACTCCCACCTCATGTTTATATGTGTACTGTACCATCCTCCAAACAGTGATGACTCCATCTACACCTCACTATCCGAAAGCATGGACCAACTTCTATCTTCTCATCCAAACTCTATCTTCCTCATATGTGGTGACTTCAATTGTCATCATGCCAGTTGGCTAGGTGTGGGTACCTCTCTCACCTGTCATGGCACTTCAGCAAAAGCTTTCTGCGACTCTTTGGGACTGACTCAATCAGTCAACTTCCCGACCCGGATCTCAACCAATGGTACTCCATCTCTTCTGGATCTGATTTTGACAAATTCCACTGACAATATCTGCTGTTCTTCCTCAACTCCAATCGGTTCTTCTGACCACATCCTTGTCAAGGTGGACATCTCTCTGGTGATTATCAGAGAACCACCTCACTACCGTCGAGTCTGGTGTTTCACTCAAGATGACTGGCAGGGTCTCCAAGCAGCCATCAAACTTATAGAGTGGTCTCCTATCGCTACTTTCTCCAACATCAACTCATCCTGGGAATTCTTTCAAAAAACTTGCTCTCCCTCATGCACAGATTTATCCCCTCTCGTCTTCAGTTGTCCTACCCTTCCTCCCGCCCTTTGTTCACTGAAGCTTGTGGCGAGGTAGTTGTCCTGAAACAACTTGCCTTTGCCTCATGGAAAGCAAACTCAACTGAGGGTAATCTCAGTTTCTTCCACAAAGCTTGGAACAAGTGTGTATCTACCCTCAGGAGAGCCAGAAAACAACATCGTTCTAAGCTCAAGTCTGAACTTTCAAACGTCTCTCCCTCCTCAAAATCCTGGTGGTGTCTAATCAAATATGTTTCTGGTGTATGTTCCCCCTCCATCCCCTCCCTTACCTCAAATGGCCGCACTGCCGATACCACACGTGAAAAGGCTGAATGCCTAAACTCGGTGTTTGCAGCTAAATCTTGTGTTCAAAACCCATCACTTTCTCTACCCACCTTACCCAGTCACACCCAACTGTCCCTGGACTCTGTGTCCTTTTCTCCTGATAAGGTGGAGAGCTTGCTGTCAAACCTCAACTCAGATTCTGCAACCTGTCCAGAGGGCATCAGCCCACGTGTCCTAAAAACCTGCTCTTCTGCTCTTGCTCACCCTCTCCCTGTTCTATTCAGCCTCTAATTTGCTCAAGGTCATCTGCCATCTGTTTGGAAATCAGCAAACATTACCACCCTGCATAAAAAGGTACAAAACAGATCGCTGCAACTACAGACCAATCAGCCTTCTGCCAATCATCAGCAAGGTTGTGGAATCCATCATTGCTTCAGACATGAAATACTTCCTCTTCTCCAATGGCTTGATTTCCGATCTTCAATTTGGTTTCAGACCAGGTCACTCTACCCTGGATATGCTGCTTCTGCTCTCCCAACAATGGATGGAAGTCCTCAATGCCGGACATGAAATCAGAGCCATATTCCGAGACATATCACGTGCTTTTGACACGGTCTGGTACCCTGCCCTGCTCACCAAACTCTCTTGCTATGGTATCCAAGGCCATCTCCACTCATGGCTCGCAGACTTCCTCTCCTGTTGCAGTCAACATGTGGCCCTAAATGGAATTCTTTCATCTCCTCTTCCTGTCCAGGCTGGAGTTCCTCAATGTAGCGTTCTGGGCCCTGTTCTTTTTATGATTTTCATAAATGATCTATCAGACTCTCTGGAAAATCCTCTGTATCTCTTTGCTGATGACTCTACCCTCTGCCGTACCATCTGTCATCCTTCAGACCGGCATGCAGCACCTTCTGCGTTCACTGCAGATCTGGGTAAAATCACAAACGGGTCCAACACGTGGAACATGTCTTTCAATACTGACAAACCTCACATTCTCACTTTGTCCCTCCAAAAGGATCATTTAGAACCCCCCCCCCCCATGTACTTTCTCAACAATCCTCTGGAAGAAGTCTTTTCTTTCAAGCTTCTAGGTCTCACTATCTGCCATGACCTTTCCTGGGAAAGTCACATTTCCAACCTTGCCTCAAAAGCCAGTCGCCGACTGGGAATCCTCCGTCGTGCAAAGTCCGTCCTCGGCCCACCTCAGCTCCTGACCACTTACAAAGCTTTCTTCCACAATGTGATGGAGTACTGCTCTCCCCTCTGGGCTGGTGCTCCTGCCTCTCACCTTTCTCGGCTTCACGCTGTGGAAACCAAGGCATTTCGGATCATTCGCATCTCCCACGATGAGGCTGAGTATTTGGGCCTCTCACTCTCTCATCGCAGGCTGGTCGGTGGTCTTTCTGTCTTCTATCATCTACTCTCCAGCCTCGCCCCCACCTGCTCTCTCTGCGATTTGTCCCCACCACATTTCCGCAGGGTGCTCAAGGTGCGCCAAAAACCCCCTTCTGGTAAAACTACTAAAATCACGAATCACTGCTCACCTTCATTCTTTCATTCCTCTTTTTTCCCGCCTTTGGAATAAACTCCCTCACTCTATTCAATCCCATTTCCCCTCCAGGCCTTCAAAACAGCTGTTCACCACCACCTCTTATCTTCCCCCATCCAAATCCTCGATCTTTTCTACCCCCGATAATCCACCCAAGCCAACCTCCTTCAATTCCCTGCTTTCCTTCCTGAAAGTCCCTGTAATGTCCATCTTGTAATGTCCCCATGTTTCCCGCCCCATCCCTCTCCTTTCCACAGAACTCCTAATGCCTCTGTTCCCCACTGTTTTGTCCTTCCCACTCCCGCCCCTCTCGTCTCATTGCCCCCCCCCCTTGCTGTGCATTGTGTGTTCGCTCTCACACGAGCCTCAACAAGGTATACAAAAAAAGAAAAAAAGAAAAAAGGACTTAACAGCTCACTTTGCCACCGTAGTTTATAGTGCACTTATGAAACGGCCATGATGATCTTTAAAATACAAAGAGCTTTCCGTTTGTCTTGTCGGGTGCCACAAGTCCTCACCTGGCCTCGTCTATGCAGAACGTCAGACATAATACAACCTTACTCGAAACTATTCGAGATTACGATCACCGATTTATTGATGCACATATTACAGGACAACTTACCTCTGACAAATATTAAATACAAAGGGAAATATAACTTACTCCATCACATGGTCCATAGTATTTTTAAGACAACCTATCTTAAGGCCCGGTCACACCTTGACGTTTTAGCCAGCGATGGCAACGTATTAAAATGTATGTAAAACGCTGGCTGACGTTGAACTTTTGATGTTTTTTTTTTTAAGATTCGGACTATTCATAACGAGTTGGTCGTATGCATAACATATTAGTAATGGACACAGAACGTTTCGTTGTGTTATAGATAACTTATACCAACGAATGCTGAACCTGTTGTTGGCCTACACAACCTATGCCCAACGATAGTCTAACTTCGGCATAGCGCGTTGCACGCATCGCCGACGATGTCGTGACGTAGCCTATTAAAAGGCTGACGCACAACGATTCGAATCATAACTGCCGTAGAAATGGAAGTGACAACATCGCGGTCACACCTTGGCGATCTTGCCAGCGTATGCCGACCTAAGAAAAATGTGTCTAAAACGTTGGGGGCACGTCAAATACGGTATGAGTAAGTTTGGTATACGTGAGTAGAACGCTAAAGTATGCTATCATACGTCGTAGTAAGTAGAGTACGTCAAGAAATTTTAAACATGTTCAAAATTTTACGACGTACTCGGCGTATGACACACGTTCCGCATGCGATGGGGATAAGTTTTACACACGATATGCGGACGCTTACACACGTCCACAAAGGCTACTTATAAGCTACTCATAAGTCGAAACACGTCGCGGTAATGTTTTTTTACGCGAAACTTATTTCTAACTTATGTTTGACGTGCTTTGAACCAATTCTTTACGTAGTCCCAACACACATCGACGTATGTAGACGTATTCCAATGACGTCTTCCGGTCGACAAAAAAAAAAAAAAATTAACGTGTTTCTAGCTTACAACTGCCATATAAAGACGTGTTCCCAGCGGTTTTGGGAATTGGTATATAAAAATGCTGCTCATAAAAGGGGAACCCAACAGTGTTTTCGAGTTCCTTTTTGAGTCGATGTCCATGTCAGCAGTAACAGTATCAGTATCAGTATCAGTATCAGTATTAGTATTAGTAGTAGTTTGTTCATGTTGGCAGTAGTAGGTGAGTGTGAGGGGGAGGGTGTGGGTTATGATGGATCGTCCTTGCGTCCGCGTGTCCACGGGTAGGTTCATAGGCTGCCACTCAACGATTTAAATGGCTGCATCTCCACGATTAAAAGTAGACGCTTGCGCTCAACAACTGGATTTTTTTACACTCAACGACTTTTAAACGGTACCACTCAGCTATTTTCATTGTTTACAATGAACGATTTAAATTGCTGTCACTCGCCTTTGTTTTTTGACGCTGGCGCTCGGAAATTTTAATCGTTTCTATTGAACGTGCTAAATCGCTCAAACCCCACTATTGAAAGTAGACGCTTGCGCTCAACAATTCGATTTTTTTTACACTCAACGACTTTTAAACGGTACCACTCTGCTATTTTCATTGTTTACAATGAATGATTTAAATTGCTGTCACTCGCCTTTGTTTTTTGACGTTGGGGTTTGGAAATTTGAAGCGTTTCTTCTGAACGTGTTAAAACGCTCAAACTCGACTATTTTAATAGACGCTGCCGATGGACAATTGGAATCATAGCCAAGCTAGACATCGAAGTGTGAACATCCTCGTCATGCCGAAGAAAAGTTTGAAGAATGCTGCAAATAAGTGTCCTGGCCGTGGCCGTGGACGCTGACGCAACGACGATCCATTATACCGACGTCTTTCAGCCTATGAGTAACTTAAAAGTAACGTCTGTCGATGTGTGGCAACGATCGCGTAACGTGCCAACAACACGTTAATCATAGGTTAGAAATAAGTTTCGGGTACGCTAAACATTACCTCGGCATGTCTCAACTTATGATTAACTTACAAGTAGCATGTGTTGACGTCTGTCAACGATCGCAGACCGTGCATACAACTTGTGGCCAGCGTAGCGGAACGTGTGAGTCATACGCCGACATACGTCGTGAAATTTCAAGCATGAAAAAATTTGAGCAACCGAAATTTCAAGCAACCGAAAAGTACGTTTAAAGCCAACGTACAACGACGTATGGCAGTGTTTTTCAGCGTGCTCTCAATGTTATCAAAACTTACCCATAACGTATTCAACGTGTGCCAGCGTTTTAGAAAAAAAATTCAAAAATCGGCATACGTTGGCTAAAACGTCAAGGTGTGACCGGGCCTTTATGGACTATCCAACCCCTCTCCTTACCATAACAGTATGTTTCTAGAAGCATTTGCCATGGCATGTTGTTATTCTGTCTTAAACCTTTTTCTCCAAAACGAAGAGTGCAATTTTCAGGAAAATTTATTGAAATCTTCATTTTAGTTCATTGTCAAGTTTGGATGAGCCATCCTCAAAACATTTTGAATTGATATTTGTGTGCTCCAAATGATTGTCTTGTTTTGATACAATTAATTGCATACACACACACACACACACACACACACACACACACACACACACACACACACACACACACACACACACACACACACACACACACACACACACACACACACACACAGAGTTATGGCCATGGGTACCGAGTGTATTATGAGGGGGTTAATCCTCATTTCTCCTCGGAAGAGCTGGACCTGGGGCCACCTCTCACAATTAACTTTGTGGTACGGTGGGTTGCTTTACAACCACAAACACCAATCAGTTAAGCACGAGTTCCATTGTCCACCGTCTAATTTTACGTTTAACTTGAGGTCACATAACTTCCTGAATGGGAAGCACACCCTCG
>NC_140962.1:66716639-66831639 GCF_056783735.1 Eptatretus burgeri
AGGTTAAGGAGGTTGTGTTTTCACCCCTCTCTGTCTGTTTGTTTGTCTGTCTGTCTGTGTGCACGATTTCTCAAAAAGCTGTTGACGGATTCAGACACAACTTGGTGGACAGGTTGGGTGTGTGACCACGACGAATCGATTTGATTTTGCTGAAGATCCGGATCTGGATAAAATAATTATTTAATTTTCAAAGTGATTCTTCACCATTGAGAGATCTGGCCAAAAACAATATATAGAAAGATATTTCAAAAATGTATTGGGTCCTGTATGTTCTTGTGGATCAGGCATTATGTGGCGGAGGTTCGCGCTCTACAGAGTACCCTTCTCGTATTTGTGATTATTTTTTGGATCGATGAGGAAGGAAAAAAAGAAAGAAAAAACCTAAATGTAGAATGCTCAGAGATGGAAGAAAAACGAATGCGTGTACAGTATTAGGAAGAGGTGTTGTAACACCAGACTTGGTTGTGTCATTGTTAGACTTTCTGTTCTGAGTCGAGGTGGTCGGCGGTTTGATTCTGACCCTGGCCAAGTCATATCAAAGGCTAAAAATGATGTGTGCTGATTACTTGATTGACACTAAGCATTTAGAGGATAAATCACAGATAAATCCCGTTGGTTGGCATCTCTTGGGGGAGGAGGATTTCGACGCAAAATGCCCCACTGACTACAGAGGGAAAAGTTCCTCCACTAGGTTGTGTGTTGGGGGTAGTAACTCCGTCAAGGCTGTATTTGTTTGATGTGAAGCCCTGTGTTGCTTGTTGCCTCTGTCTGTTTGTGCAGTATGTGCATGATTTGTGTAACAGCTCTTTCATGAAACTTAGAAACTGTATTTAAAAATAGTTTAAAAAAAAAAAAACCTCTTCCTCTGACCGTTAAGTACTAGATTGCAAAGACTGGGAATAAGCTATTCTTTCCTAAACTTCCTGGAGTCATTTGTTCCCTGAAACAGGAAAATATCAGAAACATCCATATATGTGCAGCATGCAGTTTGGTTAAAATCCCAACCATCTAGTCTGTGAAGATCACTCCTGTTCAGTTGGACATCATGCGTTCACAAAGCTGGCCATCAAGTCCTCGACCAGTCTCACCAATACAATACTTGTTATGCAGAGTCCATGAGCTTTACATTGATAGACCATGGTTTGTCAACAATATTACATTACATATTCTAAGGTTACCTTAAATGAAATTGTCCTAACAGGAACTAAGATTAAATTGAAGAAACTATGAATACGTTTATCATGTCGAGTAGAATCATTCATCTACTCAATGCATTGTTTCTGCGGGACTTGGATACGAGTCACGTGGCACAAGCCTGCAATCACACTTACATCTTGACATGCCAATGACATACATTCAGTCGTTTGCTTCTTGGTGGTCTCATCATAAGCCCAGCCCCTGGGTCATTGGCATATCACTGTCAGGCATGTCAGATTTCCCTCTTGGCATACACACCACTATTTCCTGCATAAGCTGATAATTGCCGTTTGGTATAATACAAGGGTTTCTTGAGATGACGTCCTGCATAGTCTGATGTTCCATTTTCAGATTTATATTCTTGTATATTTGTTGCATGAAATTAATGCTTTTCTGTGGTTTACAATTATCTTCTGTGTTGTAGTTGTTTCTTTTTTTCTTTTCTTTTGCCACATATTTCAGCTTCTCCGTCACAAATCCATTGCATGACTTCGTCTCTGGTCCCCTGACAACTGGCTGGGTATTGTGGAATACAGATGTAGTGTCAAAGAATAATAATGCTAAAATTGCCAATTCTTTTGCCTCCGGCTGCATGAAATTCTGCCTGTCGATAAAGAATAATGTGTTTGTTTCACCAAAGACGACAGAACCTCTTTATAGCTTTTTAGTGAGCGTCTTATCCGACCAATATTATGATGGATATTGTTAAGGCGTAGCATCAATGACAATTGGTACATTTATGGAGGTTTGTTTTGCCGAACAAGTTTTTAAATATTGACAGAGCAAAGTTGAGGATTTCGAATTGTGAGTGTTCACCTGTTGCTCTGTTAATTCTTCCTGGGTGTTTTTGGACCTTATTTAAAAGGACTTCTGACATCATATTGATTGTGCTTCGTATGTTGATTCCTCATTTACGTACAGTGAATATAAATGAGAATGCACAATGGATAAATTCTACTATTATTATTCAGATTTCACAGTCAGGAGAAACTTTAGGAACAGAGTTGGAATTCATTCAACACTCAGAACATTATATCCATAACAATTACATCACCACCATGGGAGTGAGAGTGTGAGATAAGTCAGTGCTTCTACTCGTAGTGATGGAATAAGCTTGCGACCGGATACACGTGCTTGGAAAGGCCTTGGGACCATTTTGATCTCTAGACAGCCAAGAATCCCCAAAAAATTAAAAACGAGCACAGTAAGCTTGTTATCTGGACGAGAACACAAGTGAGAGCCGACGGTTTACACAGCCGCCCTGGCACAGATATGGTCCATAATGCATTTTCAGTCTCGTCAGTAAGAACATACCAATTGAGTTTTAAATGAAGGTCAGTTATTGGGTATTGCATGCCCAATCCAAGCTGTCACCAGTGGCTTCCAGTGGGGTGAGCAGATATTCAGACCCAGATCCAAGGAAGCAAATGCCTCGTGAACCCTCCCAATTCAGCATATGATGTCAAAATGTCTCCATTTAGTGACATCCTTCCCCCTCCCAACAATGATAAATCCATTCGATATGAATAAGCAATCGTTATATATTGAGTATTGTGATGCATCATGCACAAAACAGTGGTTCGTTGAGCTGCTTTGCTAATTTTTCGTTTTTATGGGATTGGACGATGATGATGCAGTGATATAAAATGATGTTCATTATTTAGTGATATTACAGAAGGGTTTTTAGAGCTTGGAGATACATGTCACCAAAATGAGTGAAGACTTGTTACTTATTAGCAAGTAGTGAAAGAGATCTCAGCATAATTTACTGGTTAAGGTATAAGAGATCGTTAAAGACTTTTCAGCCCGAAAACACCGAGGTCACATCCACATCTGTGCCATTTTTATTAAACAGTCGTGCACTTGAGGACGAAACTCCAACAAGGAATATATATTACATCATCTACGTTGATGTTGTCTTATTATTTTGTGTGGCATGTCTCTGAGTTGTTGATCTATGATGTGGAGTTAGCTGTTTTTAAAAAACCTTATGCCCTTTTGGTCAGGTGCTGCAGTACTTGCCACCCTCTCTCAAGGAAATGTATTATTAGTCTCTTCCCGGTTTCACCGGAGGGGTCGATAGGTTTGCTCTTCGTCTGTCCGTCCCATCTGGGGTTTTTCAGACTTTTTTCCTCCCATACCCTTTTACATATTCAACTGAAACTTGGTAAATGGCTATATTATGATAAATTACAGAAAGAGCTTGACTTTCAGGGAGTTTTGTAAATTTTTCACAGGGTTATGCCCTTTTGAAACTTAGCAAATATCACATATTATACACGAGTCAGCATTCAGCTGCCCTAACTCCACCCAACTGCTTTACACCCATTGGCTGGACAGCTGGCCTGACTGACTACACCATTGTTACCTACACCTGTTTACCATTGCTCCCTCCACCTCCACATGGGAGCTTTCGTTACCTAAGATCGAGGCTTTCAAAAACATCTTGGATGCTGCTGTCCTGTCTGTGCCTGTTTGTGGTGAAGATGTTGAGGTCGTGGAGAGATTCACTTACCTTGTAGTCCAAGAGCATTAGGGTTTAACCTGGACATTTTTGGTAACAAGCTGATTTTTTCAGAAAAGGTCCAGGAATGTGTGTGAAATAACATACTAAAAGTCCTCATGAATCCTCCATGAGTGTTTTCCGCAATCCAAGATGGCGTCCAAAATGGCCGCCATTTCATGTTTTTCTCTTAACTTTGCAAGTAGGTTTCCCCAAAACGCACTTTAGATGTCTAAATATATGTTTTGAAGTACAAGGAACTCAATAGAATACATTATAAGAGATGTAGAAGCACACAAGTGCCAATGCCATCACATGATTGCCATCACATGATTCTGCAATTTCTATAACACATCACAATCACAGTACTCTATAGCATGTTTACATATTGATACCTGTGAAGTTAAATTACGGATGAATCAACTCATTGTGGGGTGCCAGAATGTCTGGTAGGAATTGTATTGGGCAGAGAAAATCTCGCAAGGAAACCCGAGAGGAAAATGATGATGATAGTGGCTACTCCACAGAAATTCACTGCCATGTAATATGTGACTTGAAGACTAACTTATTTTGTTATCCCTAGATGTGCACTGCACTTGCACTGTCGCAGTCTGGTAATATATTTTATCTCCTATGACAACCAGGGATGACATCTCATAGCACTTTGTATCCAATGGAAAAGGCACTTTAAAATGTCTGCTATTATTAATAATGAATGTATACTAGCATATCACAATATATGTGATATGCTGTGACACACACAAAAAAGGAACCTTTTATACAAATACAGCATACATGTACCAATAGGAAGGAGTGTCATACACTCTCTGATTTCTATCATACTATAATTCTTTTCATCTGCATGAAACAAATAAAATGATTCAATACAATGTTTTAGGTGTAACGATAGACTACTCCACAGAAATTTCCTGTCAAGTGATATTACACAGTACTGTGTAGTACATGCATGAAGACACAAATTTTGATCATGCATTTAGTCTGGGTACCAAAAATAATAGTTTTACTTCCTTAATGATAACGGAATGTTTCAAATAGAACTCACCTCATGGTAGACATCAACTGCATCTTGTTGGTAAAAAAGGTTAGCACCAAGTTTTCAATTTCCGAGCTTTAGGTGACGAAAATGGACCATATGGCAAATTTATGTCGCCCTGTCTGTTTAGCATCAAACTGATGGTACAATGTTTCCCTCGAAATGTCATAAGCGATTAAGGGCACACTTCTAGACTTTAACATTCAAATTGATTTGAATACTGTATGCACAGAAACCACATTTATAATTGAAATGTTTGTTGAATATTTTCAGGATGAAATATCACAGTTAATTAATTAATGATAAATATTTAAACAATTTTGAGATAAAATTGTTAATGACGGCCATTTTGGACACCATTTTGGATTTTTGGAAGAGCTCAAACAGTTTTATTGGTACTTGTGTGCTTCAACATCTCTTAAAATGTATTCTATCGAGTTCCTTATACTTCAAAACATATATTTAGACATTTAAAGTGTGTTTTGGGGAAACCTACTTGCAAAGTTATGACAAAAAACAGTAAATATGGCAGCCATTTTGGACGCCATTTTGGATTTTTGGAAGAGCTCAAGCGGTCTTATTGGTACTTGCATGCTTCAATATCTCTTAAGATGTATTCTAATAAGTTCCTCATACTTCAAAACATATGTTTAGACATTTAAAGTGTGTTTTGGGGAAACCTACTTGCAAATATATGAGAAAAACATGAAATGGCAGCCATTTTGGAAGAACTCAAGAGGTCTTATTGGTACTTGCATGCTTCAGCATCTCTTAAGATGTATTCTAATGAGTTCCTCATACTTCAAAACATATATGAAGACATTTAAAGTGTGTTTTGGGGAAACCTGCTTGCAAAGTTATGAGAAAAACAGAAGAGGCGGCCATTTTGGACGCCATCTTGGATTGCGGAAAACGCTCAAGGAGGATTTATCAGGACTTTTAGTATGTTATTCTAGACATATTCCTGGACCTATCCTGAAAAAATCAGCTTGTTACCAAAAATGTCCAGGTTAGGGCCTATTTTGACCTAATGCTCTTGGACTATTGGCAGTGATATTCATGTCTCTGCTGGCTGTGAGTCAGAGGTCAATAGACGTCTGGGTCGGGCCTGGGGAGTCATGGATTCACTGGATAATGGGGTGTGGCGCTGCCGGTACCTGTGCGGGAGGACGAAAGTCCGAGTCTTCAGGTCCTCGGTGCTTCCAGTCTTGCTCTATGGATGTGAGACTTTGACTCTGACCAAGGATCCGAGATGGAGTCTTAATTCCTTTGGTACCAGGTTTCTTCAGAGAATCCTTGACTATCGCTGGTCGGACTTTGTGTCCAACGAGCGGTTGCTGAGAGAGACTCAAATGAGATTTGTTACCTGCATAGTTTGTGAGCATCAGCTGTGGCTGTATGGACATGTAGCTCGTTTTCCTGACGCTGATCCTGCTCACCAGATTCTCTCAGCTAGGGAGTCTCGTGAGTGGAGGAGGCCAATGGGCTGACCACGTGCCTCGTGGTTGCAGCAGGTTGATCAGCATCTCAAGGAGATTGGGATGGGCCAGGCATCTGACCTGACTTGACCTGACTCCGCCCCAATAAAATAATGTGCCGCCAATTTACGAAGCAGTACATATCGGCAGGGCTCAGGCCTTAGACCTGGCTGTTAGTCCATGGCCCAGTGCAATTGGAATGATCCCAGGTATACAAGCACGATGTATTGTGCATGCACATAAGCCGTACACACGTTTTTGCTTAATGCATGTACATCGGATTATTAGCCCCCGTTGGACTTCGTCTGAAACGGGGGCTTATAGCTTTGGTCTCTATTTTTGTATCCGTGCATGTGTTGCAACCATATCTCAGAAATATATGTATCTATGTTAATCATACTTGGCACAAAGCCAACACATGATGGTGTACATATGCACATCATTTCCCCCCCCCCCGAGATCAGATCCAAGATGGCCGACTGGGGCCATTTTAGTTGTAAAAACCCCAATTTTGAACACGTCCTCAACCATTTCTCGGGCACGCATCTTCTGGTGTTGATCAAACTTGCAACACAGATAACGAATGATGGCTTACATCAGCACATCGTTTATTTTTTCCACATCGTATCCAAGATGGCCGACCGACAGCTATTTTGTTACTGAAATGTGTCCCCAATCATTTCTCAAACATGCACGGTCCAATTTTGTTCAAATTTGGCACAAGCACAATAACTGATGACATACTCGTGTGCCTCACTTTATTTTACGATCTGATCAAAGATGGCTGACTGGTAGACTGGCGGGCATTTAACTATGAACATCAAAATTACTAAAACCAGGACAATGACATTTTACGTCTTTTTTACTTGTTTTTATAATTGTCAGCACCAAATGTGCCATTATACACCCCCCAAATAAAGGGATGTGTTTAGTGGTGCAAAAAGTCTGGCTGAAACCAAAATTATGCACAAAAACCTAGATTAAAAAAAAACAGCCTGAAATAAAGGGTGCCAGTGGATGGTTGGATGTCCTCTGCATAATAGCATGTTCCATTACTTAGCATCACTTCCCTGCCCTACATTTACAGATTGGCAGTTTATTCCGTTTTTGTTCTCATGGGAAACAGCCGAACAAACTTAGCACTAGAGTGCTATGAAGTGAGCACGCTGCAATTTAGCTTGCCTTCCCTGGCCATCTTCAAATTCACTGTTTCCATTTGGATGATCATATTCTCCATCTGGAGTCCATTATTTCTTTCCCTTGAAAACAGATAAAGAAGAACAAGACGGTGCAGATACACAAAGGGACAGAGAGAAACAAATACAAGGAGGCTAGATTTTGCAAGCGCCACGAGTGAGTCTCTTAGCGTGAAGGTAAATCGATATCAATAAACCGATAAAGCAGCCTTGTGACGAAGCCACTTCGATGGACCTTTCTTTTTTCAAGAGACAGGCTCAAAATGCCAGAAGAGGTTGACGGCAGTTACGTCACGGTTCAGAAATACACTATATAGGTAAGCGAGCATCCTTTGGCCGCAGCAGTTCTGCAAATCTCAGAAGAAATCAATAAATGGAACCCAGATGCTTCAGGGCATCATTTCCACTGCCAAACCTGCGGCCATCTTTCCCAAAGCACCAGAGTGTGCTGCCTTGTCCTCCAAGACCGGTGTTAATTCCCATAATGTACAACAACATGTAGTGAAGTGATGTCAAACACTCAAGGGTGCTTTTGTGTTCATGCAATGTAATATTACTTTGGGCACAAAAAAAAAAAAATGTTGGCACAGAATCATTTGAAGTAGAATAAAAATGGTTATAAATAAATTCGCTGAACTTTCATTATAAAATTACCACCTCTTGCAATGAATACCTTATTATATTTCAAGGTGAACATTCATATGAATGCCAGAAAACTTGTCTTCTGTCAAAATAAAACGTCACCTATTCGACCAAGTATCACGAATTGAGGAACATTATACAAGTAACTGCAGAATACTATTTTTTTTACTTGTACAGTACAGTACTTAGCATTCAATCTACGAAATGCTACTCAAAGCATTTTAACCTTCATTTACCTAGTTATCGAGGTCCGTCAAGTCATGTCCGACTTCTGGTGACATTCATGATCAGATTTCTTCAAACACCCCTATCCTATACTGCTTCCTGAAGCTCTGGCAGAGACAGCTTGGTTGCATCCTTTACCCCATCCATTCAGCACATACAAGGTCTGGCTCTTTCTCCTCTTTCATCATCCCCACCCAGCATTGTTGATTTCTCCAGACTTTCATTTTCTGCATGCATGATGTGTCCATAGTATGACCGTTTCTGTTTTTCAGGACAATGATTCTCATGTACAAAGTGGTTTAATTTCTTCAAGCACCGATTTGTTTGTTCTTCTTGCAGTCCATGGAATTTTTAACATTCATCTCTAACACCACATTTCAAAACAGTCAACCTTCTTCTTCTTCTCTTTCTTTTTCACTGTCCACGACTCACATCCATGCATTCCAACTGAAAATACCAAAGCATTCACCAGCCTCCTCTTGGTTTGTATCGTCATATATTTGCCATGATTGTTTCCTAATGTGAACACATCAATCTTCTTAGTTGACAAGATTTCAGTCTGTTTTTTTAGGTTTAAATAAAGACCAGCCTTTTTCACTTTCCTTCTTCGCTGTCTGCAGCAGTTTCATCAAGTCTTCTTTACTTTCTGCCAACAGAGTGGTATTGTTGTGGGCCGGGGGTCGGTGGCGAGGAACAACCGCTAGACGTAGCAATAGGGCAGTCTCCCACCGACCACCCGGAATCATAAGGTCATCATCCCGGATAACTCCAGAGTCGATGGGTCATTTAAAGAACCGTGGTCGCCAATATTTTGGTGGCGTGAGGTAGGGTCCACTTAGTGGGGCAGAACAGCAATTTTTGAGAGGAATCGTGCAAATGATGATACAAGCATCAAATTTGGCACATTTGTTCTCCAGGGGATTCCAATCAAATCTGCCTGATTGGCCATTTGAAAATCCAAGATTTTTCTACTATCTACTACACTAACTTGTCTAATTCCAATTTACCTAAGTACCCATGCCGTCTAAATACTGGGGAAGCCACACCCTCGGCCGACTTTGTCCGAACCGAGTCGCTATCAACGACTCGGATCCGGCGTAACCGAGCAGAAGTTACCAAAGCCGTGCCGGACCAAATGAACAATTTATGGCACAGACGGCCTCACCATTCTCAAGCCTGCACCATGCTGGGTATTTCCACACCTTCAGCCAAAAACACATGGGCAATGGAGGCGATGGTGTGGATAGGTGGAGGATTGATTTGTCAGGAGGAAGATTTAAAGATGTAAAAAAAACCTGACTATAAAAGAAACCTGCAGCACACACATGAAATTAACCCATTAGACAGAAGGACGGGACCCTAACTATAAACACATACTTATTGAAATAACAGAACTGCGGGGACTGTTGACTGTCGGTGTGTAGGAGGCTTCCAAATCCGTAACAGTATTATCAGCATACCTTAGGCTTAGATTGTTACGTTTTCCTCAAATCCTGGCTCGAGCTTCTATGTCATTCAATTTTGACTTCCTATGTTTCCATCTTCACTGTTATTCCATGCACAATCATTTTGACGAGACAGTATGATGTACAAATACTGTACCTGCAGTAAGCAAATTGGAAATAAGAAAAATGCAGGACATTAAAAATTCAGCAAACAGGTAATATACTGCTTGGCATTGATATAACAAAAACACATCTTCAACCACAGAGAAAATACCACCAGTAAGAATTCTAAAAAAAGGTAACAAAATCCAGTGTCAAGGAACGCCCGGCGATTGCACGATATCATTTCCGTGGCGACGTTTTTCCTACCCATTAACTATTTAATGGAGGAGATTAACTTTTCAGAATGAAAGGGTTAACCCATAAAGCCTCTCGAGCTACCATCGTAGCCGAGATGTGTATGCAAATGAGTTTAAACTGACGTCAACCCAAAGAACGAATCATGACATTTGCTGCAATGCGTAATGCCCTGGTAACTTATGAAAGTTTGCTTCTTATTGGTGGAGAAAGCTGATAACAAAAAAAAAAACATTTCTGGGATCGTGCTGTCGTGCTTTATATTGTCCGCTGCTATCGTGCTTTATACGAGGACTCTTGAGAAAAAATTAAAAAAAACTGTCAACAGTCCACTCTCAGCAGCTACTTCAAGCCATCAACATCTGCTTCATCCACCGACAAACCCATGCCAAGCACATCATCAGCTCAGCCTCCTCCTACCTCCTCCAAATTAACCACCACTTCCAGCATCTCCTGCCCTGTAATGTAATGCTGTGTTCCTGCTCCGTGTTTATGTTCGGTTCCGTGTACAATTATATAACGATGGTTTTAGTTCCCAGTTTACTGTCGTTATTATTAGGGAAATGATAATATTACCTCATTTGCAACTAAAACTATCATAATATCATCGTACTGGTATTTCAACTCTCCCAATGGCACCCCCCACCCCCACCCCATAGCTATCATCTGGGGCAGACCGCCCTTCCCACACCCCCATGAGTATGCCAGTATTCCAAAACATTCTCTCTCTCCATACTCTGTTCTTACTGTAGCTACTTGATTAGTGTGCAGACTTCTTATCAGAGATATCAGGTCTTCCGACATCCCCATTTCTCTCAGCGTAATCAACATCAATTAATGATCAACACAATGGAAATATTTGTAATCTGTACTAATAAATATGAATGTGTACCAGTCAATGTGTGTCCTCCATCACTCCAAAACCATGAAACCTAGTGGCCCCAAACTTTGCATGCCTTCGAAGGGAACTCCATGGTAGTGGAAGATTGAAAACTGGGTGTTTCGGTTAATTTAAATACCCCTTTTGAAGATAATTAACTGCCTTATTTAATTATCCTTTATCAAGGCATAATCCTTGGTCATGCCCTGAATCAGTCCTCTATGAGTTTGCTGGGGTATAAATTCACCATTTTACTCAGCCTGCTTAACAATGCCTTGACTTGGAACAGGCCGCAATAGTTCCATAACGATAAAACAACCATTAATTTAGTTTTTCACTTTCCTCACTCGTATCATTGAATGCGTCATCTTTATGACTATGAAAGGCTGGATACATTGCAATACTTATAAACGCCTGGAGGTGCCAGTGTTCATACCTTTATTTCATTTCTGCAAATGTGATAATCTCTCTTGAGAATCTCTTAATGTGAGCCAAATTTCAAAATTTAAAATGCAGAATTGACCTCAGCAGCAGGGCTGCCTGCTAAAAGAAAGTGTTCATTTGTCCAATTTGGACATTGTTTGACAGTCCGGGTGGTGGTCGTCTCTGGATGTGTCTGGATGGTGTTTGTCTCTGGTCAGGTCAGGTATGGGAGCATGTGCCAGAACAGAGCGTCGCTGCGTCCACTTTCCACCGGTACTCCAGGGGCCTCCGTCTGGCCATCCCCCAGGCAGATGCTTGGCCCATCCTAATCTCCTTGAGATGCCGGTCAACCTGCTGCAACCATGAGGCACGTGGTCAGCCCATTAGGCTCCTCCACTCACGAGACTCCCTCGCTGAGAGAATCTGGTGAGCAGGATCAGCGTCAGGAAAACGAGCCGCATGTCCATACAGCCGCAACTGACGCTCACGGACTATGCAGGTAACAAATCTCATCCGAGTCTCTCTCAGCAAGCGCTCGTTGGACACAAAATCCGACCAGCGATAGCCAAGGATTCTCCGAAGAGACCTGGTACCAAAGGAATTAAGTCTCCGTCTCAGATCCTTGGTCAGAGTCCAAGTCTCACATCCATAGAGCAAGACTGGAAGCACCAAGGACCTGAAGACTCGGACTTTCGTCCTCCCACACTGGTTTCGACAGTGCCACACCCCATGATCCAGTGAATTCATGACTCTCCAGGCCCGACCCAGACGTCTATTGACGTCTGACTCACAGCCAGCAGAGACATGAATATCACTGCCAAGGTAAGTGAATCTCTCCACGACCTCAACATCCTCACCACAAACAGACACAGACAGGACAGCAGCATCCAAGATGTCATTGAAAGCCTGGATCTTCACCAGTCTCAAACGTCACGCTCACACAGCCAATGTAATTCCTGCTCCCAATGGGCATGGTCAAATCTAGCTCTCGCGGGACCATGTTACCTTTTGGCGTGTATTTACGTTTTTCCACCCAGTTACACATTATAAACTAGAAGGGCACTCGGTAGAGTGCATACCTCTGCTGCGCAATGCCTGATCCGATAGAACATATTATGCCCAATAAATATATCGTTTTTAGCCCCATCTCTCAATGGTGAAGAATCACTTTATAAATTAAATAAATCTCGTTTCCAGATCCGGATTCAGATCTTCACCAAAATTGAGTTAATTCTTCCTTGTCACACACCCAACATGTCCATCAAGTTTCGTACGAATCCGTATTCCAGTTTTTGAGGTATTGTGCTGTATGTCATTTTTGGACCTCTCTCTCAATGGTGAAGAATCCCTTAACAAGTTATCAGATTCGGATCTGGATGTTCACCAAAATCTAATCGGTTCGTCCTTGTCACGCACCCAACCTGCCAACCAAATTGCGTCCAAATCCATCCACAACTTTTTGAGATATCCTGCACACACAGACAGACAGACGGACAGACAGAGGTGAAACCATAACCTACTTCACCTTCGGTGGCGGAGGTAATAAACGATCATTTTTATTATTCCCTGCCTTTGTTTTGGTGAAATATACCACCCAGGAAAAGAGGTGAAGACACACCGATTGGAAAAGTCGAGGAGAAGCTCAGAGCGAACATATGGTTTTAACACTATGGTATGGTACCATATATATGCTTTCTGCTTTCTTTTTATGCTATTTATTTCTTACAAATGAATCGATTATCAGATTTGAAACTATTTCAAGCAAGTAAATTGATGAATACCTTTCTGGCTGGTGCCATGTTTAGCTCACCTGGTCTTTAATCCAGCGAGCTCATATTATATGATCCAGAAGTCTTATTCTTACGTATGTTAGTTTGGCTGCCGGGCAGCCATCATTTTGTTGGGGCACAACTATGCCGCTGATGCTGTTCCCATATTCCAGTACACTGGTACTCATTTTGGAAGGCCTCGGAAGGATGACAGGCTGAGTCAACCCCACCTGGTGTTAATTCAGTGCCCAACGGGACTCAAACTCATGAACCGAAGATCCCAAGCCAGACATCCTAACCACGAAGCCAACACGAGGCTTCGATCTAGCAGTGTCTGTAGGTGAGTCAGTGAGTCTGTAAACACTTCAATCATTGCCGCTTGAACCAAACACACAATTTTGATGAAACTTGGCCACAAACTTCATATCTGATGCTCAACGAAGGTTTCTTGACTGCATCAAAATCTGTGCTCATTAAGGGGGGCTACGGAAGGGGGGGAGGGGTGGGATAGGAGGAGGCAGGGGAAGGGGTGAGAGTCCGTTGGGGGGAGAGGGGAGGGAGGAGGAAGGAGGGTGAGGGGTGGGTGGGAGGAGAAGGGACCCGGTGCTGCCAGGCAACGCCAGGTACTTTTGCTCGGAGGTGATGAACAAAAAAAATAAAGCAGCCTGTGCCTGTGCAATCCACTGCAAGACAAAAATCTCCTCACCTCACGTGGAGGGGTGTTTACTGTTTAGCATACTAACCTACTTGCAAAGTAAGGGCTGGTGAGAGTGAGCATCCATCTAAGTGCATCAAGTATATATATATATATATATATATATATATATATATATATATATATATATATATATATATATATATATATATATATATATATATATATATATATATATATATATATACAGTCAGTGGAGAAAAGAAAAATCCTTTAATACTCAAAACAACCAAATTGGTGTGAAGGAGAAAATATTATGTGGGCCTATTAGTGTTCCCATCTGAACCCCTGGCTCATTATGCAGGAAACCTAAATTCAAATCCCATCTATTATATGTATTTGTCCATTGTCTACCAATGTCCTTGGAATTAATGTTGAACTCCACTGATGTCTTGTGTGTCTTTGTCCTGAATGTGACGTGATATATGTTCAAGCTCCTCCATGAACCTTAGATAAATGTAAAAATGATAAAGATCGATTTTATGCCTGGAGATATGGCACATGCACAATAGGGCATATAACCAAGATCCCACAAACAGGAAACATGATGTACCTTGTGAGATAAGTGGTCATTACAAGATTGTTTGCATTTAATATGGATGATATCATGCTATAATTTGATACATGTCTGTGTGCTTGTTTAACTTCCATGTGTACTCCTGAAGCGCTGGATGGAACGAGTTGAACACTGGGTGGTTGTACTAAGAAGGGGAGGAGGGGGGATTGCATGGGAAGGTTAAGGTGGTAACAATCATGTAAATTGGTACTTCCAAATTCTCTCTCATTAACTGGTTTTTAATTGATGCTTTTATGATTCCAACAGCCCTGTGGAAAGTAGAGGTGTATCTAAAAGAGGGAAATAGAAATTGATATTGAGCATAGTTGTAGTGGGTTCATGATGCGAATGATTGGAGTATGCGCAATGTTTATATAGTTTTTAATTCACTCTGTAGTTCTGCAAGCTTCATTTTCTTCCTCATTCTTCATCCTCTTCCTCTTTCAAAGGTGGCTTTAACATCAACAACCAGGTTTGACATTTGCAAAAGAGTTAGGATCAGTGGTTATCAAGGTGATGTGTATAGCACATATAAATATGCAAACGCAGCTATGGCTGTCTGCAGTCCGTGCATGATGAATTGCACAGAAAAATGACAAGGCACCGACTTGCGGATGATTCTGGACCTTTTGGAGCTTTTTTGGGGGCCAGCACTCCCAGACCTGAACCTCCTGGTGCTGTGGAGTTTCTACTGCCTGTATCCTTGGGTCCAGGTGTGATTTAATACACCAAAAAAAACGTGCACCTGCTTCTATATGCAGACTGCACTGATCCGTCAAATCCCAGACCATTCTTCCAGGGATCAGATGGAAATTGTATCCACTCGGCTGTGACGTGAGATCAGGAACGTGGCAAGGGATGCTTACAGACCATCTGGACAGCGGCTTTTTGGCGTAGGATTCATCTCAACCGTTTCTTTCTTTCAAATGTCTGCCACAGCAAGAAATGGACGGTGGAGGTGTGGGAGGGGTTGAATCACAAATTTCAATCTATTTGGGTGTTGTACTTGGACCTGAATAACATCTAAAAGTATTGTACTGTATATACAAATTCAATTTGAAAAGTGAGTTTAAAAGCGGTCTTGTTGTTTTATATTTATCTAACATGACTGGAAATACTGAATAGCAAGCTGCACTCAACACAAAGTAAAAATGAGTTGATAAATTTTGCAGATAATTCCTGCGTGATTTATTGTACAATACTTCTCAGGACTAGTAGGCGTGCAAAATAAGAAGAATAGCCAAGACTAGCAAGTTATTATAAAGCAAAAATATTTAATGGGACATTTGAGGATAGAAAGTTGACCGCGTGAGTGGAGAAAAACACTTCATTCTCTACTTTCTGGTTTTCTCTGCCTCTATAATTAATGCGGCATTCTCAACAGCACTAACACGTGGTCTCTCAATCTCATGAAGAGTATAGTTTTCAAATTACATGCTCACCGCAGCAAATTGTCACAAAATTATCCGGCTGTGGTCTTGAATGAGAAGGGGGGAAGCGAATGAGATGATGGGGTCATAAGGTAATCGGCAAGGTGATGGAGAATGGACATGATAGAGAATTATTTGGAATTTAATATTGTTAATTTAACAACCACCTTTTTCCTTCAACCACTGCCATTGGTATAAGTGGTGAACTTTTCATGTAGTCTTTATGCTACATGCCGGAGTTATTCTAAAGTTTCGAGTCAACCTTTTGTTGATCAAGTTTCATGATGCTGTGATCGTAAGTTTAGTTTTCATTTTAACTGTACTGCTTTTGTTGACTAATAATGGCACAAGTATAAACAAGAAAAAGAGCAATCAGAGATTGCAGACCCTCACCAGGACTTCTTTTGTGTGGTGTTAATGTACTGATGTGTTACTTAATAAAAATATATAAAACTAGAACTGTCACTTTATAATTGCTGGCAGTGATGACCGGGTATCCAGACGTCCGCCTTTGACACAACGTGAGACTTTCTGTAGATCACGGGTTCCCAACCGGGGGGAAATTTCCCCCAGTGGGGAAATTTGGGTGTTTCAGGGGGAAATTCTAGTCTGGAATTAAAATTCTGGAAATTATCAGAAAATAATTAGAAAATAATTTCCAGTAATAGCCTTCTGTTCTTCTCTTCTCAGGAGTACCCGTTTCCTGAACTTTACCCACTTTCATTCTTATGTTTTATTTTCTTTCTTCTTTTTTAGTTTGTTCTTCTCTATTACATGTCTTAATATGATCTCTCTTGTTCTTTTCAGGTCCGCAAGTGATCATGTCGAAAAAACGGATATATTCAGAAGCATATATAGACTTCGGTTTTACGTTCGTTGTGAATAACGGGGAACATCTGCCACAATGTGTCATCTGCACAAAGACCTTGGGGAATGGTAGCATGAAGCCATTCCAGATGAAGCAACACCTTCATGGATGCCATCCCGAACTACAGAACAAGTATCGTGAATACTTCAAGCTGAAACAAAATTATCTGAAGAAGATGAGACTGGACTCAACTGGAACGTTTCGTCAGCAAACGGACGCTATTGTGAAAGCGTCATACGAAGTCTCGTACAAGATTGCGAGGGAGAAGAAACCACACACAATTGGTGAAACATTGGTGAAGCCCTGTATGCTGCAGTGCGTGAAGTTGGTCCTTGCTGAGGCTGCCCACAACAAGATGACCCAGATTTCCCTTTCAAACAACACCATTCGGTCACGGATCAATGATATGGCTGAGAGCATCAAGAACCAAGTTGTTCAGAAGGTTCGAGGGTCACAGTTTTTTTCGATTCAACTCGACGAATCGACAGATGTTGCGAATCTGTCCCAGCTGTTGGTCTTTGTTCGTTATACCACCGAAAAAGGAATTGCAGAAGAATTCCTCTTCTGCAAACCTCTCCAGACCACGACCAAAGCTCAGGATGTGATGGACCTTATCAATGACTTTTTCGAAGACAGCAACATCAGCTGGGAGTCTCTGGTTGGGGTGTGCACGGATGGTGCCCCAGCCATGCTCTGCTCTCGATCGGGGTTCGTCACGCTCGTCAAGCAAAATAATCAGGCAGTGGAATCGACACACTGTCTGATCCACAAAGAGGCGCTTGCTTCGAGAACTCTCCCCAAGAACTTCAAGCAGCATCTCGAGACTGTCATCAAAGTCGTCAACTTTATCAAGGGTTCCGCTCTGAACACTCGGCTGTTCCGTCGGCTCTGTGAAGGCATGGAAGCCGACCACGAATCGTTGCTGTTTCATACTCAGGTGAGGTGGCTCTCAAAGGGAAACATGTTGCAGCGAGTCCTGGAATTGTTTGATGAGGTGGTAGCCTTCCTTCGGGCCCAAGAGAATGTTGTGCTTCTGGAGGCGTTGAAGGGTGAGTTTTTCCGTGTGCGACTGTCCTACTTGTCCGATATTTTCAGTGCATTGAACGAGCTCAACAGGAAACTGCAGGGAAAAGGGACCAACATTCTTTTTCAGTCGGACAAGATCAGAGCTTTCGTGGCTAAACTGGAACTGTGGAAGAAAAGAGCGGGGAGTGGAAGTTTTTCCTCATTCCTCGCTCTGAACGAATGTGTGGAGGATATGGAGGATGGTCTGCCTGATCCAATAGCCGAGGATATCAAACAACACCTCGAAGGCTTGGAGGAAGAATTCAAGTATTACTTCCCGGGGATCACAAACGAGAGCAACGAGAACAAGCTTATCAAAGACCCATTTCAGAGGAACGTTGATGATGTGCCAGAAACGTGGCAGGAAGAGTTCCTGGACTTGAAAAACGACTCCACAGCGAAGGATGCCTTCCAGAATATGGAACTGGAAGAGTTTTGGACCCAAGTCCGAGGAACCTACCCGCTTCTTGCGACCAATGCTCTGCGGATATTGGTCCAGTTTTCTTCCACCTACCTGTGTGAGACAGGATTTTCGGCACTGGTACACCTCAAAACAAAGGCACGCAACAAGTTGGAGGTGGAGGCGGATCTTCACTGTGCGCTCTCCATAACTCCCCCAGACATTGAAGGACTCGTGGAACGGCAAACAATGCCAGAAGTCACACTAAAATGCTGTGTTCTTATTCAATACAATTTAATGTTAGCTGTGTTAGTGCATTTGAAAAATAAATTAGTAAATAGTCTCAGTGTGTTTTAACTGTTCTTTCTCTCATACACATGAAGGGGGAAATCTGGATGGTTGAATTGGGTGCAGGGGGAAATGACAGAAAAAAGGTTGGGAACCACTGCTGTAGATGATAGTTGCAAAGTTTCGCTTCGATAGGATAAGTGGTTCCAGAGAAAACATTATTTAAGAGTGATACAAATACAGCCCTGCTTCGGTATAGCGCGGGACTGACGAGTTACGAACCAGGTCGCACAAAGTGTTCAATCTATTTATTACGTATGCAGTCAGCATTTTTCCTGAGGACATTGTTGGTATCAATTGAATTGCTATTCCTGTACAATCAAAAGCATCCAGGTGCAGCCAAGTGAGCCTTCTGGAAAAAAAAAAATCGAAAAGTTCTCAAATTCAAATAACTCAATAATTCTGGCTGCCAAACTGTGTGGCCGATCGGGTTGAAATTTTAAAACTATGTTTCACATGTGGGCAGGATAATAATTTTGAAGTGTCACATATATTGACACAGCGGTTCCAGAGTAAACATTAATTAATATTTCCCCTTCAATCCAACATGGCTGCCAAACCATGTGCCAAATCGAGTTGAAATTTCAACCTTTCATTCCACATGACTCTTCCATCATAATTCGGAAGTTTCACATTTATTGATGCAGTAGTTCCAGAGTAAACATCAATTAATATTTTTCCTTCAATCCACTATGGCTGCCAAATGATGTGTCGTACATCAAAAGGGGGGAGAACTTTTTGTTTGCATAGAAAGGTGGTCAGACTTGTGGAGTTTCACCTCGATCTGTTCAGCCGTTTCAGAGAAGAAGACTTTTAAAGATATTAATTTTCAATCCAATATGGCTGCCGTACCATGTGACCCATTACAACATAAATTTAAATTCTCCCTCTAATGGGGTAGTGGATCATGCTTGTTAAGTTTCATGTTGATCGGACAAGGTGCGTTTTTCTATCCAAGATGGCCTCCAAACCATGTGACTTGTGACATCATAATTTTTACGGTGTATGCAGGCATGGGGGTAGATTATAATTGCCAAGTTTCGCTTCGATAGGTTATGTGGTTCTAGAGAAAACATTATTTAATATTTTTCTTAAATCCAATGTGGCTGCCAAACCATGTGACCAATCAATAAGAAATTAACAAACTTGAAAAAGGATTTAATGTGGAATGTGGGTGTAAAGTTTTGCCTCAATCTGTTCAGCCATTCTGGAGATGTTTTTAATTTTTTTTTTCAAAACAAGATGGCTGCCGAACCAAGTCACCTATGACGTCATAATAATTTTTTCTACGATATTTGTTGTGCAGATGACGCTCAAGAAATTTCAGATTTTTCCCATGCAGCGTTCTACTTGACGAATTTTCACTGGCATACCGCTTCACCTATGACATCATAAAAAAAAAAATCACCCGTGTTCCCCATGGGGAGCATATTAAAATGTATGAAGCAAACATTTTCCATTGCATGGTTTCAGAGATACAGAGGTCCAAATTTTATCTGTTTTTTTCAAGATGGTGCCCATACCACGTGACCTATGACATCATAATTATCAATTAAGTATGCTATCTAAAAGATACATACTAAGGTGAAAATTTTGTGTCGATCGGACTTACCGTTCCAGTAAAAATTATTTTTAAAGCGAAAAAGCCCACAAATTCCAAGCGGAAAAAAAAAATAAACAGAAGAAAAACAATAGGTTACCCAGTCCATTTGACTGGGTACCGGAACAAGAAATAAACAGAAGAAAAACAATAGGTTACCCAGTCCATTTGACTGGGTACCCGAACAAGAAATAAACAGAAGAAAAATAATAGGTTAACCAGTCCATTTGACTGCGTACCCTAATAAAAAAACAAAAAGAACCCATCTCAAAAAATTAAATAGTTCTGGCTGTCAGACCATGTGTCCGATCAAGTTGAAATTTAAAACATGAATTCCACATCACTACTATATCATACATGTGAACTTTCACGTCGATTGATTAAGCTATTCCAGCGAAAACATTATTTAACATTTTTCTTCAATCCAATATGGCTGCCAAACCATGTAACCTATCAATTATTCCTGAACAATTTGATACACCCAAGGCTTGGGCAACATTTGTATGAAGTTTCTCCTCAATCTGTACAGCCGTTCTGGAGAAGATGATTTTTTTATTGGTTTTTGGGTGGGGAAGAAAAATCATTATATTCATGTACAGTAATACCTTGACATAAGAGTTTAATTCGTTCTGTGACCAAGCTCGTAACTCGGTTTGCTCGTAAATCAAAACAATTTTCCCAATTGAAATTAATTAAAATACCATTAATCAGTGCCAGCCCCCCCCCAATTTTTTTAATTCACTTTATCGCTAAACTTAATTGCTCCAATTTTTTTTACATTTTTTTTATTCCCTTTGCTGTTACACTCAATTGCTACAATTAGCCGTTACCGCAGCTTCTAAATAATCGTAACGCCCTTGGCTGGCGTTATAGCCTTCAACCAATCCTTCTGCTTGAGAATAGTACATATCGTTGAAGTACTACGCTCAAACTCCCTCGCCAACTCGACAACACGCACTCCACGTTCATGTTTTGCAATGATTTCACAATTCATTTCAAGCGACATCATTCGTTTCTTCTTAGCACTGTCCTTTGCAGTTACTTTTTTAGGACTCATGGTTGAGTTACAACAAAAATTTGGCAAAATAACTGCACCAATGAAAAAACAAGAGCTAAACACAACACAGATTACTACGGTACGACCCTACTCAACGAGATAACCAAGAGAACTGAACGAGTGAGTGGCAGGAGATGCGTGAAAAGGCGGGAGAAAAAAAAACAAAAACAGCTCACTCCACTCGTAACTCGGATCTAGACTCGTAACACAAAGCAAAAAATTGTCTGAGCAACGGCTCGTAACTCAGAATACTCGTAAGTTAGTGCATTCGTATGTCAAGGTATTACTGTACTCTCAATTATAATTGTTGCTGGTGCTTTATAAATTTAATTTTTATGCTATAAGTCGAATTGGCTGTCAGTTATGTTTCTCTTTACCCAAGAGTCTTTTTACCTAAATATTGATAAAAGGAATGTCTTACTATGAAACAAGGTGATCTGGTTGATAACACTGCAACTTTTGCCATGATTATGTCATTCGCTTTCACCCAGTGGACACGTATTGCAGTTTGAGTTATTTTGCCTTATGCTTATCAGACCCCTCCATTCCCTTCAAAGCATATATATATATATATATATATATGTATATATATATATATATATATATATGTATATATATATATATATATATATATGTATATATATATATATATGTATATATATATATATATATATATATATATATATATATATATATATATATAATATCAGGAAATGTAAGCTCAGTTTAGTGCAAATCATTGTGGATGTTTACATCTTAGTGTTTTGGACTCCATGGTACCACAAAATAAATGTTCTTTGATGAAATGTACTTTTCGTTGTGGACAGTGAATTAATTGTGAATTAATAGGATTTACACCGAGTCGGTTAACAACAAATTCCACAACAAGGGTAAATTCAATATGGCTGCCAAACCATGTAACATATGATGCCATATGTGTAAACCTTTTGTTTCTCATGGACAGGCAGTCATAAGTGTAAAGTTGTGCATCGATCTATCCGTATCTTCAGATAAGAGGTTTTGTGAACTTAAATTTTTTTTTTTATTTTAAACAATGTGGCTGCCAAATCACGTGACCAATGACGTCATCAAAAATTTTCTGTGGACCATTTTATCCCAAGATGACCTTCAAAAATTTCCATACTGATCAGATGTCGTGTTCTCCATATGCAATTATGACGTCATAACAAAGGCATCTATGACATCATTAAAAAAAAATCACACTTATTCCCAATGAGGTGTGCTTGCGATGTGCCAAGTTATAATTTTTTCCTTGGTGCAGTTTTAGAGCTGGAGGTCCAAAGTTTTTCAGTTTTTCCAACATGGCTGCTACACAACATGACCTATGATGTTATAATTATCATTAGAACAATCTACATGAGTAGTTGCACCAATGGTGAAAATTTTGGCTTAATCCAACAAGCAGTTGCGGAGAAAAACACTAAAGTTCTGTGCAGACAAACAAACAGACAGTGAGACAGACAAATGGACCCAAACGCAATACCTTATCCTTCGGCGAGGGTAATTATGTTGCAAAAAAGAAGTGGTGTGTGTGTGTGTGTGTGTGTGTGTGTCGGAGTGGTTTGGCAGGGAGTTGTGATTCATCAGAACCTCTAACAATCTTACGATAAGATGTATATATCCCCTATTATCCGAGTAATTTATGTAATACTGCAAAGTCATCTAATAATGATCTTGTCCTGCATATAATATATCTTTCCACAGCTCAATTTTTATTCAACAAGTCAGATTTGAGTTACCACTTTTATGTTGTCATCACAACTTTACTGTATAGTTCTGCACAGATGGAAAGAGTGTGAGATCAGAGTTGAAACCCGAGGTCAGTCGGAAGCAAAGAGAGAGAGAGAGAGAGAGAGAGAGAGAGAGAGAGAGAGAGAGAGAGAGAGAGAGAGAGAGAGAGAGAGAGAGAGAGAGAGAGAGAGAGAGAGAGAGAGAGAGAGAGAGAGAGAGAGAGAGAGAGAGAGAGAGAGAGAGAGAGAGAGAGAGACAGACAGACAGACAGACAGACAGACAGACAGAGAGAGAGAGAGAGAGAGAGAGAGAGAGAGAGAGAGAGAGCGAGAGAGAGAGAGAGAGAGAGAGAGAGAGAGAGAGAGAGAGAGAGAGAGAGAGAGAGAGAGACACAGACATGGTGAGGTCATGGTATCTGTACGTCTGGCTCTTGGCCTAATCTCAATTTTCTGCGGGAATTAAGGGGTTGATGAGGACAGCACATGTGTCGAGGCGGGAAGAGGATGATTTTTGCCTAATTGCCTGCTAATCCTCATTCACATTGTTTAGGCAGTGCTGTGAATGTCCCGTTCCCTTTCCTCGGCCCTCTGGGACAATAGCGATGGCCTGTACAAAGGAAAGCCTATTATGTTATAGCTATTGTGCTGGGAAGCTGGTGCTGCCGGTCACTTCTCAATCTGTTGACCTTGCACTCGAGTTGCAATCTCGTGCCTCTCATTCTCTCAATTTACACTCAAACGGCACGTATAAAGATGCACAAGAGGATCGAGTCTGGTAACACGTGAGATGGAATCATCTGTGCCTCAAGGGGTCAGTTTCTTTTGAGTAGCTTTTGTTAGGAATCTAAGGAAAAGGCACCTTGGGATTTATTAGTTGTGAAATTCCTCTTTCCAAGGTGATGGGCCTTGTGTGTCTACTCGAGATAACAAAGATGGTATTTTATAACTTCTCATGATATCTGGAACAGTTATCCCCAACAGGGGTAAAGGTTTGGTGTCTCATGTAAAGGACAAATCTACAAATAGATATCTTGATGATTACATAGGTGTGCTCTCCAAGCATCCTTCATCTTCAAACTAATACCCCCAGTTCAGTGTAGAATTGTCTTACATTGCAAGACTTCCACTGGAATGAAATGCCATTCTCAGACAACATTAATTGCACGTTGTTGCTCTTACTCACAACATATAAATTGAACATACCTTTACTTACCAGTATAAATCCTATATTTATATATTTGGTGATGTTCATGGTGCACTGCCGACAGGATAAAATGTCTGATTTTACATGTTTTTCTTCTTAAATGTTTGGTTAATTGATCACTATATAATGTATAAGTTGGGTCACCCGATCAAGATCGGGTTATTTAGACTTTAATAAAACATCAAGAAGATTGATATTTACAGCTGCAGCAAATATTAACTTGGGAGTGCAACACGGCAATGAAGGGCTAAATGGCCTCTTCATTTCCTTGTACACGGTGATACATAATCGTACAAGCACTCATTACACTTTGTGTAGTCCAAGGGACACGGGACCCTTCATATATTAATTTCTATTCTGCATATGGAATATAAATATTTCGATACAATTGGTTCGATTCCTGACAATCTTCAGATGCGGAGGCTTAAGCCAACCTTCCTTTGGGCTACAGATGATACCGATCGCCCAAAGCACCGTTATTTGTTGTTGCTGCATCAATAATTGAAAGTTTTTATTGTGAAGTTGACCTTTCATGTGTGAAAATAATGTGGTGCAGCAAATTTCAGGGAAGTTGGGCCAGAGGGTTGGAAACTTATAAAAGACGAACAAACAAACTTGCTCATATATGACACTTGCCAACATGTTCAGGTCAATATTTGAGACTACAAGTATGTGCCCCTACCCTGGCTAACTATGATAACTTGCCCTGATATATTGGAGGGGGAGGGTGACAGAGGTATTTATTGCATTAGCCGCATAGCCATATTCCCCAAAATGATACAACCAGCAAGCAGATTGGCAAGCACAAAATTTATATCGACAACACAGAAACATGCTACAAATTTACTATTTAATAAAGTTACTCATGTGGGAATTGGGGGTCTTCACTTTGAAAGATATTCTCCTTTTCCATTCTGGATCCACCTCTGCATACATAATATAAAACTAGTCTTTATCAAGACTACAGTCGGTCTGCATTGGTGGAAAAAAAATACGGACAATTGATTTCCTCAGGCAAATGTCGAGAGGTATGCGAACTGCCGTGGGAATGAAGGTGAAGCAACATTTCTGGCATGAGCCCTTCATTCAAAGCAGGAAGAAGGAAGAAAGGCTCATGACCTTTTGCTTTGAAGAAGGCTCACCTCCATATGTCACTTGACCTTGTTTCCCACAGTGGTTAGCATATCTCTCAAGATTTGGTTGAGAAAATTCATCATCGCTCTATAAAATTTCCATTTTGTAATGTTTAAACACAAAGGTTATTGATGTCCCCATGTTTATTTGGCCTATAGAATGGCTGTAAAACAGCCTGTTCTAAGGAAATATATGTGGAAATAAACAAAACAATAAGCTTTCTAAATAATGCAGAAAAGTATGGTCCAAAAGGAAATTCTGTGGAATTTGATCGGGGTGTTTCCCTTCTGTCCAAATTATTTGTGAGCTCCATCTGTGTGACCTTTTCATTTCCCTCCACCCATCTCGACGGTCTTTTCAACAAGAACATGATTTCAGGCAAAGGAAATGCAACATTATAATGCAAGATCTGCATTATTTCATTATAATTTCCTTCTCATCCTTAATTGGCAGAAATTTTATAATGGGACAAGAAAGTTTATAGCAAGACAGACACTCTTTCACTTGCATTACCATGAATGGCAATGTTCCAATCCCATCATGCTAAAGGCTTTCTGGCTGTGTGCAGTCCTTCACAAAACAAAACATGTGCATCCATTGCCAGTTTTATTGTCAGCACTAAAAGGGGTCATGTGATTCATGAAATGCAATGATAAAATAAAAGTAGACATCTTATATATTATTTCCGAGTTTGTGGTTTCGTGTCGAGCTATCTTCGACTTTGTTATGCGCTCGAGTAACGTGATATTCGGCTTACATTATCTCAAAGACCATATGAGGTGCATGGTACAAAAAAAAAGTAAATAAAATGGTTCTGAAACAGTGAAATCGTATTCCACTTACTGCATTAAAGTAAAATTACTACTGATACTCTGCATCATTTCCTTTCTCAAACACACCCACCCCAACATGTCGCGCAGAGCACGGGTTATGCTAGTTGTAAGTAATTTAAACATTATTAATAGGACAAAATAATTCATCTCTGAGGATTTAAGTAGCAAATATTATTCTCTTTAAAGACTATCTGGAAGCAAACAAGTTGATTGATTCAAATTTGAGCTCCAATTCTGTTTATAACAAAGCTTGCATAATGTTCAACCTTAATCCTGACTTTTGCTCGTAACTAAGCTTCTGTAATACTAAAATGATAAGACAGATCATGCATTGCACCATCTTGCCAGAGAGGTTAAAGTGTGCATGCTTATTTGCCCCAAATTTACTGTGCAAAATTATTTTCACATAAAGTTCAACATCACAATAAAGACTTGCAATTCTTAATAAAATTGATATAGAAATATGAAAAAAGAGTGAGAATGTCTCCTTCCAGTCCCAATGAAGAAGAAGAAGAAATCCTATAACACCGTGTTTGGATCTATTCGGTAAAATAAAAGGAAAAGCTATTTTCGTTTCCTGATATCTTTTGTAGACTAGAAAAACCAATAAAGACAACAAGGATAACAAATCGAGATAAAAATTAGTTTGCTTGACCGCATGCTCGAGCCGATACCGGAGCAAAAATGAATAAGAACCTTTCTAACCCACTGTGTTTTGTTCATTTCTTGGCTTTACTGATTACATATAAACAACAACTCGATGTACATACATTAGGCAAAAACATGTGTACAGCTTATGTTCATATACAATACATTGGTTATATACCTGGTATCATTACACTTGCATTGGGCCATGGACTAACACCCAGGCCTAATGCCTGAGGCCTGCTGATCTGTCCTGCTTCATGCAATGGTGGTGCATGATTTAATTGGGGTGGAGTCAGGCCAGCTGTCCAGCCAATGGGTGTAAAGCAATGGGGTAGAGCCAGGGCAGCTGAACGCTGACTCCTGTGTAATAACGGATCTTCAACAAAATCGAATCAATTTGTCCTTGTCACACATCCAACCTGTCCACGAAGGTTCCTCCGAATTCGTGCATAACTTTTTGTGATATTGTGCTGTATATTGTTTATGGCCCGATCTCTCATTGGTGAATAATCACTTTAAAAAAATTCGAGCAGTCGGATCTGGATTGGGATGCCCATCAAAAATCCTGCACATGAAATAACAAACAGAAATAAGAAGAAAATATCATACAGAGCATGATGCTTGTAAAATCCATAAAACAAATTTGACCTCAAAAATAATTGGTGGATATGAAAAAATGACCAAATATGAAACTCCTCTTCAAATTTCAAGTCAATGGGATGAAAATTGAGGATTTTAGAAATTCTAGCTAAGTGGTTGACCTTGGGCTTAAGTTGACCTCAAATAATTGGCTGGTTGAATTCAGTGACCTGAAATATACATCCTCTTTAAATTTCAAGTCAATTCGATGAAAATTGAGGATTTTAGAAATCTCACCTAAGTTGTTGACCTTTGGCCGATGTTGACCTTTTGGCCGAGGTTGACCTCAATAATTAATTGGGGGTTGAATTCAGTCAGCTCAGATGGAAATCCTTTCCAAATTTCTGCTCAATTGGATGAAAATTGACGATTTTAGAAATTTGACAAATCTGTTGACCTTTTGACATTTTGACATCAAAAACAATAGGCTTCCTGCTTATGACAAACTCTACCATGTGGTGAGGTTTTCTGAAGATGGGTTTAAATTGTGAGTGAAGGGTTTGCAGTGAAGGGTTTGAGAATAGGTCACCTTGCACATGAGGTCTCATAATGGAATCGGCTCAAAACTCTTACAAAGTCTCAAAAGCATTCGGTATGCGACAAAGTGAAAACTCTGCTAAAACACTTCTTCAGAATGCGAGTTTAGCGTGACTGTATGTTCTGAACACAATGTTCCAGACAAAGCCTTGACTTTTCTTTTCATCTCCTGCTGGGGTACTTCGCCCTGGGAAGGAGATGTGATGGCTGATGGTTGACAAGAAAGAAATGATTATTGTATCATTGGCCATGACTCATGAGATTTGATCTCAAATTGAGATGCAGGGGAAGGGATGCACGGTTTTGCTTAATCAATTCTCATCCAGATGGTGTCTGCTGCATTGCGCGTCTACGGTTAATGGCATGCTCGGATTGTTGCATAAAATGTGCAGAAGTAGGCAACGCAATCACGTGCATTTTACTGTGGCTCTGTTTGCACAACTAAATATTTTACAGTTCCAATCATTTTCGATAATGAAATTACTTGCGACTACAGCCTTGTTGCAGCTTAATCAGGCGTGTTCCACATCCCATTAATGATGGCAAGCAACGATTAATGACTGTGGTGAGCTACACTCGGGGCCCACCTTCAAATCACCACTTAATAATGCAGAGGCATTTGATTGGGCTTCGTAACACTGTTGTTGTATAACACTGGAGGTAGTTTGAGTTGGGAGGAGGAGATGGAGAAGTTATGGAGAAGCAGAGTGAGTATCATTAAGTTGTTGAGGAGATGAAGATGGAGGTTTTGGTTTATGAGTGGGTTAGATGGTTAGAGGAGGGGGTATCACCCAATAAATTCTGTACGATGGAAAGTGGTTTTGGAGGAGTGAGGGGGGGGGGTTGGGGGTTGCTGGTCTTGAGAATTAGAATGGCTTGAAGTTAATAACGAAGAGATTGATCAATTGGAGAGTTATGAGCCTTAATAGTCCCCATTGTAATGGAGGAATATGGACTGAAAATCTAAAGTGGTGCAGGAATGGTCATGTGAACAAGGGTGTCGGAATTGGGCATGTTTTGTATGCAGAGCATGCGTTTGTAGTTCCTTTCCTTCTTAACAGGGGCATAGGTGCTGCCCATACTATTCCAAGGCAAGGAATGCACTGGCTATAGCACAATACATTGCTTTAATTCCAAAGAGGTGAGCATTTCAACCTTAAAGTCACAGTTTAGAGAGAATCTATTTATTACATAGGGAAATATACCAGAATGTTTGACCTCATCCCTCCCCCACTCTCGCTGCACCTTAGAAGCCGTTCCCCTACCTTTCCCTCTCTTCCACGATGCCCTATTCTTTGAAAACCTCCTTTGCCTTCTCCCCTACTTTGACCACATTCCCCTACCCTCCTTTTTTCTCCGATATTGTCCCAACTTTTTGACATTTATTTCGTGTTTTCATGTCAATTTAACCCCAACCCCACCTGTTTGTAATTAATAAACCGATGGATCCTTACGATACAGATGATGTGCCTACATTGCCATGAAGAACCCAATTTTAGATGCAATGATATCGTTTTTCACAAGAATAATTTTTCATACTTTATATAAGAACAAGAGAGGTGTTCAAATGTTGGTTGGACTAACAAAGTACCCACCATATGGGCGATCTTGTTCCAACCATGCAACACGTTCTTCTGATGCATACCTTTATTTGGGTGGTGTATGGCAACTGACAGCTCTGTGCAGGCAAAAACCAAATATCCCAAGTTATGTGCATGAAGCAAAAACCAAATATCCCAAGTTATGTGCATGAAGCAAAAACATACCGACTGCATATAATTCAAAACACTCACTGCCCTGGAAAATGCGGGGATAGGAATATTGTACTGTAAAGGGTGGGGACTTGTAATACCCTCACCTCACCTGGAGGCGGAGCTGCATGATGCGCATTTACATAGAGAATTTGCGCCTCCCCCCTCAACCCCTCCCCCACCTCCCCAAGACCACCTGCTAAGATGAAAACACCCCTTTACATTATTTTGGGTTATGCTGATCCTATGTAGCAAGTATGGATGTAATATTGTTACAGAGCCAGGTATCGGTGGCGAGCACGACCGCTAGAGGGAGCAGAAGAGTCGGCTCCACCGAACACACCGGAATTGAGGCCGTGCCTTTTGGATAAGTCCGAAAGGCACGGGTCCCTTACTGGACCATGAATCGCCAATAATTCAACCACGTGGGGCAAGGTCAATTGCCAAACTTCAATATACCTAATTACCCATGCGGACAAAGCCACCGGGGAATTCACACCCTCGACGGACCTCAGGCGGAACGAGCCGTTAGCGAGTCCAAACCGTATGTAACCCGAGCGGAGATTACCAAGACCCGTCGGACCAAATGAACAATTTACAGGCCCAAACGGCCTCGCTATTTCTCAATACACACCATGCCAAGCCAATGAAAGAAACACAGAAATGAGCTGGAACATTTAACAAAAGGGATATTTATTTATAATGGGACAGGGGAGCACGCAAGAAGGCAGAGTTAACCGAATAATGAAGGAATAGCAATTTATGTACAAGCACTTATGCAGTTTTACTTAATAGACTGGCGCCACACACACACACACACACACACACACACACACACACACACACACACACACACACACACACACACACACACACACACACACACACACACACACACACACACACACACACACACGCGCGCGCGCACCCAAAAAGAAACGGACCCGTCAGGTCTTTATTGGGGGCCTCCAGCTCGAGGAAAGGCGAGCTGGAGGTCAGAGCCTATTCTTGGACCTTTCCGCCTTATGCAGTCTTCGATGATCCGGTGTGGCAGGACTCGAAGCCGCCACACAATGCCGCTCCAAGCCCAGGCAGGCAATCCATGTGGGACAGGCTTGCAGGCACACAGGCCACAAGAGAAGACGCTCTGTTGGCGGGACCCCAGGAAGGCGACGACTGGCTTCAGAAGACCACCAGACGTCCGAAGACCAGAAGACAACTCTTTTCCGAAGACCAGAAGACAACTCTCAACAACTCTCTCCCATTTGGCCCACGCACGCTTCTCTTATCCCATGCTCACACTCCCTCATTGGGCAGAGAGAATGCTCTATGCCCATATTTGGAGCCAAGCCAGAACGAAATGCTTGTGCCCATATTTGGGGCAAAGCCAGAGCGCAACGCTTGTGCCCATATTTAGGGCGAAGCCAGAGCGCAACGCTTGTGCCCATATTTGGGGCGAAGCCAGCACACCAACGCCCAGAGAAACCCCGCCTAGCACACTGGACTCCGCCCACGTATGTGCTGACACGCCTGCGTGCAATGGTGCCAGTGGATGATGGTGGAAGGAAGCAAGGGCAGGTGTTGTTGTTGTTGTTGTTGGTAATTTAAATCCTAACTATCAAAATAACTCACAGCGCACGTATAATTAATCACCCATTAAACATAGGATGGGATCCTAACTAGAAACACATACTTTCCGATATAGCTGATCAATAGGACCTGGCTGTGTGTGCAGTAAGCTTTAAAATTCGCAATAATATGACCATAACTGTAGGAGGAGTAGCACAACAAACAACCAAACACACAAACAAACACCAGTCCGTGAATGATAGAGAGGATAACATACTCATATTAGTTCAAGGTAGACTCTACATTGCTGCTTATTAATTAAATACTTTTTTTTCAATCTATAAGTATATGCAATTAGTAAGAGAATGTATACATGTATTTTTGTAAATTTATATCTGCCTCATTATGCTTTTTGTGGAATATTTTAGATTACTCGGAGAAAAGCTCATCAAAATGATGGGTGCACAAAACTCAACAAAACACAGAGGATTACCATACACACAAAGTTATGGATTACATCTGATTAATTATTTGCAATGAGGAAATGGGAAACTGGAATGGGTTGAAATAGGATATGAAACATGAATAGGCAAAAACATTTGGTGGGATTTATTTGATGTGCTTCAAGTGTAAATGCAAAATGCACAAACATATGGTGTATAAGCAAAGCCTCGATTGCTCTCAAAAATAAAAAATAACGCGGGTGATTTATAATCACAACGTTGTTTACTTCCGAAATAATAATAATCTATCTATAATTCCAGCAATCTCTGTGTGTCTGCGACCGCTGTTTCTCGACAACCACTGGTCCGATCTAATTGAAACTTGCCAGGTATATTGCTGGGAACCTGAGTATGTGCATTTTCAAGGTTTGATATTAATCAGATTAGCGGTTTCCAAGTTCCGGCCATTTATTTGCCAACCAATGACAGGACACGGTGCTATGACGTCACGATTGACGTCACAATTCTTCTTTTTTTTATTTTTATTTTTTGCACGATTGTCATAATTCTTCTTCTTCTTCTTCTTCGTTTGATATGACGTCACAATTGGCACGCACCTACAGGCATGCACTAGTAATAATAATGACGAGCCGAAACCTTTCACTCTTTCAGGTACGAAGTTTCTTTCAGTCCAGGTCACAGTACCGAGAAAAACATGACGTGACCGCTAGGAGGAGCACAAAATTGGTCCTTCAGTATTAATATATAGAAGATAATAAAAAAAAAATAAGGGCAGTGTATAGGCACAAAACGCTGGCTTGATTGCTTGATGCCTTGGAAAAAATACAACTCTGGTTATGTAATGAAGCCAAAACATGCCTATTGCTAATGTGTATATATAGTATATTGTGTTTATACAGTTTGGATGGATTCCAATTCCACTGGGTCATGAAGGAATGATACCAGAGGTCGGAAGGCTTGAAGCCTGAGGCCTACACAAACTTTGTGCCTCAGATGATTATGCTTTTAATAGTCACTTTTGGTCTTTTTCACACTGAAGAGAAAACTTATAGGGAAGCCACGGCAATGATGAATGTAACACTTCTGTTTGGAGCCATTTTACCCATTATTTACTTTTTGGGTTAGAAAAAACAAAATCGCTTCTTTCTTTAAAAAAATCCGATTTCACTCAAGATGTCGACATAATTATTTAGAACATGAGTGACTTCATTCGTCAAATATGGAATCAGATTTCGAACATCAGTTTTTAATGCCTTGGAAAAATGCCATGATTATAGCTATCTTCACATGGATAAACACCTTAACACAGGTTTCACCCAAGGTGGAAAACCCCCTTGGGAAGGGGGGCAAATGAAGTCGCTACAACCTGCATCATGTAACCCTTGGTCCTCCTGTCAATTTTGGTTGATATTTCATGAGTAACGATGGAATTTATCATGGTCAGACAGACAGAGGGACACCAAATTGCATATAGGGTGGTCACGAGACTACCGTTATTTTCAGGTGTTCCGTCTGTCTGTATGTATGTAATGGAAAGCTCTGGAGGCCAGAGGAGTCAACCAATTTTGATGAAACTTGACTGGTAGGTTCATACCAGGATCAAGTTGTATGCTTTTGAGCACCGTTGCTATGAACACCACCGTTGCCTAGCAACGGGACTTTGAAATTTTTGAAAAAAAAAATCCGAAAAATATTTATATATATTTTTTCGAAAATCAAAAATCAGCTTCCGCGCTTTTATGCGCACTATAATGAACCTCTTCGTCAAAAATTTTCAGCCAGATCCGTCAAAAACTGGATGACTAGTATGCAATTATGTAGCGACCACCCATGTCGCCTACCAGCGAGTATCTATAATTTATTATAGAAATATTATAGAAATATTATAATATCTAGAGTCGCCTACCAGCGAGTTTTAGTACGATTGTGAGTTCTGTATTTGCGATGAGCTCGTGGTGAGATATGGTGTGAATGATTTGATAAATTTATTTTCTTTAGGATTCAGTAAAAAAAATGATATTGCGTTATACAAGTTGCTTCATGTGTTTGTTTTGTAAATGTATAGTGCATTGTCTTGATTTTATTGTCTTTTGTCTGGACCTTACTATTCAATCACTCCAAGAAACGATCCCAAGATGCAACAAATTCTACTCATTCCTCTCAAAGAGATGCAAAAACCCTCTCATGGAAAGTCATTTAGATTCTAACACAGAAGGCATCAGGTATTGTTACGCCACTATCCTGGACCATATCTTAACTGAAAGCAATTGCTGCCAGGGCATCACCAACTATTTCAAAACCATGGTTAAGTGGCTATGAATGGCTCATTTACAAGGGGAAGTGGGCGTGAGGGAGGGGAAGTTATGCTGAAAGTGCTTCACCTCCCTATCTCTTCTCCAAAAACGTTGACTTGTTTTTCAATAGTGCCACATACTGTACATTCTGCAATGATAGAGACACTTGCACACGAAGGTGAGACATGTGATGTCAAGGTTTAGGAAAATACTGACACGTGAGAAATGGGGAGTTCTGCTCCTCTGGCTGTGCTGGCATAAAAATATGGTTTTCAGGCTATCAGCAGGAGAGAGCGGAGATGCCATTAGCAACAAAGAAGACCAGGACAAGAGAGGCTGTACCATAGATGTCATTAGTTTGAAGTGTAGCCCAGCGAAACTGCACCATTGAATGTGGTTGATTTGTGTTTCATTGAATGCAGTTTGATTGCTTGAAGATAAAAGCTGATCCAGGTGGCACGAAGACCCTGATTATCCCACAACTGAATGACTTTTCTGTTGTGTGGCGATACCAGAGGGCATAGCAAACAGGGCCATGTGCTTTGGCCAGGAGTGGGTCATTTTTGTACCTGATCATCAAAACTGTTAGGCTGCCTTCACTTTTCCCCTCCATGTCAATGCCATGAATGATTGAAATGGAGGCCCCGTTCGGTCAGCTTGGTCCAAATGGAAGAAAGAATTGACATTTAAATAAGAGTTCCCACAATAACCTTTTGTGTGTTCATTTTCTTGTCTGTTTGTGCTTTTCTTATTTCTCTCCACAGAACACAAGAGAAATGGTAAATATGTTTATGACTGACTCGCTGTTTATCTACCCTACAGGTGGGTATATAACTCAACTATATACTTGATAGATGTACTCACAGCTATGTAACTACTATTAGTAAAGCCCGGCGTTGCTCGGGCGAGCAATATAGCCTGGTGTTGCCCAGGCTTTCTTGCAAATTACCTGAATAGCTGTTAGGGTTAGGGTTAGGGTAGCCAACCCTAACCCTAACACTAACCCAAACCCTAACCTTAACCCTAACAGCTAACCCTAACAGCTAACCCTAACCCTAACACTAACACTAACCCTAACCCAAACCCTAACCCAAACCCTAACAGCTTGGCGTAGCGGAGGTAAACAGCGCCCGGGGCAAAGTGGAAATTTGCGTCTCCCGTAGACCTTAAACTTGAGTGGATTTGAATGGAAAATCCCATAAGGGATATCGATTTATCGATTTTTTTCGAATATCGGAAGTGTTATGGAAAAAATTTATAGCCAATGACCTAAGTTAGACCAAAAGCCATAATCGTACCGAATTTGAATGGAATCAGTTGCAGTTTGTGAAAATGCATCAAAACGAATTTTGAGGGGCCTCTTAAGGAAGACAATAATATCATTAGTATATGTGCCAAAGCTTGTTTCATTTCATGCAGTAACAAAAATCTGATGGTGGAACAAAGAAAGGGGCATGCCGAAATATTAATATAGATGTGTATGCAATGAGTGTGGAAAAGGAGGGATCCATAGCTGGACTATGGTAAGTGTAACATGGTCCCGTGTGATTTGAGTAGGTTTGATTCCCATGTAACAGGAACCTGTCAGAGCAAGTGGATTATTACACGTGAAACTGAGGATTCAGCGTATGTGATTTGTAGAGAGAGTAAGGTTGTAACATGTCTGACCCTCTGTAAGGTGAGGCTAGGAGAGGAATTGTAAGTTTCAAGACACATTGAAGCGGCTCGGTAGGACTGTCATGACCTGTCTGGACAATCTGTGAGCCATGGCAGCAAAATAGGCTGTGGAGCCGGGCCATCTTCCTCTTCTGTCTTCAACCGGATAGTTTCTGCGATACTGCCAGTCTCGAGCAACACTTTTTCTGTGTGTCAGCAACCTGCATATACCAATCACTCTCTGCCATCCAAGACCTCGCTTGCTCCATTGTTCCTCATGTGAATTGGTCTTGTAGTTGCCTTAGCGGGGTATATTTATATGTCCTTGTACATAAGTGGTGTGTCCCCTCATTCATATCTGTGTTCGTTAATTGCTTGGTTTGTACTGTTTATGATAGCTCCTCATCGACTCTCTTCCCTGTACTTTTCCTTGCAATAAACAGCCTTATAACTATAAGAAACATCTTCCTCCCCGTTGTCTCTTGTGCGCGTTCTGCCACCTGGTTCAGTTTTTATTGAACGATCCTTGTGTATGGTAACTGTAAGTAAAAACAATTGAATGCAGAGCAGTACGAGACCATTTGGCCGTTTTCTGGGACCAAAGGTCCCAGTGCTGAGGCATACCGTGTTAACAGAAATTCAGACGTGACAATGATTTATGATTGTCTCGTACTTATATAACTTTATATTATACTTATACTTATATAACTCGTATGATTTATATGATGATATAACTTTTTATGATTGTCTCGCTGCTTATCCACTCTCTTGGTGGGTATAGACTGCAACAATATACTTAATAGATGTACTCACAGCTGTGTAACTATGTGTATGTGGTGATTATGTTTTTATAACTGTGAGTACGTCTGAGTAACTGTATGTCTATATAACACTGGAGGTAGTTTGAGTTGGGAGGAGGAGATGCAGTGGTTCCAGAGAAGCGGAATGAGCATCATTAACTTGTTGAGGAGGTGGAGATGGAATTTTGTGTTTATGAGTTTGTTAGATGGTTGGAGGAGGGGGTGGAAATATATTATGTAGGATGGAAAGTGGTTTTGGAGTGTTAGTGGGGGTGGGGGGTTGTGGTCCTTGAGAACTGGAATGGTCTGAAGTTAATAACAAGGAGATTGATGAATTGGAGAGTTATGAGCCTTAATAATCCACAATGTTGGGTTTCTGGGACATCTCTTACATGACCTGGTTGTGGATTTACACTGAAAATATGTATTCACAGCGATATCAGCAAATAAATAAATGTCATTTTCTGTTCTGTCTGTGTGTGTTTAACATCAATCACGCCAAAACTACTGCGCCAATTGCCACCAATTGGACCAAGTTCGACCGCGTGGTGAACATGGTCTACTTGGTTTCATCTGTAGTCACCAGGGTTCAGGATGGAAGGTGGACGAAAATATTCTATGTAAATGTGTATAATGTCACGCCACATGGTGGTAGTGGCAGAAAGTATTACAAGTCAGCTGGAGAGATGTGGGGGAAGGGAGGAGGGAGTGGAAGGGGTGGGAGGAGGGAGTGGAAGGGGTGGGAGGAGGGAGGGAAAGGGATGGAAGAAGAAAGGGAAAGGGGCGGGAGGAGGAAGGGAAATGGGCGGAAGGAGGGAGGGAAAGGGATGGAAGGAGAGAGGGAAAGGGGCGGAAGGAGGGACCCGGCAGACGGTTCCCTGGCAATGCCAGGCACACCTGATAGTAACTAATACAACTGTGTTCCACGTGTACCTGGCATGGCAAAAGAATCTTCACTGCTATAACTACGTTGTACTGCATCCTTAATTTTCAAGATTATTGATTTAAATGAAACATTGAAGATTGTTTTGTGGTTAAACTTTTTGATTGTAATAGTTTTAATAATCACAATTTGCTGCTGTAATCATTCTTGTAATGATTGCAAGTTTATAACAAATATGTACTGTGCAGCATATGATTCTGATTCTGATATGATGTACCATACTCTGTCAGAGAGCGTTGGTGCTTCCAAAGTAGTTTCTTGGCAAGGGATATACTGGGTGGTTTGATTTTGCCTTCCCATCAGTAGTTAGGGGTTGGAATTTGGAATTTGTTCAGGGTTCCTGCAATAGCTTGCCTACTCCACATGAAGGATACCGTAGGATCTTTAATGTCCACCAACTAATGCTGGCAGATGTGACGCCAAGTTTAATGTCCATCCCAGCGACAGCACACACACCTGTGAAACACCGGGATGACAGTTTATAGCTGTCAGGATTTAAACCCTGGGCTAGATAGCTTTGAGGCGAGTGTGCCTACTTCTCTGGAGTCAATGTCCTCTTGCTGGCCCACAAATACATTGGTAGCCGTTAAAATGCTTTATTTTTTTTTTTTAATTTCTTGGTTTCATTATATTTTTGGTATATCCATGGTAAACGGTTGAGCTTACGTAAAGTAGAATCTTGGGCACACTTGCAATGGTTCATCGCTCAGCAAATGTCGTGATCGAATTAAAGGGAGATCATTTGGACCATCAGAAGTATGGCATACATTTCCTTCAGTATAGTCAAATGGACATTTGGGGCTGCGTCGATGCCCTGTTTGTGACAGTATCTCATTCTTCGCACTTTTTGAATGATCTAAACATTGTGGTTAATAACCTGGTGGAAATGTAACACCAACTTCAATCAAGTGTTTCAACTGCAGTATTTTTATATATTGTGCATCTTGTGCAGGATTATAGTCAGGAGGCCTTTCCATGTAACGTGATTATAAGTGCTCATACATACCTAGTCGTTATACACGTCTGGTCCCATTGGCAGCCACTGTGCCAAAGGGTTCCACAAAGGTCTGTGATGAATTGCGCCAATGCCCAGGGAATCTTATCGCTCCGGCCGCATTTCTAATGAGGTCCATATACACCGGCCCTCCACCTGCTGCGTATAATTATCAGGATAGATAGTCGGCTCTGGACGTACATCTCTCAGTGTGCGATGACCCACACCATATCAAGAGGACAAATGCACGAGCGAATCGAGAGAGGTGGAGAGGCGACATGCAGGTCGTGACTGCTCTTTGTCTACAATTCAAACATTGTTGGCTGAATTAGCACCGCCTGTGAGGGGCAGTTGCCTGGAACGAGGTCTTTGGGGCAGTTACAAAGCACGCAGAGTGAGCACATGCTCATGGAGCATCACATATTTCATTAGTATCGATTGTAGGGTGACAAATACGTTTGATTTCATTCAAACACTCCCTTGGAACATGTGCAGGGAAATTGATGTCTCCATGAAGCTTTTTGCAGTCAAAATATATTGGTATGTATAATATAGAGGTGCGTATGCATACATTTGCGTATTTCATAAAATTCCCTCCATGGTTCCTGTATTTTGATGCAATTATACATTTTATTAGTAACGGCTCCAGACACGCAGCAGCTGAATGCTTCGTGAATCAGATCTCCAGCTTAACTGCAAATGCAACAACAACATTTGTGTAATTATGTGGTCTTTGGTTCTAAGCCTGACTCGTTTTGATATAACTCCAGATTCAAATCAAACTTAGGTGTGGTGTGATGCTTAATTTCCATAGTCTCATAACCACAACAATCCACAAGGACAGACAGGTGCAATTAATTGCTGACTAGTCCACCTTGCCTTTACCAGACCTCGTACTACACTCCCACTTAACTATTCTAAATGGTTTTGAGAGAGGGACATTCATTCAGAAAAAATGATCAGACTTGCATCTTTGTTTGTTTATTTATTTATTTATTTTTGCAGCGATCTACGACTCATGGACGAACTTGTACATAAATCACACGCAGGACAAAGACATGGGTAGATGCAGCCTCATTTTTTAAATTTCAAACGACAGCCTGATTCGAAGAGACCCACTCAATCGTATTTGTTCAGCGTTTTTTTCAGGAAATGATATGGCAGAAATGAATAAGTACGAACGAAAAACACAATTTTCAAAATTAATTGTGATGCCACTGAATATGGCTTGCCCTTTCCCTCGGGACGTGACGGTGAGCCACGATGAGGTAGTTGCAGAAGTCCTTCGAGTTTATGGAACAATTCCAAAAACGTTATTACAGGGGACATCTTTGCAGATGAACAGGTCAAAGACCTCATTTTGCAGGATTTTGAAAGAAGCAAGGTTGTAGTGTCTCCTGCCACCTGCTATACCATTATAACAGACATGTGACTGTTTTACCGTGTAGCGTGGTGTTACCATTTTACCCACCCATCGTCGTTTTTATTTCTGGGTGCATTTTCCACTCTTTGGCCTGGTTTCGGAAGGAGAAAAGGTGGTTTCTTTTATTTCTCGGCCGATCTTCATGGGGGAGAATTCCTTCGCTTGGAATGGAAAGGATGGTGCGAAGAGGACGGAAGGACTCATGGCCTTTATGTGAGCTCAATTCTGGTTCACCCGAATTGGAATTATATCCAGCGAAATATCACATTTCCAGGGACGTCTCTTATATGACCTGGTTGTTGGATTCTACTTTATCACCTTACTTGTGCTTGCCAGAGGTGTTCTTCTTTTACTCTTGGACATTCCACGCCTTCTCTGACAATGGCCTCCAATTCTTCTTCTCTGTTCATGAACAATTCAATAGACGTCAGTACAGGGGGAATCTTTGTGTTGCTGAACTTGTCGAAGACCTCGTTTTATAGGATTTGGAAAGAAGAAATGTTACATCCTTACAAGATTGGCATTTTATATGAGATTGCTCAGGAGGATAAAACTACTCACATGTCATTTCCTCAAGATGTGTTGGAGATCATATAACGAGATGACACTTTTTTAAAAAAAAAATTAATCACGTCTTATCCAGTGCCGAGGCAAATTTCAGTTTAGGCAAACATAAAAATCTATTTCTGAGAAAATGTGCTTGCAAAGGCCCTGATCTCATGTCTGATATTGAGGACTTCCATCCATTGCTTGGAGAGTAGAAGCAGCATGTCTAGGGTAAAATGATCCGAACCCGAACTGATGATCTGAGATCAGGCCATTGGAGAAAACAAAGGCTTTGATATCAACTCCAATGATAAATTGCATAACCATGTTTATAATTGGATACAAGATTGTCGGCCTGCAGTTAAGGGGATCCGTTTTTGTATCGATCCGTCTGGAGGTTTGGGGGTGGCAGGGGGTGAGATTGTCGGCACACCCGTACGAGGTAGCGAAGTGACCGACTTGGGAAGGGGAATGTCACCCCTCTCACATTGTAAAGCTTTAAAAAAAAACATTTTGTGACCTCAACCATTGCCTTCCATTGTTTTTCCCTGTCGATTTTTTTCGCCTATTGACGGATATACTGTGTTTAAGTGGCACTGGTGATGTCGGCATAAGACGATTATACTACACAAAATTATTCATCATCTACTGGAGACTTAAGGTTTTACATCTTAAAACAGAAAGGTAATTAGTTGGTGGACGTTAAAGATCCCACTTTGTCCTTTGTGAAGAGTAGGCAAGCTCTTGGTGGAACCATGGCCAAATTCCAAATTTCTGCCCAAACCTACACACGGTGTTGCATCAGCGACACAGCTGTACTCTCAGCCACTGATGATACCTCGCAGGCTTGTTTTGCAAAATAAAGAAGAAGAAGGGAATTAGTATAGATGAATGTTTGCCAAATTGTTTGGAGGGGTATGTGGGAGGGGTTCAAAAATCAAGCATGTTTTACTAGTGTATTCCCAAATATGAATATATATATATATATATATATATATATATATATATATATATATATATATATATATATATACATATACATATACATATATATTGATGCAGGCCGGGGGTCGGGTGAGAAGTCCACTAGGTGGGGGAAGCTATCTCGGCTCCCACCAGACTCCCCGGAATTGTAGGCCATTGCACACAGATAATTCCGTGATGCTGCGGATCGCTTAACCGACCGTGGATGCCAATAACTCAACCACATGACTTAGGGTCCTCCCTAGTTAATCCACTTACCTAAAAATAACCACGTGGTTTAATTACCGGGGAACACGCCCTCGGTACGCCTTGTCCAAACCGGATCACTCTACCGGACCGGATCACTTTACCGGATCGGATGCAGCCGAGCGACACTGCCAAGGACGTACCGGCTAAAAGGAACGGATTGTTGTGGATAAAGTCCCGGCTAAGCTTGGATTCAGACCATGCTGGATCAATGGAAGAAAAGAGAAAAACGAGCAGGGAACATTCCTAATAATAATATATTTACAATGGGTGAGGAAAGGTATGTGGTAGGATCAAGAGATTTATTGGGGTGTGTTGTGCAGAGATAGGTGAGAGGGGTGTGGTGCAGTAATAAACAAGCAACTTATAAAAGTGGACACAGAGCAGACCTAACCTAAAAATAATAATAACGATCTTCTGCAGGCTTACTTACATAAACAGGCACCAGGACACACATATACACACACACACACACACACACACACACACACACACACACACACACACACACACACACACACACACACACACACACACACACACACACACACACACACACACACACCGATGAAGAGGGATTGAAGCAAGACAGGAGAGGAGTTGAGGCTACGGTCTCTCGGACCTTTGTATAACTGATACGCGGTACCTGAACGCGCCACAAATATGGTTGGGAGGAGTGCTCCATGGCGCTGTACCCCCGCTGACAGCTGGCGCGTTGTCTCTCGCTTCGGGCAGCTTGCGTCGAGATCGTGGGCGTGAAGGAGGGGCTTGAGTTGGGAGGGTGGAGTCAGCGTCGTGTGGGTGGAGAAGAGGAGGAGGAGGAGCCCAGTGATGATGACAGAAGGCAGAGTCGAGGTCCAGTTTGAGCAGAAGGTGAGGCAGGGCAGCAGAGAGAGAAAGAAGGATCCACTCGGACCTTTATATGCCCCGCTATGCGGGGCGGGGGGCCACCCCAAAACTCAACGACATCACCCAAATCTGGCGCTGATTGGCCCCGACCCACTGCGCGGCCCAGCTGCGATGGCCGGAAACTGCAACATTGCATTTCTGGCAAGATGACCCGACGCCGCAAAGATATCCCGTTCCGGCCTCACGACATGAAATGAATTGCCCACACCGAACTCCAAGCCATGAATTGCCTTGCAAGAACCCCCGGGCCGTGCCCTGATGACCGGCCGAGGGCAGCGTCGGTCTCGCACGCCCGCTCAGGCGCCCCCAAACAGTGCTGGCCAACGCACCCACTTCATGTGCGCCAACGTGGTCCAAGCTGTACAACATGCCCCCTCCTGAACGCAGCTTCACTTGCCATAGAGGCGAGAAGGTAAGATGTTATGGCGAACCCATGCACAGACAGTAATATATGTCCATTCGTGCCCGTCTCTGAACAATAACAAAGTGTTGCGAGCGGCGCACGGGTCTGCATTTGAGAGCACGTTCCGTACAACATCTTCCGTTCCGATCCGCCATTACGCACGTGGCCAGCACTCGACTGATTCTGCTATCGTGTGCGTGGGACGAAACCCGATCGATATAATTAGTCCAGAAATGGGTTGAAAGAGAAGCGCCGCTTGTGCCTTGCACACTCGCATCCCGCGCAATGTGGTGTGGGGTTGCCTTTCTATTATCGGCCTCGGTACGTGTTCAGTGCAGCGTGGGCGTCGTGCTGGGTGTGTTTCCTGTGTTGTGGAAAACAGCATCGGGTGGAAATTACCGCTGCGATTGCGTTTGGCAGGCTGTGCTTTGTACGGGGGGGGGGGTGGGGTTGTGGGTGTTGTGCCTGCTTGACCTTTGCTGAGGACCCATCGCAGAGCGCAGGGTGCATGTGGCTCAGATTTACCTCAGGAATAATCAGAAAAGAAGAGTAGAAATGACCCTAGAAATTAAATGAAGAAATGATGTAAGCAAACCTCGCTATGAGATCATTGCAACACATGCCCCTGTTGTCCCACGAGACAAAAAGGGAAGGGACTATCTACACGTATATTAATGGAATAACGGTCTTGGGACCACTATCTGTTGGATGCATGTGGTTCCAAGAACCGCAACAATAGATATATATATATATATATATATATATATATATATATATATATATATATATATATATATATATATATATATATATATATATATATATATCTTCTTCTTCTTCTTCTTTCGGCTGCTCCAGATAGGGGTCGCCACAGCGGATCATCCGTATGATCCGCATAGTGATTTGGCACATGTTTTACGCCGGATGCCCTTCCTGACGCAACCCTGGTCGCCTCTTACGACACAGGGATATGGTACACCTATTTTAACTGGGGTATACACCGGCCCAGTATACTGGTACTCATTTCGCCGACCTCGGAAGGATGACAGGCTGAGTCAACCCCCCTGGTGTATTAATTCAGTGGCCCAACGGGGCTTGAACTCAGGAACTTTTGGATCCCAAGCCGCTGCCCTAACCACTGCGCCAACACCAGGATATATATATATATATATACATATACAAGCCGGTAGGCGACGAGGGATTCGCTGGGATTGAAGCGCTGGATACGATGCTTTTCATTCTGACTGATCCACTGACGAAGATTCATTGCCAAGACGTATTGGTTCACAGACAATTGTTCCTCTGCCTGGCAAGATTTTTCAATTGCGTATTTTGCCAACTGGCACTCATTAAAAAAAAAAAAAAAAAAAAAAAATGACGGTGAATAAACACCATATTTTTGTAGGACTACTATTTGAAAAATAAAACCTAAATCAAAAATCGGCTCGAGTCAATTCGGGACGAATTAAGTAAAAAAATAAAATGTCTATTTTTGTTGACATTACCTCAGATGAAAGCAAACAGAGTGGACGTCAGAAGAACACGAAACAAAACGTAACGTGAAAAGAGAGACAGAGAGACAGAGAGACAGAGAGACAGAGAGACAGAGAGACAGAGAGACAGAGAGACAGAGAGACAGAGAGACAGAGAGACAGAGAGACAGAGAGACAGAGAGACAGACAGAGAGACAGAGAGACAGAGAGACAGAGAGACAGAGAGACAGAGAGACAGAGAGACAGAGAGACAGAGAGACAGAGAGACAGACAGAGAGACAGAGAGACAGAGAGACAGAGAGACAGAGAGACAGAGAGACAGAGAGACAGAGAGACAGACAGAGAGACAGACAGAGACAGAGAGACAGAGAGACAGAGAGACAGAGAGACAGAGAGACAGACAGAGAGACAGACAGAGAGACAGAGAGACAGAGAGACAGAGAGACAGAGAGACAGAGAGACAGAGAATAACCATAAACAGAACAACAGATATTCAGGGAAATACGAACCAGACCGTGGGGAGCGCGAGAAGACTTCCTGGTCGGTTGTTTTTGATGAACCTGGCGGTGTAGCGGACGATAACATAACGGGGTTGTAGAAAAAAATTTTTATAGATGTTTTTCAAATTCCACATAACTTGATTTATACCATATTATTAGAAATCCACAAAGACAGAAATGACGGTGCTTCCATTTATTTTGGATCCTTTTCACTTTGGTCAATAACGTTTGGATCGAGGAGAGATCGAAGGTGGAACGACGGTGTAGTTCCTTACAAACACTGTATACACATTATATGACGGGAAATAGACACCCGATTTTTGAAGGACTACCATTTGAAAAATAAAACCCAAATCAAAAATCGGCTCGAGTAAAATTTTCTAAATATCTCGAATTGTTTAATTCAGAAGTCTCGTTTCTCCACATTCAAAACTGTAGAACAAGTATTGAAAATAGTGAACGTGCGGTTTTTCGGCCGCTGCACAGCAACGGGTGGTTGCTTAGCAATGAAACTCAAATGCGCACATTCCCACCCCATATGGCACCAGACAGACAGACGAAAAACCCGACAATAAGGGATATCTAGCCAATCCAATATATACACACATATGATAGACAGGAGAGAGTATATATATATATATATATATATATATATATATATATATATATATAAATATATATATAAAAACATACATATACACACACACACACACACACACACACACACACACACACACACACACACACACACACACACACACACACACACACACACATATTGTTGTGGGCCGGGGGTCGGTGGCGAGAGCGACCACTAGGTGTGGTAGGTTAAGTCATTTCCCACCAGGTCAGGTCAGGTATGGGAGCAGGTGCCAGAACAGCACGTCACTGCGTCCACTTTCCGCCGGTACTCCAGGGGCCTCCGTCTGGCCATCCCCCAGGCAGATGCCAGGCCCATCCCCATCTCCTTGAGATGATGGTCAACTTGCTGCAACCATGAGCTTGCACCATTTGTTGTTTTTCAGAAAAAAAGTTGAGCTATCTGATGCTTTTAACACCTTCCAGGTATATATTCAGGATTCCAATTTAGCAGGTGAGGAGCTGGAGAGATGGAAGTTGAAATAGAAGGCAGTTATAATTGACTGTGCTGAGGCAGTCAAACAATGCATTCTAATATTTACTCCAACATTAACATCTGTGACTTTGTGTGAATGTGAAAGGAATGCTAGTGTGCTGAGGCGACTGAATAATGTCATTGTGAGTGGTCCCGTGTCAGGAGGCATGTTGAGTGTACTAATACTCATTTACAAACTTTAAATTCATTACGACATGGACGTCAAGCTATATGAAGTAATGGAAAAGTTTGAAAAACCTTCTACCCAGGAAATGGAATTGAATACTGTGTTGCAGTAGACTAGCAGAAGTCAGTCCTTGACTGAAAAATCGATATGGCAATCATTTATTTACCAGGTTGTGCCAAAAAAATGATTTCCTCAAAAACACTTATTCTGTGAATTTTTTTTTTTCTTACTTGGAATATTACTTCTTTTTTTTCTGTCCTCCAAAATATCCCAGCCCTCCCCCACTCCTCCCTTCCCCCTCCCTCCACACACTCTGTTGAACATACTGGCAAAGTTTCAGCAGCCATCTTCCAAGAAAATGGAAGACAACTTGAAATTGTACATACTGTAGTTATTACACTTTTGACCAGAATTAAATTATGAATTTTATGTGCAGGTTGTATCATTACTGCGGTGCAGTTGCGTCATTAATTTTGGGTCCCGAATACAGTTGCCCTGCACATTAGGATAGCAGTTTGTAATTTATTACAGGGTGCGAGGAATAAGTCATCGTTCTTTGTCAAGCGACACCATTAGATCTTTGACATTCACCAGCTAATGCCAGCAGGTAGCACAACTTAACCTACATCCAAGGGACTGCACACTCATCGATGCAACACCAGCCTGCAATACATCAGCCTCACCATTTATAATTAGTTTACTACCTCTGCACCATCATGTCAGATGGTAACTAGAAGTGAAGGATTCAGAAAAGAGTAGGGAGGAACCAATTCAGAATAGCAGGTCCTGAAGATATGACCAGTGATGCCATCAGGTTTAGTTCCAGATGAGGTGTCAAATCTGACCAGGAGCTACTCTGTCTTGTCAGGGGAAAAGTTTATAGTAGTAAGAGTGCACGTTTTGAGGTGGGGGGGGGGGGAGGAAAGAATCTGGTAGGTTGGATATGTAAACATTAACTTTCATACATGAAGAGTTTAGCCAGCTATATTGTCTTCAACAGTGTCCATTTTGGATCTGAACTTGGTGAGTGAGGAAATGGAGGCAGAGTATACACTCGAGACTGATTTAACAAGCTATCCCTTTCAAGATCATTGCGCCACATGAGAGATGTCACATAACAATACAACAGGGAATTTGAACAATGATTTGCACAGGTCAGTTTCAACAAAAATGGTTGCCGAGTAGTATTTGAAACGCCAAAAAGTTAACTACCACAATATCTTCAAGAATAAAGGACTACACACAGACAATATATATAAATATATATATATATATATATATATATATATATATATATATATATATATATATATATATATATATATATATATATATATATATATATATATATATATATATATATATATATATAGTGCGGTGGAGTGGATCGGCTGTTTGAGCGGCAGTTGATCTTTGTGCCCATGGGCTAACTTCGGCTCAGGTCAATCAAATGAGAATTTATGATTTTTCATAAATTTTCGTCCGATGAAATTTTATGATTTTAGAAGTTTGACCTTTTGACCTCAAAAATAGTTGCTTTCCCAATTCAGTGATACACCATGCTGTTAAATTTTCAAGTCAATCAGATGGAAATTGATGATTTTTCAGATGAAAACAAAATTTGAAAGTTTGACTTTGAGTTGACTTTTGAACTTTTGACTTCAAAAATAGTTGGTGTCCCAGTTCATTGACCCAATATGCAAGTCCTATTCAAATTCCAAGTCAATCAGATGAAAAATGTCGATTTTAGAAATTTGACCTCAAGATGACCTTTGACCTCAAAATCAACAGGCTTCTCAGTTGAGACTACCTCTACAACTTGGTAAAGTTTCATGACGATTGGTTTAGAATTGTTACCTGCAGGCGATTGACAGGCAAACAGACAGACAGACAGATAGACAGAAAAACAAAGTCGACCAACCAACATACTTGCAAATCTTCGATTTTGTAAGTAACAAACAGACAGACAGGGGTGAAAACATAACCTGTTTCCACCTTTGGTAGCAGAGGTAATAAGAGGCATATCACTATTGGTAATTTAGTAAAGAAACAAATGATGACATGGACAAACTCTGAGATGGAGCCCTGGCAGGACAACACAGAACATTTACTTAAACAGTTACAAAATATCACACTGTACTAAGGCAGTGAATCTGCACACAGTATTTGGTCAGGATAATGGGTCAGCAAAATAAGAAATGAACCTCGAACATTGGCAGAAGAAAAGAAGATGGTATCAGGTCTCGTGGCTGACCTCGTGAGCGGGGTTGGAGGACTATCTCATCTCGCATCCCTGCTGGTCCTGTTCAAACTCATCACTTACCACTGTTCTTCAACAGGATGTCACCTGCACCAAGCTCCACTGAATGCGAACTGAGACTCCTCAACTGAGGAACAGAGATCTGCCGAACCTGCGGCACAGCTTTTTATAGCTCCGGTGGCAGGAAATTTCACACCCACAGCACAGCCTATCCCTGTGTTATTCACACACAAGCTGACACCAAATTCTGGCCCAGAGGTCTTGGATCTACAGACTGGCATGGGCCCATAGCAGTCAACACAAGGGAAGGAACCATAACCATAATCATAATCAAGGAGATATGGCAGAGGGGAAGCCAGACCCATGAATGTCTCTGTGGTTTCTAATTAATTAATATCTGTCCTCACCCATATACAGTAATCACAAAGCGAAGGATCAAGACATGGCATTTTGCCTTGATAAAATACAGATGCACACAGTGGACTCTGACCCATTCCCACGCCTGTAACAATACAGTTCATTGAATGCTGTGTGACACAAATTTTAGTTTCCATACTAAGTGGAGATATTGAAAATATAACTACCCCAATTCTGTGTCAAACAAACTTCCATCATTCCCAATAACAAAGAGGAATTCCTCATTATTAAGTCAATTTTTTTCAACAATGGCTATCGAAAAGCATGATACACGTCGATGTCATATTGGACAAAAGGCTAGAGCCCTGCTGACCAGATATTAACGATGTAGATTGTGTGAATCAAGATGGCAAAAGATGATATGATATGCACAGTGCTTGGAATTTCTTAGTAAGAATTTGAACATTGCTACTTTGAACTCATATGAGTTTTGTTTGAGGATTTTGAAGTTGATAGAATTTAAAAACATTCAAACAAGGTTGGGGTTCCAGGTGCTTGAAAATATTGGTGAAACATCTTTAACGATCCATTTCAAGAGGAGATTGCTCCATCCGAATCCCGAGTGATTCTTCTTGGGTGATCAACACAATCCCATGGTGGCGGCATCGCAGAGTTTGCTGGCGATTGTAAAATTGGACACTGCTGTGAATCCCTGGCCGTTAAAAGGTGAATTTTGTGTGTTGACATAATTTCCCACATTTCAAACTTTACTTTTTGAATTAAATACAAAATGCACCAAGTTGTTTTTGATCATTCAGAAGCGGATAATTTTTACAAGACTGGCTCAACCATACTTAGAGAAGCATTTATTTTAATTGATGTCAAAGTGAGTTACTTGTTTTGTATTGTTAAATAAGCGAAGTTGCATTGTGATCTTACATTGGGTTTCAGATGATGATAAATGGTCGTGCACATGTGGAACACCCTCAGACGTATTGTGGAAAATGGATGGGATGTCAATGACTTGGTTTCCAGCCTTCCCTCGACCACCCCTCTCCACTCCTCTCGTGTTCAACGCTTTCCCTTCCCCTCCTCATTCTATATCCCAGTCAAAGTATTTGAAACTTCGGTGCTCTTCAGTCCTTGGTTTCAGAAAATGCAGCTCAGGGTAGAAATCGTTTGGAAATGCCGCATCGTAGAAGCAAGGATAACAGGCATGTGATTCAAAAATATAAATTTCTTGCAATGGAGGCTTCTCTTTTACAGTTTTAGTGATTGTGCCCTCGGATATAGCTGGAGTTGTATGTGTTGTGCATAGCTATATCAATCTCTATCATACTACCTTTAAAGGAAGCAGCAGATATAGCAGATGTCTTCTTGATTGTTGTAAAACTGATTTGCATGACTCAGTTACACATGGAGCGCTTTTAAAATTGGCAGATGAGATTGTAACACTGTATAGCTCAGACAACCAGTTTATGTAGTGTTATGAAATGATCTTGAATGCACCCCAAGTTATGTATGATGGAGACAGAAGAAGAGAGCTCTGCAAAGCCCTCTGCTGGTGATTTAAACGGCCTGTTTTACAATCGTAACATCAATTGCAAGCTTAACTCAGAGACCAAAGGTTATAGCTTCAGTCAAATTGGACTTTCAATTTGTAAAAACATGTTGCTCGTGGGCAATAGGTCCAGCACTGAAATGCAGACCATAGTTTGGAAGTGAGGCAGGATAGCTTAAACCATGATGGGATAAATTGGTTGAGAAGAGAGAATAAGTAATTTTGAAATGCGACCAGGCAATATCCATATGGATAGCAGAATAAAGGTGAGACCAGTCCTTTACGGAGAAGGCCGAGTACTAGCTTGTCCAATCAGCCCGATCGTGATCGTGGATCTAGTTCCCTCGATACATAAAGCTAGCTAAGGAAAAGAAACTTTAACCAGGATGTGATCAAACGATCCCACAGGAGCAGAAGGAGAAAAAGAGATTCGAGGGAAAGACGGACATCACCAGATCTAAAAAAAAAAAAAAAAAAAAAAAAAAGGGAGTCCACTTGAAGGAATGCTGGTTGGAAAATTGACTGATTAATTTGGTTCTTTGATAACTGCCCACCTATTTGAAAGTCGGCTATACAGTGGCCTGCAAAAGTATTCACCCCCCTCCAAAGTTTTCATATTTTGATGCCACCTGAACTTATTTCATGAAGCTTTCAAATCAAACTTAATATATCATGTCTTCACAAACTACTCCAAAGTGATAAAGCTAAAAAAATGCAGGTAAAATGTGAATAAGTTAGATTAACAGAGAAAATCAGATGATTCTCAGTTGTATAGGTACTCAAACCCTTTGCCTAATTAACCCAAAATCACTTCAGGAACAAATTATTTGTTTGAAAGTTTACAAAATAAGTGCAATAGGTGTCACCTGTATGTAATCAATGGTTTAACTTAAAAATTAATCTCCCACACTTATCTAAGGAGTTTTAAGGTGCAACTCACTTGGTATGCCTGGTGTTGGCTTCATGGTTAGGGTGGTGGCTTTTGCATCCTAGGGTCCTGAGTTCAAATCCCACTCAGCTGTTGAATTAATACCAGGTGGGGTTAACTCGATCTGTCATCCTTCGGAGGTCGGCAAAATGAGTGCCAGCGTGCTGGTGTACTGTGTTGGTGTGGCAACCCATCCAGGATTGTGCCCGATAGCCAAGGAGACTGCTTAAGCAGCACCAACGCTCTTGCACAGAGTGTGGTCCCAATCTCCTCCTGCTCCTCACTTGGTCAACCAACAAGGCAAACATGAAGACCAAGGAGCTTTCCAAAGAAGTCAGACATAAAGTGGTGGAGAAGCATCATTCAGGAAAGGGTTATAAGAAGATTTCAAAGTCACTGATTATCCCAAACAATATGATGGAATGGAATCCATCATTAAGAAGAGGAAGACATACCATACCACCCAGGTTACTCTACCTAGATAATGTTGCCCATCCAAACTCAGCAGCCGGACAAGCAGGAAACTGGTTCAGGATGTCACTGTAAATCCAACAATGACTTTGAAAGATCTGCAAGGCTGTATGTCCGAGATGGGGGTCAGTGTTCATCAATCAACAATATCCCGTTCCCTTCACAAAGTTGGCCTCCATTGGCAGGTGGCAAGACAAAAGCCATAACTGAAAAAGACACATCTAAAAGCTTGTTTGGAGTTCACAAAAAAGCATTTTAATGATATCGCAGGCATGTGGAGAAACATTTTGTGGTCAGACAAGGCAAAAATTGAACATTTTGGTATCAATTCAAAGTGTTAAGACTGGCATAAACCCAACACTGTACATCACTCAGTCAACACCATCCCTACTGTCAAGCAAGGTGGTGGCAGCATCATGTTATGGGGCAGCTTTTCACCAGCAGGGACTGGCAAGCTCATCAGGACAGAAGGGACAATGGATGGTGCAAAGTACCGGAGAAAACCTGCTTGAGTCAGCCATTAATCTGAAACTGTGTAGGAGATTCACATTTCAGCAGGACACTGATCCGAAACACAACACTAAAGCCACACTGGAATGGCTGAATAAGAAGAGAATAAATGTTCTTGAATGGCTCAGTCAAAGTCCTGACTTGAACTCGATTGAACACTTATGATGAGACTTGAGTCAAAAGAGTCATTGCAGCCATTGCTGCAAAAGGTGCTTCCACCAAGTACTGACCGAAGGGGCTGAATACGTTTCGCAACCAGTGAATTTTGATTTGTTCATCTTTTTTTTGCAGCTATTCCTGACATGCAACCGACTTCAACTCCAACAATGTTTAGTTTGATCTCTTCAACTACGAATAAAAAAGTTCATTTGGAAAAATTGCTTGCACATAATTTGCATTTCATCTAAAAGTGGCATTGTTGGTATGGGGTGAATACCTTTGCAGGCCACTGTACAATAAAAGGGGCCAAGTTTGAATTTGCTACATTAAAGGAAAAGATAGGAGGAGCAAAAGTGAAACAATCGAGCATGATTCCATGTTGGTATCATTAATAACCGCCATCTACAGCAGATATATGTTTCAGGAAGCCTTCAAGTCGAGGCTAACAACTCATTAAAACAGCGGTATCTCCAACTTCATTTACCTCTGCAACAGATTTTGTGGGCATTTTAATTACATGTGTTAGACCCGTGAAATCTATCATCTGAACCATTTGGCTTTTAACAGAACTTAGAGATGCTGAGCGCACCGTTAATGACAACATTTACCTTGCATTTCCCAACCCTGCTAACATTATGAGCAAAAACAAACTCGTGTGACTGGTATACTCCATTAGGACCTCTAAATGCTCACCACCAGCTGTGCCTGGGGTCGCCTACCTCCATCCTTGCAATATGCAGCGAGCATGATAAAATAAGCGTTACATGATGTATTCAAACAGTTTTTTTTTTAATTCCAGGCAAAAACATTCATTTTGCCTTTGGGTAAAGCGGAGGTGGAGGTGGGAGTCATCGAAGAGTGCCAAGTAACTTTTTCTACACACCATTGATAAATGGGAGTGGATGGACTCATGCGATACCGGTTACCCAAAAGGAGATCTATAATAATTGATGTCAGAGTGAGTGAAGTTGCATTGTGATCTTGCATTGGGTTTCAGATGATAAGCTGCATGGGCTGATATCAACTAGTTTCAACTAACTTCACAAGATTGGCCTGACAAATGGCAATTTTTGGTATTTTGGTGGATGCCATACACATGTATTACCGATGCAAAATGGTCGTGCACACTCCTTGCACATCCCCTCACTCTCCTCCCAAACTTGTCCTCATTTCACGATCAATCAGGATACTTTTACAAGTGAACTCTTTGGATTTTCAAACTTCATCGACAAGCTAACAGTGGCCTTGAGTTTTCTGAATACCACAGGAATTTGCATGTCTAATTCCATGACTTTTGCTTGACATTTATTTTGTGTGTACCGTATGTTTCTGAGAAATAGAAGGAAGCATTGGCAGCATAAGCCGTGGTAACCAAGTCTAATGAAACTGCCAGGCCAGCTGAAAGTGGTGGTGTGCTTGCTTCTGAACAGCGAGGAGTTCAATACCTGGCAGGATCAGATTCAACAAAAACTGCAGTCTGGTGCAGTTAAAAGAGGGAAATTGCATCATCACAGACATTACCTTACTAATAGTCTAGGTACACACCAGATTTCATTGGCAGTGTGTGCATATAGCGTAGCTCAATCACATCAAGACTGTGAATATCAAACCTCTGGCAGGCAACCATTTATGAGATTGACGTTGTACTTTCCTGTGTCCTAATCAGAGCTTGGACTTTTATTCAATTATACATCTATGACCAGCTTTGATAGGTTGCAGTTGGTATTTTCCATTATTCCTTGCATAGCGCCTCAAAGTTCTTTTCAGATTTTGTCATTGTTGTTCTCCAAACAAGAAGGTAATTGTTGGGCTGGCATGATAACCCAAAGGTATGCACACACGTCTCCGAGCTATCGAGCCTCGGTCAAATGTTGACCCGGCGAGAAACAGATATTACCTTTGAAATGGGGTAAAGATTTGGTGTCTTATGTAAATGATATATAGAAATATATCTATATGTATATTTTTTCATGAACATGTAGATGCATTATATATAAGTACACACATATATATATATATATATATATATATATATATATATATATATATATACATATATATATATATATATATATATATATATATATATATTTCCTGACTCCTGGACTGCAAGTAATGTATACCCCAGTTAAAATAGGTGTACCATATCCGTGTGCCGTAAGAGGCGACCAGGGTTGCGTCAGGAAGGGCATCCGGTGTAAAACATGTGCCAAATCACTATGCGGATCAAATGGATGATCCGCTGTGGCGACCCCTAACGGGAGCAGCCGAAAGAAGAAATATATATATATATATATATATATATATATATATATATATATATATATATATATATATATATATATATATATATATATATATATATATATATATATATATATATATATATATCCTGGTGTTGGCGCAGTGGTTAGGGCAGCGGCTTAGGATCCAAAAGGTCCTGAGTTCAAGCCCCGTTGGGCCACTGAATTAATACACCAGGGGGTTTACTCAGCCTGTCATCCTTCCGAGGTCGGCGAAATGAGTACCAGTGTACTGGGCTGGTGTATACCCCGGTTAAAATAGGTGTACCATATCCCTGTGTTGTAAGAGGCGACCAGGGTTGCATCCGGCGTAAAACATGTGCCAAATCACTATGCGGATCATACAGATGATTCGCTGTGGCGACCCCTAACGGGAGCAGCCGAAAGAAGAAGAAGAAGAAGAATATATATATATATATATATATATATATATATATATATATATATATATATACACACATATATTTTATTATTCTTAATTTTTGGGACAGCCCACTTGTCAAAACACTCTCCTTTGAAATCCTCAATCAAAAGCTTTTGATGGGCTCGTCTTGAAATATCTTTTCAAGTTCATTGCACAGAGCAAACCCACCAATTATGTCATCCAGCATCCTTTGGAGAGTGTGCAAGGGGAAATTAATCTGTTGACTTTTTTCAGCATAAGGTAACATAATATTTAACTATTTCAATGAGGTTTATTTCTGCCCGACGTGCCTAATCTCTACACTTCTGTCATCACATGGTTCGAGTCTTCAATGAAAACTCGCTTTGGGACAAAGGGATTTACTCGATATAAATCTAAATATCTTATTAATGGAAAAAATTACTTGAAAGTTCATGTTTATATTCACACATAAATGACCCATTATATTAATTCTCCCAAGGGTGGTGTCATTACCCCAATATAGATTGATGCTACCCTTCAAAAGCCATAGGCCATTCATTGTATGTTGGTACCCTGGTCAAATTCATCCACATGAAGCCTCAACTACCAATGGTCATGACAAAAAAGATGTCTATATTATCCAACATTTTTCTTTCTTTTTCATTTACTTATTTATTTATTTTTGTTTAGCCTGGTGTTGGCGCAGTGGTTAGGGCAGTGGCTTGGGATCCAAAAGGTCCTGAGTTCAAGCCCCGTTGGGCCACTGAATTAATACACCAGGGGGTTGACTCAGCCTGCCATCCTTCCGAGGTCGGTGAAATGAGCACCAGTGTACTGGGCCGGTGTATACCCCGGTTAGAATAGGTGTACCATATCCCTGTGTCGTAAGAGGCGACCAGGGTTGCGTCAGGAAGGGCATCCGGTGTAAAACATGTGCCAAATCACTATGCGGATCATACGGATGATCCGCTGTGGCGACCCCTAACGGGAGCTGCCGAAGGAAGAAGAACAGGAGATTTATTTATTTTTGTTTCTAAAGTTGAAATTCGTGGAAGAGCTCGAACACAGCATAGACCAGAACATCACAGAAGAAGGAGAACATAGTGGAAATGAGGGAGGACTGGAGGGGTACAGGGGAACCATCATCCTCGAGGTCGAGGGACATAACAGAGGGCCTCTTGGAGGATGTAGAGGAGGACATGGCATGAACAACCCAGATACAAACTCAAACAGAGCAAGAAGAGGAAGGGGAAACTGGGGATGAAATAGAAATGAAAACCAAAAATGCAAAATTAGGTGAAGAAGAGGGGAGGAAACCCTAATCTATAAAGGAAGGGTGTGCTTGGGAAGGGTTAACGAGGCTAGAAAAGATCATGGTGTGGATGGGGAATGACCTGAAGAGGTAGGAAATGGCCATCCTGAAGCCCTGGCAGGAAGAATTGAATTCAACAGACTGAGGAAGTTGATTCCACAGGCAAGAAATATGAGGAATTTTTGAGTAAACGTAAGCAGTGAACCTGGATTTTGAGAGTTCCACCACAAGTGGATTACTGGCAGAATACATGCACCTTGCAGAAACCTGCTACCAGACTTGGGAGTTTAATGGTTGGCATTTCTTGTCTGTGTTTAGGGAGGTTGGTGGTTCAAACCTCACCCTCACACAATCATACCAAAGACTTTAATACCAGTACATTATTTATTGTATTTTGCTTGAATCTATTGTATTCTGGTACATTATACCCTACTTTGATGCTCAGCATTTAAAAACGGACAGAGCACGGACAAACGACTCCAGGTTGGTAACCATTTCACAGTTTAGCTGGGTCCAATGGCCTCCACCTGCATTGGAGTTTCTTCGAAAAGAACTTGTTTTTTTGTCTTGATGTTGGTTATTCTTTACCTTCACCACCAAAGGTGGATGGGGGTTATGTTTTTACCACTGTCTGTCTGTTTGTCTCTCTACAATAGATTATTTCAAAAAAGTTGTGGACGGATTGGGACGAAACTTGGTGGACAGGTTGGGTGTTTGACAAGGACAAATTGCTTCTATTTTGTTGAAGATCCTAATCCGGATCCAGATAGGAGAATTTTTTTTTAATACTTTCAAGTGATTCTTAACCATTGAGAGATTGGGCCAAAAACGATATATGGCATGATATTTCAAAAAGTTGTGGATGGATTATGACAAAACTTGTTGGACGAGTTGTTTAGGTGACAAGAACAAGCTGATTACATGTTGGTTCCGGCCTATCTGTGGGATACAAAATGTAAAGTGTTCAGCCTGGCGGACGTATATGCTCTACTGAGTGCCGTTCTTGTCTTTTTTGTTTTTCACTTAGTTTTCTTAGTTTTTTTTTTCATTCATTTTGCACATTTGTTGATTGTTTCTTTGTTATTTGTTTTTGGATGTCTCATTAATGATCCTCATACACAGTGCAGGTTGCAATGTTTTCCCCTGTCTTCTCTCTCCTCCTGTTCATTCATCTTCTTCTTGTGTACATCCATGTTTTCCCACTGTCCCACTGTGAAGGCATTACATTTTACCTTCTATCTCATCGTTCTTATAACAGCCCAGACTTCTTACAACATGCAAATAAAAATTGTCTGTGAGTGAACTGGACTTCTTCAACTGGTCTGTGGAGGAGGTACAGGTAGTTGCACATCTGATTCTAACATATTGTTGTGGTTACCAAATTCGCAAACCACCATTCAGGTCCCTTAGGTGAGGTATCTCGGTAAGTTCATGTGTAGTTAGGTCCAAACCCGTTGTCTAGTGGGAATACATGTCATTTATGCGTGCTGCGACTCTTCAGGATAGCCGTTTTTCTTTTACTATCTTTATTTTGGACCAACCGCCATGATTACCACCACAACCACAACATCAACCACCAACCACAACGCCGCTTCACCACAACCGCCACGACCTTCACGTCACACCTCGCAACCGTAGCATCGCCACCGTTCTTGCCCCGCTGTGGGTACCGGTGTTGGACTCGTGCAGGGCGCGCGTCGAACAGCGTGTACAAAATCACGGATTTTGTGCTTCAAAAACGGATCAAAAACGACACACGCCCACTTTTTGCCGTCCAATCGGTGAGCGAGGGGCGATTTGGCCCCGCCTCCAGGACGATCGATATATGCAAATTTGTGGATCAAAAAGCCTTCACGCCCACTTTTTCTCGGGCCAATGGGGAGCGAGGTGAAAGGTCAAAGGGAGGGGGTCAAAGGCGAAGCTACGGGGGGATAAAAGGACCGTGTTCGTCAGCCAGAGGCGGAGAGTCGGAGAGTCCAGAAGTGGAGAGTCGGAGAGTCCAGAAGTGGAGAGTCGGAGAGTCCAGAAGGGAAGAGTCCAGGGGAGAGTCCAAAGAAGAGTCCAAAGAAGAGTCCAGAGTGGAGAGTCGGAGAGTCCAGAGGGGGAGAGTCCAAAGAAGAGTCCAGAGTCGGAGAGTCCAGAGGCGGAGAGGCGGAGAGTAGGAGAGTCGGAAGCAGAGGGTCAAGACTTCGCGGGCGGAGGAGCTGCTCGTCGTGTGCGTTGGAGTCGGAACGGAGGGGACGAGCTGTGGAGAGGCGGCGAGGGCAGAGGAGGGGGTGCTCGCGTCGTGCAGGGAGCTGCACCCGAGGGAGGCCGACAGCGCGACCTGGCCGAGGTGGAGACGCACACCAGGGATAATAAAGATCCTCTATACCCCGAGCATCAGCAACCCCCTCCTGTTTCCCCCCGCGCTGAGATAGTGCGACCAAGGGGGCCCCTTTCCCACCCCCTGCCAGACACTGTCCGCGAGGCCCGCGGGTTGGGGCGCCATCGCCGCTCCGCGTCTCATCACCAGACGGGTAGGCGCGACCCGGTCTCGGCCTCAGGCCCGCCTCATCCTTGAGGGTATTCTTTCCTTGGTTTTGGGTATGTGTTGTCGGCGCCGTCTGTGAAGTAAAATTGTATAAGTGTTGCCGTGTGCTCGGTAGTCAGTATTAGCTCTGCATTGTGTTTTCGCTTTTATATTTGCTTTTTGTGTAAATGGAATTGTGTTTTTTCTGTGTGCTTTTGGTGGAATTGAATGTGTGCTTCCCGTGTGCCGCGAATAAATGTGCTTTGTGTTGAACTGTTTCCCGCTTCGCTTCGTCATTTCTCCCATTGAATCCTCATCTTGCTTCACGTAAAGGGTTGGTAGTGGGCTGAATACGCCCGATAATTAATCGAACCGTCGAGGTCGACGATAACACCGCTCGGTTATTCTGATAGTACGGAACGGGTCGCGTAAGTGGCCCGTGTCCGAAGTCGACCTGCGGCGAGGTGCGATCGCCCGGTCTACCCTCCGCGTGGGTACTTAGGTAGGTCGAATTTGGCGAGCAACCCTATCCCACGCGGGGGCTGATAGGCTCGATCGCGGTGAGACCGAAAGGTCCACCCGTGACTGGTTCCCGGCGTTAGTCCGAGAGGGTCACGACTGGATTGTCCGTCCGGTGGGCGACGTGCCGCGATTCGAGTTACGTGGCCGTCAGCACGCCGGCGGGCGCGAATACCGCAACACTGGTGTCAGGAGTGGGATACAAATTCATCGCCCTCCTCGCGGCACTGGTATCGGAGAACAGGAAAACGGGCTCTCCTGTCTCCGGCTAAATTCACGGGAATCGGTCCAGGGGTGAGAGAAGCGACCCCCGATTCCCTCCAAATTACGAGCGAGCTAAATTAACCCTTCACGAGAAGCAAGATGGCGTCTCAAGGCGAGCGGGAGCCGGGGGTATTAGAAATGTATATGTGTAATAATGTAGAGTCCATGGTCCAGGATGGAATCCCCGTGCAGGAAATGTTGATTGTGCAGGAACACGGACTCGCCCAACTGAACCCAGAGCCCGAAATGGGTGCGGCAGCGGCCGCGGTGTATGACACCTCCCCCCCCCCTCTCCACCAAAACCCTTCCCCAACCCTTGCCGAAACGGCTCAGCTGAGTGCATCCAACATGGCCCAGCTATGTGCCATGCTGGCGGCAATGAACACCAAGATGAATGCGAAAATGATCGAAAAAATGGATGCAAATACAAACGAAATGAAAGGCATGAACAAACAAATGATCGAAAAAATGGATGCGAATATGAAAAACGAAATGAAAGGCATGAACAAACAAATGATCGAAAAAATGGATGCGAATATGAAAAACGAAATGAAAGGCATGAACGAAAAGATGGATGCGAATACACAAAAATTGGATGCGAATACACAACAAATGAACGGAATGGAAACAAACATGAAGGAAGAAATGAAAAAGCTACGGGGTGAGACGCAGAACATGGGCCGATGCCTGCAGGCGGGCATGAAGGCCGTGACAACGGAAATAATAGTGGAGACAAGGGAGGTAAAGGGTGAAGAGTTGGCAGTGACGGTAGCCGGGAAGGGAACGATAGAGGAGAGACTGCACGGTGAGGACGGGGTAAGTGACGCACACACACACACACGGAGGTAGTGGAGGATAAAGGGGGTGAGCTGGCGGACTGGGTAGAGACCCAGTGCGAGCACCTGGATGGCCTCCTCCAGGAACGAGGGGAGGGAGTATGCCCCCTTGAGGCGAGTCACGACCAGGTGAGTTCGGTCGTGCTTTGCGAGGTTAAGGGGACGAGTGCTGTGGACGGGTGCACGAAGAGCTTGGGGGGGTCTAGAGGCCCCGGAGACCCTTGCGGGGACACAAATCCCCAGTGTGGTTGTCCCTGTGTGTGTGGTGCAAGGTGTGAGTGCGTCCCCGTGTGTGGAAGCGACCCCGTGTGTGAGTGGTGTGGTGGCGATGGTGCCAGAGTGCGTGCTTCCCAGCACGCCGTGTGTGGATGAGGCACCGTGTGTGAGTGAGGCACGGAGTATGGATGAGACACCGCGGTTGAGTGCCCCTGCGTGTGTGGATGAGGCACCGTGTATGAGTGTCGCCGTGTGTGTGAGTGAGGCACCGCGGGTGTGTGCCCCCGCGTGTGTGAGTGAGGCACGGTGTGTGGATGAGGCACAGCGGTTGAGTGCCCCCGCGTGTATGAGTGAGGCACGGTGTGTGGATGAGGCACCGCGGGTGAGTTCCCCCGCGTGTGTGGATGAGGGACGGAGTGCGAGTGAGGCACCGCGGGTGAGTGCCCCCGCACGCGTGAGTGAACGGCCGTGTGCAAGGTCGCTGTGTGCAAGGGAGACCGTGTGTGTGAGAGAGCGGTATGTGAGGGAGATGTCGGTTGGCATGCGGGAGCACGCAGCCGCGTCTCCCGGTGTGAATGTGATGGAGTGGACTGTGTGCGTCGTAACACGCAGGTATGCGTGTGTGGAATGGAGACGGAGACGGCGACAGAGGAGAGAAAGCCGAGTAGCGGCTGTAGTTGTTTCGGGGACCGTGCCGGGTTCACCCAGCAGTGAGCACGCGGTTCGTGCTGTGCAACACACGAGACCACCACGTGCTCGCTTGCGAGAGTGAAGTCCCGGTCCGGAAACGCACGCGGTGGATTTGCCGATCCCGCGGACGGACAAAGTTTAGGCAGGTAAACGGATTTGGACCGGACGGGTTCTCCACGCGATCGTGTGTGTTAAGCTTCAACGGGCAAAGCACATGTGTTCGCGTGGGGAACCCCTCGAGACGTGGGGCTTGTGTTTTTTTTGCGCACGGTGACGTCATGGCTGCACGTGTGGTTGGAATCCGGCAGGAGGGGTATCTCTGCCGGATGGTACCGTCCAAGGAGGGACGAGGAACACATGCAGCTGCATGACGTCACGGGCAGGTGCAAAGTGCGCGAGCTCTGAGTTGCCGCGCAGGTGCTGCGCATGAAAAAAAAAAAAAAGGAAAAGCAAGCCTCACTTTCGGGTGCACAGGATTCCTGGGCAAGGGGTGGAAGACCCCCTTGCCTGGGCACAGGATGGAAACTAGTTAGGGGGAAGGGTTAGCTTAGTTAGACCGACTTCATGGGGCAGGGGTAAGTCCTCATGGAGTCCGTGGAATGGATTAGTTAGAGGGATTGTAGCCAGATTTAGGATGGGAAAATGGGAAATGATTTTTGATGATTTGGAGACAGAGACAGACTTTGATTGTGTAGAGTTGACGTAGTTTAGCTACGTAGTGTTAAAAGGAACGTGCTACTAGTTTAAGGGACGACGTGGGAGCACGAGTTAGTTAGGAGATGTAGTTAGAAGGATGGCAGAGTTCAGTGGTATGTGTGTTGAAGAGTTGGTGAGTTGTGAGGTGAGTACATGGTGAGTGAGTGTGGCCAGCGGGTCTGTGTGAGTGGAGCGAATGGGGAATGCATGGTGCGATGAGTGATTGGGGGGAGGAGTGACTCCCGCCCAAGGGACCCCGGGGTCAGTGTAAAGTGAGTTAGCTGGGTTAGTCAAATTGAAAAATGGAGGTCGTTTTGCTGTTGGTGGGAATGTAGGCTCGAAACCCATTTGGAGGGGTGCAGGAGCCCTGTTGACGGGCTTGGGGGCGTGGCTGCGAAAGGTGAGTATCGCTGAGTGGGTACCCCGGGCACCAGGCTAGTCGGCCGCGGTAGGCCATGGGCCCATGGGGGGCCGGGATAGAGTAGTGGGCACGGGTGCGCCTGCTTGGTGCGGGGGCCCGGGGCGCCATTAGTCGCGTGGGCAGTGTTGTGGGCACGGGTGACCTTCGGAAAGGGGCCCGGGAGGCCGGCCTGCCACGTGTGCGTTTCAGGGGAGGTGCCATGGGGGGCACTCCCTGGTGTTAGGGAGCTGGTAGGCTCGGAGGCAGTGTAGTGCCCGGGGGTGCCATAGCGGGAGAATCGGCAGAGGGTCGTGCCTGCCAAAGGGAGCCACGTGTCCCAGCCAGAAGACCGTGTGAGGGCACGGAGAGAAAATTGGGGGGCGAGGCCCGAAATTGTAAGGACACCAACACAGGCGACGGGAATCTGGGTTGTTAGAACCAATAGTTTAAGCGAGAGGCGCTTGTTGAAAGCCCCGGGGTAGTTTAACAGTTAAATGGTTAGGGTAGATTAGGAGATGTACCCCTCCGCACCATCCATCCCCTCGCTCTCGTTGTGGGCCGCTGGACCCACTTTGGGTTAGATCGCCGAACTCTGGGGAGGCCATTCTGAGGCTTCGTTGGGCCTCGGCACAGGACGTTAGCTCTCCCTTGTTCCCCTCCGGGAAGGGAACGTAGGGGTTGGGAGTAGGCTAGGTGACCGGATAGGTTAGCCGAACAAGGACGATAAAGGGGGTTAGGGGACGATTTATAGTGGGGAAGTAAAAATAAAAACAACAAAAAAATAAGTTGGGGCTAAATTGGGGTTTGACAAATTAAGGGAGTGGGTATGTACAGTGACAGGCAAAGGCGATAAGTTGGGAGGGAGACAGGTAGGTAGGTCCGAGCCCGCTTTCCAAGTGGCCAGCCCCACCGCACTCCCTCCACCAACCTCCATTGAACGGCAAAGGCTGGCCAACTTCATCGGCTGGCCGTGTCTGTCTTCAAGGCGGAGGCCAGCCAACTTCATCTGCAGCTGCTGTACTTCAAGGCCTGTGCCGGCCAGTTCATCTGCCGGCTGTGTTTGCCTGCAACGGCCTTCTTCTGCGGGCTGTGTTTGCCTGCTGCCTTTGCCATGCCATGCCCACTGCCACGTTCACCAGCCCCGTTCAATTTTTGCTTTGCCCCCCCCCCCCCTGTTCGTTTCCATGTGCGCCAGGATCTGAAAGCAACAGTTTGCAAGCTGCAAGAACTGCCCTGTTGGCAGCTACAACACGGGCCTGCAGTGGCGGCCCGTGCACCGTGTTTGTGTTCATGCATCCATTCGTTGTGCTCATTGCGTGTGCCACTTGAGCTGGCACGGAGACTACGTTTGTGCGGCCCATGCACCGTTGTGGTTCACTGCGTTCAGTTCAAAAGGGAAGGCCTTGGACTGCGTGTGAGCAGCCAGCCACGTTCCCTGTCACCTGCATTGTTTGAGCCAGAGACTGCATGCGGGCAGCCTGGATCCCTGCTAACTGCTTTCTTTTTGCAGAGTTCAATGATCCTGGGCCATGGTTTAGTGTAAAATTTGTAAGTTAAGGTTAAGATGTACTGTACATATGAGTGCGCCCCCCGGCATGTCTGTCTAGCGCCGGCAATTTTATTTAAGTCGTCCGTGTGAGTGAGTTTGTTTAGATAGTTACGCAGCCCTCAGGTTATTTATTTTGGGGACACGAATACCATGAATGTCGCACTCAGGGATCCGTAGGTAAAATGTACTAGGGGAAAACTACACATGATGGCACATGAAAATTTGACGACTCGGGACGAGTCTGTAAAAAGGGGAGGGGGTAGTGTTGTGGTTACCAAATTCGCAAACCACCATTCAGGTCCCTTAGGTGAGGTATCTCGGTAAGTACATGTGTAGTTAGGTCCAAACCCGTTGTCTAGTGGGAATACATGTCATTTATGCGTGCTGCGACTCTTCAGGATAGCCGTTTTTCTTTTACTATCTTTATTTTGGACCAACCGCCATGATTACCACCACAACCACAACATCAACCACCAACCACAACGCCGCTTCACCACAACCGCCACGACCTTCACGTCACACCTCGCAACCGTAGCATCGCCACCGTTCTTGCCCCGCTGTGGGTACCGGTGTTGGACTCGTGCAGGGCGCGCGTAGAACAGCGTGTACAAAATCACGGATTTTGTGCTTCAAAAACGGATCAAAAACGACACACGCCCACTTTTTGCCGTCCAATCGGTGAGCGAGGGGCGATTTGGCCCCGCCTCCAGGACGATCGATATATGCAAATTTGTGGATCAAAAAGCCTTCACGCCCACTTTTTCTCGGGCCAATGGGGAGCGAGGTGAAAGGTCAAAGGGAGGGGGTCAAAGGCGAAGCTACGGGGGGATAAAAGGACCGTGTTCGTCAGCCAGAGGCGGAGAGTCGGAGAGTCCAGAAGTGGAGAGTCGGAGAGTCCAGAAGTGGAGAGTCGGAGAGTCCAGAAGGGAAGAGTCCAGGGGAGAGTCCAAAGAAGAGTCCAAAGAAGAGTCCAAAGAAGAGTCCAGAGTGGAGAGTCGGAGAGTCCAGAGGGGGAGAGTCCAAAGAAGAGTCCAGAGTCGGAGAGTCCAGAGGCGGAGAGGCGGAGAGTAGGAGAGTCGGAAGCAGAGGGTCAAGACTTCGCGGGCGGAGGAGCTGCTCGTCGTGTGCGTTGGAGTCGGAACGGAGGGGACGAGCTGTGGAAAGGCGGCGACACCAGACGAGGGGGTGCTCGCGTCGTGCAGGGAGCTGCACCCGAGGGAGGCCGACAGCGCGACCTGGCCGAGGTGGAGACGCACACCAGGGATAATAAAGATCCTCTATACCCCGAGCATCAGCAACCCCCTCCTGTTTCCCCCCACGCTGAGATAGTGCGACCAAGGGGGCCCCTTTCCCACCCCCTGCCAGACACTGTCCGCGAGGCCCGCGGGTTGGGGCGCCATCGCCGCTCCGCGTCTCATCACCAGACGGGTAGGCGCGACCCGGTCTCGGCCTCAGGCCCGCCTCATCCTTGAGGGTATTCTTTCCTTGGTTTTGGGTATGTGTTGTCGGCGCCGTCTGTGAAGTAAAATTGTATAAGTGTTGCCGTGTGCTCGGTAGTCGGTATTAGCTCTGCATTGTGTTTTCGCTTTTATATTTGCTTTTTGTGTAAATGGAATTGTGTTTTTTCTGTGTGCTTTTGGTGGAATTGAATGTGTGCTTCCCGTGTGCCGCGAATAAATGTGCTTTGTGTTGAACTGTTTCCCGCTTCGCTTCGTCATTTCTCCCATTGAATCCTCATCTTGCTTCACGTAAAGGGTTGGTAGTGGGCTGAATACGCCCGATAATTAATCGAACCGTCGAGGTCGACGATAACACCGCTCGGTTATTCTGATAGTACGGAACGGGTCGCGTAAGTGGCCCGTGTCCGAAGTCGACCTGCGGCGAGGTGCGATCGCCCGGTCTACCCTCCGCGTGGGTACTTAGGTAGGTCGAATTTGGCGAGCAACCCTATCCCACGCGGGGGCTGATTGGCTCGATCGCGGTGAGACCGAAAGGTCCACCCGTGACTGGTTCCCGGCGTTAGTCCGAGAGGGTCACGACTGGATTGTCCGTCCGGTGGGCGACGTGCCGCGATTCGAGTTACGTGGCCGTCAGCACGCCGGCGGGCGCGAATACCGCAACAATATTGTAGAAACACAACCTCAGCACAAGGTACACACATGCACGACAAAGGTGAATGCAAATAAATTAAAAAAAGCACAAACAATAATACTCGAAATTCACCAGAATGGCAGGAATTCAAATTTTCTCCTGGTAACGAGGAAGCCACACTTTGATGGGAATTTGTAGAGTTTGCTGACAATCCGTGTTAATGGTAGGAATTCAATTTCTCTTCTGGTAATGAGGAAGCTCGTTTTGAAGGGCATTTACAGCGCTTGCTTATTGCCAGCAATTCACTGCAAATCCACAATTGAAAATAAATAAATAAATAAATAAATAAAAAGCACCTCATTCAGTGATATTTCTGTATAAAATAAAGTCCATTTTGGAAAAGCCACAGAAGTCTTTGTCTGGAAGGTGTTTAGCACTTTGACGGTGAGTTTTTTGTGCGGCATATCTGAATGCCTAGAAATACACACAAACATTTATTACATCAAACTGATAGAAATCGAGCAAATTCATCCAAGTAATTTTCATCATTCGACTTTCAACAAATGAACTTTCCTGAATGGGGGGATTCATGAAGGACTGCGGAGGTGATGCTATGTTGCACAAATGGAGAATTAATGGTGAACAGAGAAAATAATGTTCACATGCCGTTTATGATTCTGTCGTTGCATTTACAGAGTGAAGTTATAATTTGGTAAATATGTTTTATTCGTGGTAAGTGATCAAACAAAGTTGTCACCTCATTTCAAGCAACTTTAAGTCAGTTGTCACCAAGTCCACAGGAGGAAACGTTCATAATACCAGTCATATTCATGAATACACCATCATTGATGTGAATTTTTTCTGTGAATTGATGAAATTTGAAAATGTTGAACTAGTCAAGTCCAGAGACTTTGAATTATTCTGTAACCTTTGGCATTGTTCTTGATGCCAACGAGGTGTTGAGGCAGAAACAGTGATACCCCAAGAACAACCTTTGCAAATCCCTATGACCAATGTTCACTGCCTGTTTTGAGTAGTGGCCTTGTGATAATGTTCTGCAGAATCTCTTTCTTATTGAAACACCTTCACAGTGGGTAGTTTATCTTTTCCACTGAGGTGGGATTGATTGTATGGCTTATTGGAAAGAAAAAAAAAAACGCTTTTGTCATGGAAATATTACTTGTGTTGCTGCAATGCAATTTACCATCCAACCTCTCTTAAATCTCTTGACAGAAATGTTTATCACAAAGGACCTTCCTGGCTCATCTGTCTCCTGCCCTTGCTACTCCTCTCTGCACTTTTAGAGACCCAGCTTTCATCTTGCTGATGTTGTTGCTGGGTATATTCATAACTCCCTTTCCCACAGCTCTGCCTAGCCTCCCAATGACCCAAAAGAGTACTGTATTTCTAGCTTCATGGTTGTCTGTGTGACAACCTCTTGTGTCTGTGTGTGGTCTACCGCCCCCACCGCCCATGACCCCTCCCACCTCTGGCTATCTGTGAGGCTTTTTCATCAGACACTTCAATTGCCACCATGCCAGTTGGCTGTGAGTCAGTCCTCAAACTGGAGTCCACGGTATTCCAGCCAAGATGTTTTGCAAAACAGCCAAACTCAAGTCAGTCTGTCTTTCGTACTCACATCTCTCCAAATGGCAGTGCTTGTTTGCTAGATTTATTCATTTCAGGCCTCAAGCCTGTCCTGCACTTCTTCCACTGCACTCAGATCTTCAAATCATGTCCTTGTGAAAGTGTTTGCTTCCTTGGTGAACGATTCCAGAGCTGTCAAATCACCTAAATGTATGACTGTTCAGGAAGACATATTGGTCTGGTTGAAATCCACTATTACGCTTCCAGACTGGTGCATTATCTCGTCGACACCTCACATCAACAGTTCCTGGAACTCCTTCCTCAGCAAACTGCTTTCTCTCCTTCACCAGTTCAAACCTTCATAACTTTGCATCTCACACCTCCAGTTCAACATCCTGTCCCCTCGTACACTGAGACAAAGGGAAAGGCAGTCGTGCAAAAGCATCATGCATTTTCCATCAATAAGGCAAAGCTGAAGGGAAACAAAATGTCCCTCTGCACTGCCAACAACGAGTATGTATCAGTCCTTTGACTAGTCAGAGCCCAACATCAAACTCACTTGAGGTCAAACCGCACAAGCCTATCCTGCAAAGACTGTACTGCAGACACTTGATGAGCAGTCATCACATTCCCCTTGTATACCTCCACTGTGAAAGTATGGAGTCACAGATTTTTCTCTACAGCGGGTGTACCTCTCTCCGACTCATGTTGAGAATTCATATTCAATCTTGACACCTCCTCTGAAACCGGACATGGTGGAATCGGCACTATGTTCCCCTCAAGAACTGTGCTTTGGTCCTATCCTCTCCTTTTTCTTCTTCAGGTCTTTCTCTGATGGTCCACTGCTTCCATATTGGAAAGCCACAAACGTCACCCCAATTCCGAAGACTGCTCCAAGTCTGATCCACTCAATGACAGACTAGTCAGTCTTCTCCCCCATCATAAGCAAACTGATTGAATCTGCCATTACTGCAGTCTGCAGACATGAGGCATTATCTATTCTCAAACTCTTGAATCTCTCATCATTAGTTCTGAGTTCTGTCCTGGATATTCTACCGTGGACACGTTTCTTTTTTTAATCAAACATTAAATGGGTGCACTAATTCGAAAAATAGGAGGTCAGCTTCACATCTCTCGAGGTATTTATACTGTCGAGCACCCAGCCTTACTTTTCAAGCTGTCTTCTAATGGTTTTCAAGGGTTTCTCCTTAAGTGGATATCCAATTTTCTCTGCAAGCAGAAACAGTCCTTCAATATGGTGGCGAACAATCATTTCATGTCAACATCCATACCAGCTGCTTCTGCCATTTGCAATGGTAGAAATTTGTCATCTTATGTAGTTTGCTCTGAGGGGTGTAAGAGTTAATGACAAGTGTGGATTGGCATTACAGATAAGCCAGACCAGACAAAACAGGCAGATTACCCCCTTGTTTCAGGACTAGGTGAAAGTTAAGGTTTTGGCAGTTTTGCCAGTTTTTCCACTTCTTTTTCTTTCTTAGCCTCTTACCTGGAGTGGCTTTTTGTCGTTGTTGGGGTGACTTCCATCAAAAAAAATCCTTCAACTTTGTGGTTGGAAAACAAGCATAACATGACGACACAGACATAATTGTGATGTTTTGAATGAAACTGAAGTGGGCTTCCTGATGGGTCTGACAGCCCTTTCAGGTCACAACTTCACCATGTGAACAGAGCAAAATACAGCATCGTTCATGACATGGACTGCAAGTAAACACTTTAAAACAAGCTGTAAACTCTTGGCAAGTTATCGACATGACTTTTAGGCAAAAACATGCCATAAATGTCGAAGCTCATTTGGTACAGTTTAGAAGGCATTCGGTTTGGCAATACAAGCTTGTTATCAAGATGCTTTGGACTGTATACAGGTGGGCCTCTCGCAGGAAGCACAGCATGCAATGTACCATCTGGCTTTTGCAGGTGCTTGAGCATAAATCAATTGCGAGTTAAGAAAAGCATGAGTGAGTTTGAAACGTGGGACCAGAATGGCATTTTGAACAACAAAGAACATACGAGAACAAGCACAAACTTGCAAGCAAATATTTATTAATAATTCTTCCTTTTAAGCCCACTCATTAAAACCATCACATATGAGATAAATACATTCACCGCCAAAAATTGTTATTAATATTCAGTTGTTTAATGTTGGATTTTTGTAAATGATTAAGGCTTCATCTAGCGATAAACGTTTCATGATTGTTATGCTTATCGTTTGATGATACAACATAGAGTGCATTCCCAGAATGACTTTCCGATATACGCGACAGTAAGATCCTGCTGGTTGTTAATTGTATACAAAACAATTGTATGACATGTTATTACATTTATTTCCATTCGATACATTATCACTGCTAGCAATGATCTCAACAATAAAAACAATTACTCTTTGTATTTTTTGGAAAAATATGTTTTTGTTTTTAGGTGACAAGTGTATAACAAATATTGTGACTACATAGGAAGTGAATAGGATGCCAAAAGTTGATCTTATTTGGGGAAGATAACCGATTTTGATCTGAGCATCAGGTATAAACTACAGAAGTTGTTTGTAAGGTTATAGAGACAGACATGGAGAACTTGTTAAAAAAATACCCACAAGCGATGGATTAATAGTAGACTGTTGGAGATGTCATCATGGACCATATTCCACAATAATCTGCCGATGTTTTGAATCACAATTTTGCTTTCTGCTTTCATCCTGCCAGGAGCAAGCACTGACCAATCCCACCGTGAAGTCGAACAAGAAAAAAAAAATAACGAACCAAACAAGGCATTTTGAGGAAATGCTGTGCCCTTTTCACGGATCACTTTTTCTAACATTCCCCTGGGCATGAAACGAGGAAGATCAAAAACAAATGCGAATCAATCGGACAGGCAAAGGGAAAGGAAAAAAAACTATAGATATGAGAACGGGATAGAAGAACAAGAAGAGAAAATGAGAATAAAAATTGCATAAAAGTGGCTTTGGCTTTTTTTTTTTCTTTCTTGTTTTTACATCCAGTCAACAAATATGATATTCAGGTCCAATGGGAAGCCTTTGGGATAAATGGAACATTCAAAATGTGGCACAAGATAACATACACTTCATTCAGCTTTGTGGGTGGTTTATTTGATGTACAGCAGAAGAAAATTCGTCGAGACAAATGTTATGAACGTACATTATCTCAAACAACCTTGCACGAGGCATTTGGCCTGATAATATGGGCACATCGCTCTGACAATATATTAAAATAGATTGTATATGGTTTGTGATAAGGTTATGACGTATTGTACCTTGTCATAATATTTTGGTTTCATAAAATTATTTAATTCACTCAATACGCTCACAAATAATTCAGCACTGTGCCCCATCCAAGGAACCTTCATTTCCAAAGCTTTCGATTATGAGCCTCTATCTCTGGGTGTTGGATTCCTCGCTAGTTAGACATTTCCTTAATCCCATCCTTCCGTCGACTCCCCTTGATCTCCTTCCTTCCAGAAAGAAGAGATCATGATGAAGAGGAACATGTGGCATGCTAATACTGGAGAAAATCAGGTAATTAAAGCTTATCAAAACGTTTTCAAAAACTTTAAAGGAAGAAGCCTTTTCTTAAATCACAACAATGAGAAAATGATATCGGAAAAGGAGAGATGTACAAGAAGTACAGGTAAAAGGCAGAGTACGATTGTGTCTAATTGAAAAAGTTTTTTTTTATTTTTTTTTGTTTTTCCAAGCGAGGAGGAATAGGATGGCGTTGAAAAGGCAGAAAGGACATTTTTTGAAAAAAAAAAAAAAAAAAAAAAAGGACGACAAAACAACCTCAAAACCGAGACGATTAAGATCCGACTATCAAAGAGGGTCAAGGCTGCATGGACATCAACAAATATTACCAACAAGGTGCAATTCATCACAGAAAAATCTTCGATGCGAATGCAAGCATCACACAGAGACCAAAAAAAACAGAAAAACACGACTGATCTGGTTCGGAAAACTTATCGTTCATTCAGGTGGAAGAGGCAGCTGTCATTCCGACCTACATGTGGAGCCTACCCCCAACCGGAAGATTCAACTCTGAAAAGGAAGACCGGAAGAGTGTATTTACATTTCATGCATAATTTAAACCTACTAGGTGCCACAGCCTGGTTTGGTGGTGGAGAGGGGGTATATATATGGGGTAGTGTTTTGTTTTTGGGTGTACGGTGAAATGTTTGCAGCTGCACTCTGCCTTTTCATCTCGATAGACTTAATAGAAAAATGAAACAAAAATCTGTTTCCCAAATAAGCCAGTCCTACACAAGCTTCGTGTAGCCAAATTATAAAAGTACAGATTACTATTCTGCATTTTAGACTACACGTCTACTGACCAATAGGGTTGCGGAAGTTATTTGCATCACAACCATAGGCAAGGGTACAATATTATCATTCTTTAAACAAGAGGCTTTTGTTAAAACTACCTTTAGGCCAGTTCAAACTGCTCTTGTCCAAGCTGCTAAAATTCACCTAGGCCAGCATTTTCCATGTGCTGGCTGATACCTTTCAGAAAGTTAATGCATATTTGGGACTGGTAGCAATTTAGTTCAAATTACGTTTTGGCCAGTTCAAACTACTTTTGTCCAAGCTACTGTTGTCCAAGCTACTAAAGATCATCTAGGCCAGCATTTTCCACATGCTGGCCGATACCTTTCAGAAAGTTAATGCACCCATGATGTCTTCCCATAAGAACAAACACATCCTTCCTCTCAAGGTTAGCCTAAACTGGCTCTTTAATTCTGCTGTGCAGTGGCAGGCCTGCTTTAATGGTGGTGTTCTTCTGACCGGTGGCTTTTGAAATACTGGCAAAGTGATTGATCACAGTCGTTAGTGTGTCATAATCATCAGCTGTGGTCTGAAGAATAGGTAACATACCCACTGTTGTCATCGGAGGATCTATGATACTGATTGCTTTATTGACTGCACCCCAGGCAAGAATGGACATCTACCCATCAACATCATATAGACACGTCATAACCCAAGCCAAGTCTTTGGACCCTGACTTTTGCCTTTCTGTGTGATTTTCAAACCACTCTTTGGCATCGATTCTGTTTTCAACATGGAGGGGAGGTGATGATCTTTGTCCATGTGGAAGTTTCGCATTATCAATGGTTTTAAGTGCTTAGGAGATGGAGATGTCGTATGGCTCTTGACCTCTGCCTATAGGATAACCTTAGTGAGGAATGGGACCTCTATGCCATACTACCATGTGCGTGCAATGAAATGGATTCTTTTCATCCAATTTTGCCTCGAGAACATTGATGTTATTTCAGGAGCAATGGATCATTCGGTTATGTGCAATGTTATCTGGAAATAAAAATATAACCATTATGGGCAAACTTATCAACAATAGTATCAGCTATAGGTCCATTGGGACCATATTCTGTTCAGAGCGCTGGTGTTGCCGAAGCAGTCCCCTGAGCTATTGGGCACAATCCTGGACAGGTTGCCACTCTGACACAGGATACTTAAATGACTCAATCATCCCAGTAAGCTGGTACACATTTTGCTGACCTCAGAAGGATGACAGGCTGAGTCAACCCCACCTGGTACTAATTCAACACCAAGCAGGATTTGAACTGAGGAGCCTAGGATCCCAAGCTCACTACCTTAACCATTAAGCCAACACGAGGCATCAGCATCATCTGTGTTGGTGTCTATTCTTCAAACACGATCACTCCCAATGGTATGACGGGCAGAATGTAGTAGATCCACAAGGCTTCCAAATCACATCATCTGACTTAGCCTGATATGCTTTGGTATCAGATTGCAGCCATTTGATACAGCATACACAAAGCCTTGTGCAATGCTGCAAACCTTCTGCTTGACATTGTTATCTTCCTTTATACCTTTGTGCATGACATCTACTCCCTTAAACAGCAAACAAAGGAATAAATAAAGGTTTTCTGGGATCACCTGTTCCACATGTTCTTGATAATGTTCGGGTGTGTCCAACATATCCTGTATAATTACAAGGGCAATGCGTAACATCTCCGAGAAAAAGTTAAACTGGTCAAGGTCCATCACACTGTTGTATTCACCTTCTGACTCAGTGAAAGAGGTACTACGCTGAGAAGATTTTGATAATGTTTTCACAATGATAAATTCTGACTCATCCCCAGGATATATCAGAACAGAGGCTTTTGACAGAGGCTGGACATATTTGGCTTTTGACACAATTAAGCACTGTACTTGATCATGGAGTGTTGCTCTCTGAAACTGGAATTTCTGAGGACAATCAATGCCCATGTCTTTTAAGATGGTGACATATTTGTCTGAAACTTTACTCATGTCATAAACATGACCAATAGGTTTAAAAATATGTATATATATATATATATATATATATATATATATATATATATATATATATATATTTTTTTTTTTTTTTTTTTGCATACAACGTCAAGGCTCGTGGAAGAGCTAGTACCAGTCCAATGAACGGATCAGGACGCAACATGACAAAATGATCAGTAGAGAGAGGGGAGAAAGATCAACAGCAGAGTTGAGGCCAAGATTGAGGAAGATTTGGAAAAACAATGCGTGTGGGGAAGAATGGGTGCAGGAGAGGATACATAGGGTGGACAAGATGGATGCACAAAGAAACGAGGAGGCAAGGTTAACAAGGGTAGAAAAGGTCATCGTTTTGAATTGTAGAAGATCTGAGATGTGGTGAACAGTCTTGAAGACCTAGAGGGAAGAATGAGATTGAAGAGAATATGGAAGTTGGTTCCATGGGTGGGGGGGGGGGGGAAAGGCACAAATGGGTGGAGTTGAGCAGTGATTCTGGAATTTGGGAGTTTCACCAGAAGGGGATTGATGCTGGACAATGTGTGCCTTGCTGAAACCTGTGGCATGGGGGGGGGGAGACAAAGCACAGAAAATATATACATATTCTAATCCACTGGCAAAGGGAGCCAAAAACAGGCATACAAGAAGGAGCAAAACAAGTTATGAAGGACGTCCTGCCACTCCATTATTACAGGTGCCTGGCTGCTAGCCCGTCCATTTGTTTCTCTTCATAAATCCACATGTCCAAATTTTGGAATGTTCCTTTGTCTTGTCATTTGTGTGTACATTTATATTACTTGTTCACTGAGCATCAAGGAAAGAAGGAAATACTTCAATTCAGGAGGTAGGAAAGTTCTCAAAAAAAAAAGTCGTCAAATAATTTTATACTGTGGTTTGAAAAGTCATGCTCACATTTGCTGAGCAAAGGAGGAACACACAAAAAATGCCATCTTTTCATGCTGACATTTTAAAAGCAAAAATTCATGCCCTGAGGTCCTTTCGGCAGCCCAAGACATTTGCCTGAGATGTTCCTTGGCTATGGGTGAATGCCTCCATGACTCCTAAACTGTGCTGTCTGCAAGTTCGAACAAATCGTGCCGAAGGGTGCCTATATTTACGGACGCAGAGATTGAGCCCTTAAGGTACAAAGTTTACCCAATAAACATAGCCCAGGCTGAAATGCTGTTTGGAATTATAAATAACATATACACTGTGAATGATAATAATAATAATAATAATAGTTATAATACAAACTGTGTACATATATCCCCATTCAAATTAATTCACCAGTTTCATTACTGGTCTGACAGTACAATGACATTTCGGCAATAGGGAATGTTATTGAAACATTGGGCATTTTTCGGTGAATTCCCCCCAACTTCTCTCTGGTCCCAGAACCGCTCATTGTCAACAGTCCATGTTGCCAGAGGCAGAAAAACGTTCAACACTTGCCTTCTATTACACCTGACAGCACTGAATCCCAGCTGGGTTGATCTGGTCAAATAAATTGAGGAAAGTTTTGGAATGAGATAATAGCTGCATGCCATTTTTGGTGTCAGAATTGCAAGAACTGACGGGCTTCGTTATTTGAAAATGTTTGGTGTTTATTTTAACCAAAAGCCATTCCGTAAAAGCAAGTGCATCCAAACTCTGTTTTGAATTTAACTCTTTCACGGTACAAAAGATGAATGTCCATGCAGATGAGAATGAAATTTAAAACAGAAAGAATAAATGATGAAATAACTATTTTGATCGAGAATCCCAAAAATATCAGTAAGTCTTGGAGTATGAAAGAAGGCAAGCACAGGTCTTGGTGAGGTGAGGGGTTTGCATGTTATGGCGTAAATTGAATAGGTCACGTTCTGGGTCCTTGGGGGTCCTCTGCATCATTTTGCCATGGCAATTAGAGCTTGCAATGTAGTTTGCTTGGTCGACACAGCAAATGTCATTCCTCATCCACCTTTCATTGCACTTTTCATATTTATTCTGTTGTTTCTTCCAATTCCAATTTGTTTCCAATTCCAACAGCCTTTTACCATCCTGTAGTACATAATCATCTTTCTGAGGTCACTATTGTAAATGTCACTGTGACAACATTCAATGTTAATGTCTAATTTATGGAGAAAATACAAATCTCTTGCACCAATTGAAGGAAAGTTTACCTTTAACATCACTTTTTGCAAACGTTTTCCAATATTAATTGTGAGCTTTTATTTTCATGACGGCAAAAGTTTGTGGTTTGGAATATTGAGTAATGTGTGTGTATGTGTTAGAATATGTATGTGTGTGCGTGTGTTTGTGTGTGTGTGCTGGAAGGATAGCCCAAAATTATGCATACTCATATCTAAGCTATCTAACCTTGGAGTAAATCTTGGCCCGGCTATAAATTGTCATCTTAGTGGTTTACAAGCAGGGTGATTCATCAATGTGTGTACCATCCTCAGATGGACTTTAAACTGGGTGTCCCATCTTGTCGCATTTGTTGATGGATGTTAAATATTCGTGTCTTTCATGAAAAGTAGGGAAGTTATTGCCACCCTCACTAATTACAAATGATTGCCTTAACTGATTGCTGGGAAGGCAATGGCAAACCACGCAGTATAACCCATGCCAAGAAACTGCTTCAGCAGTATCAACGTTCTGTAAAGAATATATACAGTGGCCTGCAAAGTATTCACCCCAGACCAGTAATGCCACATTTAGATGAATTACGGATTATGTAGAAACAATGTTTCCAAATGAACTGAAGAGATCAAAATAAACACTGTTATAATTGAAGGAGGTTACATGTCAGGAATACCTGAAAAAAAACATGTACCAATCAAAATTCACTGGTTGCAAAACTATTCATCTCCTTAGGTCAGTACTTGGTGGAAGCACCTTTTGCAGCAATGACTGCTATGAGTATTTCGGGGTAGGTCTCTACCAGCTTTGCACAGTGAGATGGTGAAATCTTTTCCCATTTCTCACTTGAAAAATGCTCTCATTCTGCCACGTTTGATGGGTAACGTCAAAGGACTTCAATCTTCAAGTCTCGCCATAACTGTTCAATTGGTTTCAAGTCAGGATTTTGACTGGGCCACTCACAAACACTTCTTTTCTTCTTCTTCAGTCATTCCAGTGTGGCTTTAGCTTTGTGCTTCGGATCATTGTCCTGCTGAAATGTGAATCTCCTACACAGTTTCAGATTCATGGCCGACTCAAACACGTTTTCATCAATGATTCTCCTGTACTTTGTACCGTCCATTGTCCCTTCTATCCTGACAAGCTTGCTCGTCCCTGCTGATGAAAAGCTGCCCCATAACATGATGCTACCAGCACCATGCTTGACAGCAGGGATGGTGTTGAATGGGTGATGTGCAGTGTTAGGTTTGCACCAGATGTAACGCTTTGAATTTCAACCAAACAGTTTGCTTTCTGGTATATATCTGGCAATACAGTTAAAACCCAATCCAAATATATGTGGATTTACTCCTTCAATTCTTGCTTAGCAACTATTGTGGCATTGCGAAGCACTGCCAGTTTTCTCAAAGACTGATGTGTTACTGCCAAGTCGACTACTATTTTTGTAATCGCCCCAATTATTCCCACATTCTCGGATCGGCCGGGGAAAGTCTTTGGCCCAATTCTTTCACAAAGCGGCTGACTGAAGGTGGCAGGAATTTGTAATTTGTTCAGTGTGCCAACATCAACTCGCCTACTTTTCCTGAAATATAGTGGGATTTTTAATGTCCACTACCTACGAGTAGAGAGGTTGTTTGCCCAAACATTTCAGTGATGCATCATGTGTAACATCAGAGTGACGGTTTATAACTGGGTCGAGATCCTTGCCCAGGCTGGACAGTTTGGATGTGAGTGGACATACCTCTAAGCTATCCTGCTCGCCCTAATATAATATAATGTTACTGCCAGTGAACTATTATAAAACAAAACTAAGCATAGTTTGTTTTTCTGAAACCAAAAACTTTCATCTGTGATTTACTTTGATATTCTTTTGATTTTTCTTTGTTTCTCATGATTACCTATCCAGAGAAACCAATTATGTTGGTAATTCCCTTGCCATTGAGATACAAGAGGTGAACAACAATTATGTGACCTGACTTACAGTGAATAAACAAATTAATGCAGCGAGGAGCTTGGAAGTAGGATGGATAAAGCTTTGTTGCATTGTCCTCACTGGGATGGGTTCAGATCCGACAAATCCCACAACTGCTGAATGGAAATTGCTGCAATGAAATAAATTTACTTTTTCATTAAAAAACGATATAATTTTATAGCTCGGGAAACCATAAAATAACTTTAACTTGAATAAGTAAAATCTGTGAATCACAGAATGCACAAGGGCATTTCAAACCCTTTAAGACGCATGGTACCATTCTATTTCAGTAGAATCGGAATTGTCATTTTGAAGGTGAGACCTTATTTCTTTCTTGTTGGTAAAGGAACAATTTGAGTATGTATAGATTTGGAAAATGTGCTCCAATTTGCAAGAAGAAATGTTCGAGATGTTCCTGCAGATTCATTATCGGATTGCAGTTTGCATTTGCACTTGGAGCAGCAGGCGCAGAAAGCTGTTGTATCTGACAAATTCCTGGGAGGGAAGAGCAAGTACAACGCAAGATAGTGTATGGATGGTTGGACTGTGCAACAAGGAAATGGTGCTTACTTGAACAATGACAGATTGTCAATAAATGTGCACTAAAGCCAATGGTCCTTTTAGAGCATCCCACACATTGCTGGTATGTTTTTCTATTCACTCCCTGAGAGCTTTCAAAGAAAATCAAAATTGGAAATATTACTTTTGAAAATGGTGCAACATCTTCAGCAATTACATATATCTATATATATATATATATATATATATATATATATATATATATATATATATATATATATATATATATATATATATATGAGGCATTTTCACTCTATCATTTTCCTGAGGACATCTTCCATCTGGTTGGAAGGCAGCTCATGTCACCTTCGTCAGCCAACTTAGTCTTCTTAACGGCCAAAATTATTCCCATGTTCTTGTGGAGTTGGCCAAGGGAAGTTTGGCTCAAGTCTTTCACGAACCGGGTGGCCAGGCCTGAATTTCAATTGGGCCATCTCAAAATTTTTGATGGCAGTGGAAAATGGCTGCCACAGTCATCAGCGGCTGAATTTGAGATGGCCCAATATCCAAATCTGTTCATAATATGTTAGGCAACTCGTGTGCCAAATTTGGTGCTTTCCTCATAAAATGCACAATTGTTATGCTAAGTTGCCCCACTAACACAGTAATGCTTATTGTTGAGTTTTTAAAACTTTCTTTATCGGTTTTTCATCAGTCAGAATGATTAGTGCAAAATGTGTTGAATAGTTACATTACTTATCTGTATAGGTGGTGTTTAAATTAATAACACATTATTATCGGCATATATCTGACCTTTGAATTACTATTGAAATGCATACAGCTAACATCACCTTTGTAAACATCCTTGCTACTTATATCTGTATTGAGGTCTTGGTGGATACCAGGTCGAGGGCTATGTTTGGATAAAATAACATTGACACCAGGTAATTGGCCTTCAGGCCACAATTCGGTCTTGTGCTGATAAAATGCTGAGGTTTTTTTTTCCTGGGGGCGATAGAGTAATATATATTGTGAAGATCCTATGTTGAGGTTGTTGTGATTTGTTGTCAACAAGACAAATGTAATTACTACAGTGGTTACACGTGTGCCAGTTATTAAAAAGATTACTTTGCACAGGTTTATTATAATACCTCTGTGTTCAGGACTCAGGTGAGTATGTTGCATATACACTGCCTGCATTTTTCCTCGCAGTGATCGAGTAAGATGTTTTGTGAAGATCAAATGCTGAGGTTGCAGTGATTTGTTGTCAATGACACATATAAATATAATAGTATTTACACATGCACCTGTTATTAAAAAAACAGTTTGCAGAAAAATATTTTTTTTATTACAAAACCTTGAATAAAAAAAATAAAAATAAAACAGGATTAATAAAAGAAGTTAAAAGCAGGGAAAGTGGTCCAAGGACATTTAGCAATGCCAAAGATTGGTAATTCATATGAAGCCATGAGGCCAAAATTCCCCAATTTGACATGCAGGAAATATTTAAATATAGTACCTTTTGTCATTGAATTCCCCTGGGCAACGCTGGGTACTTCAGCTGTGACAGTGTGTGTGTGTGTGTGTGTGTGTGTGTATATACATATATATATATATATATATATATATATATATATACACAATTGACCCCATACACATACAAATTTGTGGGAACATTAAACAAAAGTATTCACTGAAAACATGGAAGTACCTAACGCTCACGTATGACCTCATGATCCCATCGACCGTGAATATTGAAAAGAAAGCATTGCGATGAGATATCATACTTCAGTACAAAAAAAAAGAGAGAGAAGAAGGCATTGCAAATTGAGGTGTTGATACCAGTGATTTTGGACGAAACAATGCAAAAATCAAGTAAATGACGAAATACCAAGACCTCAAGAATGAAGTGAAAAGATCCTAGAAGCTGAAGAATGCCAAAGTTGTACCAGTGATAGTTGGTGTGATGGGAATGATGACAAAGAACCTAACACGGATATTAGAAACTATCCCTTGGAATATCATAACAAACAAACTACAGCTGGAAGCTGTCCGGGACTCAGCGATGATCCTGAAGAGAGCCCTCGGCACAAAACCTTGATAACAGAAAACTTCACAGTTTGGTCCATGAATCGTGACCACTTACCTAAATTAAGGTGGATACTCTGAGCCTGCCCTGGGAGGACTCCATTCCACATTATGAAACTCGCATATGAAGATACCAATCAATGACACACACACACACACACACACACACACACACACACACACACACACACACACACACACACACACACACACACACACACACACACACACACACTGCCTTTTCTTAGTATATACTGTAAATATAGTTCTTTATGAACATTGACTGATGAAATTTTGTGTGCTGATGGATATCAAAGCCAGTACACTGTGGAAAAAAAAAATCACAGAATCATTGGACAACATCCATAAAAGAAAATATAAATAAATAAATAAAAAAAGAAAAAAGTACAGGTGAGTGACCCAAGACAATGGGAAAGCACGGTATTTTTGCGTGCCGATGGACATCGAAGCCGATACACTGGGAAAATCACAGAACCATCAGAAAGCATCCATTAATGAAAATATACATAAGGGAAAATAAATTAATGAAAAGCCAAAGGCAGGTGAGCCACCAGAGAAAATTGGGAAGCTCGGTTCATAAGCTTACACAATGCGTTAGCACACCCTGCTAGTACATATGAAATATTAAAATGTTGAGGTGTATCTAGTGCCATTGTGAGTATTTCATTCGTCAAACTTTTCAAATTCCCCATGTTTGGTAATTTGCCCCTTTTGTCCTTGGATAACATGTGGCATCTGTTCAAGTGACATGTACAGGGGCCTTTAACATTGTTATTTAAATAGCCCTTACTGAATGATTGTTGTCATTTTGGTTCCACTATTTAAAAAATAGAAGGAGTGAAGGTAGTGAATTTCTTAAATTCCATGCATTCGACTTTTGACTTTGACAAGTTTTTCTACTGCAAGAATGAAGAACTTTGGTGTAATTTGCATGTAATTTGCATATTACACTTTGGTGTAATATAAGGACTAAGAACCGACATGCGCTGGCATGATAGCTGTGAGGTGTGCACACTCGTCTCTAAGCTGTCTACCCTGGGTTTGAATCTCGACTCAGCTATGTACTGTCCATCCAAGCAGTCTCCTTGGCTATTGGGAACAATCCTGAACAGGTCACCACTCCAACACAGGATACCAGCAAGCTGGCACTCATTTTGCTGACCTCAGAAGGATGCCAGGCAGAATCAACCCCACCTGGTATTAATTCACCAGCAAGTAGGATTTGAACTCCGGATCCTAGGATCCCAAGCCCACCACCCTCACCATCAAGCCAATACCAGGCATAATATACTATCACCCTGGTGTTTCTAAAGTGAGTGCCATCCCTAGGAGAAATGTTAAGTTGAAGGACCTACTTGCCAACTATGGTTGTTGTTGAACGTTGGATTCCATGGTGTCTTTTGTGAAGAGTAGTTGAGTTATTGCCTGAACCCTGGGGGGGGGGGAGGATTCAAATTCCTGCCACTTTTAGTCAAACTGTAGGCCTGGCTAGCCGGTTCGTGAAATATTTGGGTCACGTTCTTCACCTGATCTAAGAAGAATGTGGGATTAATTGAGACTGTTAAAGCAGTGGTTGTAGTAGTACCATGGTGGGGCATTTATATCTGACACATTTGCAATCTTTATAGCCGGAAGCAGTCTTGGCATAACTAATTATTGTTTTCTTTGTTTTGCAGAAAATACTTTAAAGTTATAAATGATGGAGCACTTGAAATGCAATGAGCATTTTTTAATATATTTTTTTATTTTTAATTTGTCTTTTAAATGTAATGAGCATGCCAATTTCACAAACAAGGTCATCATGACAGATGAGGCACACTTTGATTTGGCAGATTTAACTTCACCAGATTTCTTCCGACGGGGATTTTTGAAGGGCAAGGTTTATAAGGAACATCCAACATCGATCGATGAATTGAAGGCAAACACCACTCCAACCATCCGCTCTATTGATCAAGAGACATTGCTTGCGGAAATGAACAATATGATGATCCGCTGTTGTGAATGCAAGAATTCGAAAGGGGCCCATTTGTCTGATGTAATTTTTAAGAAATAAAGAATCAAAATGTATTTTAAAAACTTGAAGTATGTGCATATGTTGTGTAGAAATTTTATTTTATTTGGTTTCGAAACAAAAAAGTTATAAGGATAATAAAACCGTCAGATATATGCCCCACTCAAGAGTTATAGTGGAATATGAAACCGACATGCCATTATGAATTCTAAGAAATTTATTCATTTTTAACGCAAGAAACTGGCATATTTTGGCCATTTTTTATGGCATTGTTCAATAATTGTCAGAATCCACACATACTGTAAGAATGAAAAATGGTTTCATCACAAAATTAGGGATAGTGAACTTTCAACTTTATTTCTTAACAAATGGAGAATATCACAAACATTACTGAAAAAGTTGTGTGGGGGCTGTTTCAGTTACCCTCGCTTAATATTGCAATTATATTCTTGAAATGTGTGACTTTAACTGAAACGACTTTAAGCGAATCCAATTTTTCCATAATAATTCATTTAAATGAGGGGGGCGGAGGGGGTGGGTGATCATGGGCGTCGATTGCTTTTGAAAAGTGGGGGGGGGGACACTGCATGTCCAGACCACGAAACCCACTTCGTGCCGGCGTGGACACAGCAAGTCTACCCTTGCAAATTCTTGAATTTATACGCTCGTTGAAATGCTGCCTTCTGATCACATAAATCCCTTAAATTAATCTGACCATCTATCGACCATCTTTTTATCTTGAATGCTTGAATGCACTGATGCTTGAATTTTCCAGAGTTGTAGATATTGCTGAGTACCTGGACATAATCAAGGGCATCTCTTATGAACGGTGCAGTTTGTAGGGCTTTGGATGAAATGAGTTGGGTAACATGAGCTCCACAGTGAACATAATTGGCCAGCGGTTGGAGTGTTTTTTAGCTGTGCTTGACAGCCCTTGTACTTTCCGGACATGTTGCTTGCCCCATCGTAAGTGTGTGCTCTAAGGTGTTCAACAGGGAGTTGACACCGAATTAGAACACCCTGAAGCATCGTACAAAGTGATACTCCTGTTGTTCACGATACTTGGTAGAGGCCGATGAGATCTTCTTGAACATCAAAAGAATCCGTCACATAGCGCACACACACAGACTCCTGCTCATTACCCTGAATATCTTGCGTTCCATCAGTTACGAGTCCGAACTGAGTGGATATTTCATTCACGTTACTGCAGATATTTCTGAGGATGGCATGACTCATCAACTGTAGAATTTCGTTCTGAATTTCTCCACTTGTGAACGTCGTCTTCCTTGACAGCCACGTCTTGAGGTTTACATCATCCTCGGCCCGCAACTGCAAGAGCATTTTGAAATTCCCTTCAGAGGCATCCTTCCCACAAATTGCAAAACCTTGTCAGGCTAAATATTGCAGTGAGGTGATAATATTCACAAGTGCTGACCTTGCAGATCTTTGCTCTTCTAGCAGTTTGCTGCTCAGCTGCACATGGACACCAGGTTGACTTCTGCGACATTTCAGATTTTCAGAGGCAAGCCTATGTGTGTTTGATCGTTCGTGTTGTCTGAATTTTTCTGTAGCCTTTTTCTAGTTCCGAAAGCCCTTTGAGACAAATGCGTCTTCTGCAGAGCAGGCAAGTTCGGTAAGTTTTTCACGAGAAGCGTCCGTACAGGTGTGACAGAGTACACCGCCGATGCTCTGATCAAAATGAAGCCACAGAAAATCTTTGAACTACTGTTGTTGAAACTTCAACTTTCGGTTTAGCAGTATTTGGACTGGGATACAACTGTCATCATGAGGTTAAAAAGGCTGATCTGGGAAATTAGGCCGAGTACTCGCACATGCACCCTTCTCTGCTATCTTCTCCTTTAAATCGTCCACCTCTTTCTGGGAACTTGATTGCTCCAGGAGAGTGGTCGGGGATGTGCTACTTGATGCTGTCGCGAAAAACTTTCTGATATCCATATCTTCTATGAAACGAGAAGGGAATTACATTTCAGTTGAATAAATTTTGACATGTGAATTATAAGGGTTATTTTTGCGTAACAGGGCATTTTTATTCGGTCTATCCTTTATCCTTATTCTGTCGGTCATTCCTTCGTCTTTGTCCTCGTGAAAACGGAAAATTATTCAGATGATGGCGGAAGAGAAATTCCTTCCGGAACGTTATTTTTCCGAGTAAAACTTGCAAGCCGCGGCTAAGCAACGAAGCCTAAGCCTTTTTAAATCGGATTTTCGAGGTAATCTCATTACTACCCCATAGATACTGTATAATCCGAGAACAGAATTCAAAAATAATTTTCCGTTCGTTTGTCCGAACCGCTTAGGTGAATTTTGCATATTTTTCAACAGCTACCTTTTAAAATCTATAATTTAATCCTCATAAGTCCGACGACCGAATGATACCTCTCGTTGTGTAGGTCTATACCTCCCCCAAGTCCAAGTACCGATGAAAAAATTATTTACATTAACCGCCGCAAAAGCGAGTGAATCAGCGCATTTTATTTTGTTTCCCAAGTATTCAAAGCTAATTTAGTCGCCAAAAAACCCACTTTCCTTCGATTTTCACCCGGTTTTCAACGTTGGGATTTAGGCCACTGTTTTCGACTGCGAAATATGAAAACAGAATTACAAAATATCTTTCCGTTCGTTCGAGCGAGCCGGGAGAATGAAACCGTGTCATCCTGCACAGGCTCCACCATCTCAATCAGCATACCAGGCCGCGAAATCCTTTATTGGCTTATAACTCGACGGTGCAAAGTCACAAAAATTAAACACACACATCATCGTGCAGGTAATAACATCAGGCATCCGGCGATATAAGTTAGAAAGGTGAAATAAACTATTTTGGCCGCTAAAGGGGCCCCGAGCCGTTTCGGCCTAACACTATCCGAGGCGTGGCGCTCCGGGCCATGAAGCCGCGATTTCTTTAAACACTCATAAAATGCCGATACAAAGTCCGAAAACGTCGCAACATACCTCAAAATGTACAGGTCACGTTCCCTGTTAGTGGGTGAACAATCCAACGCTTGGCCGGTGGGAGACCATGGCTTGGGAAGCACGGATTCTCAATGTTGAATTGTTAACCTATCATCTTTAATAGAACTATAATAGACCAATAAAACTAACGGTACTTTTTCTTTTGTTGTTTTTGGCAAAAAGTAAAGATCCAGAGAGGCTCTGTATTGGGCAACCCCCCCTCTATTTACGTGAAATGGTTTGGTCCAACTCCCAAAGCCAAAGCAGACGCGAACGGCTCGCGAGTCCGGAGACCATAACTTGGGAACCACTTGTCCGATTAATTTCGAACCTCGAAAAGGCACATCCTCGGGTCCCCAGCAACATACCTGGCAAGTTTCAGGTAGATCGGACCAGTGGTTGTCGAGAAACAGTGGTCGCAGACAAACATGCACACAGAGATTGCTGGGTTTATAGAGATTTAAAATTTATTCTTGTATTTGAGGAGTATCTCGGCCTGGTTGTACTAGGGCAGCTCGTTTTGTGTTATGTAACTTACGTTCAATGAAAAAAGTGGGGGGGGGGGACAATCGATATGTTGTCCCCCCCCCCTTGATAAAAAGTGGGGGGGGGAAATGTCCCCCCCCCGTCCGCCACCAATCGACGCCCATAGAAGAGGCTCTGGGGAGTGTGTGTGTGTGTGTGTGTGTGTGTGTGTGTGTGTGTGTGTGTGTGTGTGTGTATGTGTGTGCGTGTGTGTGTGTGTGTGTGTGTGTGTGTGTGTGTGTGTGTGTGTGTGTGTGTGTGTGTGTGTGTGTGTGTGTGTGTGTGTGTGTGTGTGTGTGTGTGTGTGTGTGTGTGTGTGGTGAGGGTTGAGTGACTGTTGCTCCTGATCCAGGTGAGTTTCTGGACACATGGTCCTATTTTTTTACATATCAAGTAAAAGTTTTAAATAATTTAAAAAAACAATTGAATATCATCATCTCCAGTTGCTTCGGATCTTCATCGGTTAGCTCTTCTCCGTGTGATTGCAGAGTTGTGTAGCGTCAGCCTCTTCCACCTCATCAAAACCCACTTTATTGGCCAAGCCCAGAATAACTTTCTTCATAGCGTGGACAACATTTTAAAATCCTTTCAAGTCATTGACATATTCTGTCCACAAATTCCACCGCACACCTGAGTAACCTCAGCTGAAGACTCACCGATGTTATCAATGCAGTTGAGGATGTTTCCATCAGTTTAACATAAAAACACGTGGCAGCTGGTCAGGTAGATCACTACTTGTCATACACCTGAGACTGGAGAGGGCGACACAACCATTGATGTTAACGATGCACAGCTCGGTGTGTATAAGACCTATATTGTACATACTCTGGGTGGGCTTATACACTGGTATTTACGGTATGGTTTCCATTGTAGTTTTATTAAAACGAGGAAATCCATTAGAGGTAAAACGACTTTAAATGAGTATGTTTTCCAATAGATCAGCGACTTCATTAGCGAAACGATGTTAAGCGAGGACTTATTGTACTTACCCATACACTCCAAGAACAATATTGCCTTTCACCACTGCAGCATTGCACCTTGTTTTCAAGCCTTTTCAATACTGCTCTTCGTCGTAGTAGTAGTTGTCGTATTAGTAGTACAGTAGTAGCAATATCGACATGACTTTGATGAAATTCAAGAGCTTAAAGTGTGTACACAATTCAAATCGACCATCATGATGTTTTATTTCAGACCGTCGTGGCTTTATGCCAATGTATTAAAGTCACCGTGCTTGCAGACACAACCTTCGACGATACTCATTGCTAAGTTTATGAAGCCATTGATTCATGATTGTGTGCTCCGTATTTGCACTCACACGTCCAAGCTTGATACAGCTCCTTGGTGCATGGATAATGTCCTATGTTGATGCCAGAGTGATTCCGTACGTCCTTGTGGCAAGGCGATAATTTTCTGATTCTTTTCCTAATCACTTATGATATTAAAAAAGGCAGTTGCTCGATAATTAATGAAAACGCTGTTCATTAGCAATAAAACTGATTGACACCGTCTTAAAGAGAGACGAATAATCATGTCGTTGTCACTTTTGTATTATTTTACTGTATCTGAAGCTCTTGTGAATATCCTTGCATGTAGGACGAGGATCGACTTCTCTTGCATGCCGCATTGCTAAGAAATGCTGCTGCTCCACTGCTGCAGTACCCCAAAGAGGTTAGGGAAGGAATACCTCTGATCGATCTTGTCAAGACATATTAGGTGACAGTGGGTACATATACATGCAGCAAAGAGGTTTTGAATGTAGGATCCAGAATCACGAGCTTTGTGCTCAGATAGCAATAGAAAAGAGTCGAAAATAAAATATCACGAACTCAATTCAGACATTTACTTAATTTTACTTAATCTTCACTGCCCATTGAATCATAAATTTCTATTTGATTCAATGCCAGGGTATAAATGACCTTGGCGATGGTCACAAACTTACTCTTGCTTAAAAAAAAAGATGAATACATAAATAACTAGAAGGGCACTCGGGTGAAGCGCATACCTCCTCCACACAATGAGTGATCCACGAGAACATATCGGGCCCAATACATTTTTGAAATATCATTCTACATATCGTTCTTGGCTCCATCTCTCAATGGTGAAGAATCACTTTAAATAGTATCAGATCCGGATATGGATTCGGACCTTCACCCAAATCGAATCAATTTGTGTGTGTGTGATGTGAATATATATGCAAATATATATATATATATATATATATATGCAAATATATATATATATGTATATATATATATATGCAAATATATATATATATATATCTTCTTCTTCTTCTTTCGGCTGCTCCCGTTAGGGGTCGCCACAGCGGATCATCCGTATGATCCGCAAAGAGATTTGGCACATGTTTTACGCCGGATGCCCTTCCTGACGCAACCCTCGTTGCCTCTTACGACACAGGGATATGGTACACCTATTTTAACCAGGGTATACACCAGCCCAGTATACTGGTACTCATTTCGCCGACCTCTGAAGGATGACAGGCTGAGTCAACCCCCTGGTGTATTAATTCAGTGGCCCAACGGGGCTTGAACTCAGGACCTTTTGGATCCCAAGCCGCTGCCCTAACCACTGCGCCAACACCAGGCTCATATATATATATATATATATATATATATATATATATATATATATATATATATATATGTAGATATATATATATATATATAAATATATATATTTATATATATATATATATATATATACATACATATATTAAAAAAAATATATATATATATATTGTTACGGCTGTGGAAATTCGCAATACACCATAAAGTGTCCTTAGATCAGTTATGACGCTAAGTTTATGTGCAGATAATTCCCCACCGATGTTTAAAGGGATTTCGTGTGATTCACCGGGCTGCGACTCTTTGAGATAGCCGTTTTTCTGTTCTATCGTTATTTTGGACCCTCCGAAGACTTCAAACGAAGGCCCCGCGAAGGGCCTACAACGGCGCGCGAGTTTTCCCGCCTTTTTTGCGGCACCGGGGCTGACGGGAGAGGCCGCGAGAGCTCGCTGGCGATTGGTGGATACGGGGTGTGAGGCGGCCGTGAGGAGGGAACGCCTCTTTTCGAGGAGCTTCTTGAAAGGGCTAGAGGAGAGGCAGAGCCAAAAAGGGGGTGGAGCGAAGGGGCGGAGCCCCGTGCAAAAAAGGGCAGACTGTGCGTGGGCTCGCACTCTTGGTGGACGTTGTGTTTGAGCGTTCCTCTCTCCTGCCTGGATCATCGTGTTGGATTCTTTCTCTCTCTCTCCTGCCTGGATCATCGTTTTGGATTCTTTCTCTCTCTCCTGCCTGGATCATTGTGTTGGACTGTCTCTCTCTCTCTCTCTCTCTCTCTCTCTCTCTCTCTCTCTCTCTCTCTCTCTCTCTCTCTCTCTCTCTCTCTCTCTCTCTCTCTCTCTCTCTCTCTCTCTCTCTCTCTCTCTCTCTCTCTCTCTCTCTCTCTCTCTCTCTCTCTCTCTCTCTCTCTCTCTCTCTCTCTCTCTCTCTCTCTCTCTCTCTCTCTCTCTCTCTCTCTCTCTCTCTCTCTCTCTCTCTCTCTCTCTCTCTCTCTCTCTCTCTCTCTCTCTCTCTCTCTCTCTCTCTCTCTCTCTCTCTCTCTCTCTCTCTCTCTCTCTCTCTCTCTCTCTCTCTCTCTCTCTCTCTCTCTCTCTCTCTCTCTCTCTCTCTCTCTCTCTCTCTCCTGGAAAATCATGTTGGATTCTTCCTCTCTCCTGCCTGGATCATCGTATTGGATTCTTCCTCTCTCCTGTCTGGACGTCGTGTTTGGACTCTTCGGGCTCTGGATCGTCTTGTTTGGACTCGTCGGGGTCTGGACATCGTGTTTGGACTCTTCAGGCTCTGGATTGTCGTGTTTGGACTCGTCGGGCTCTGGATTGTAGAAGTGGGCTCTGGATCGTCGAGCGCACGAGAGGAGAGTGCCGGAGAAGGCTCGCCGACCGTCGCCCCTCGAGGGGGCAGGTAACCAGCAGGCCTATTCGGTCTCGCAGGCCTATTCGGTCACCCACGGCCCACAGCATAAAGTTTTACGAACCCCGTCTACCCCCTTGCCTATGAGAGGGTTTTTCTTTGCTTTTGTATGACTGCTATGGCGCCGTGTCCCCATAAGTAGAACTGTGTAAGTGCCTGTAAATTACTAATAATTATAGTCGGTGGTATTGCTTTCTATTTGCTTGTCGCTTGTATATTGCATGACTGTATATATGTGTTTGTTATAACAAATGTCCTTGTGTGAAATGTATCCCGTTCGTCGCGTCTTCCTTTCACCACATTGAAAGTGCCATCTTGCATCGTGGAATGAGTAGTGGGTTTTGAACTCCCGAGTAAAGAAGAATCGGAACCGTCGAGGTCGGCGATAACACCGCTCGGTTATCCCTGTAGCACGGAACGAACCGCTTAAGCGGTTCGTGTCCTAAGTCGACCTGCGGCATGGTGCAACCCCTCGGTAGGTTACCCGTGCGGGTATTTAGGTATATCGACATTCGGCGATTCACCCTATTTCACGTGGGAAGAATGTGGACTGGGTTGTGGTGAGGTTAAACCCCCACCCGTGATTGGCTCCTGGCGGTAGTTCCAGGAGGGTCACGACTGAATTGTCCGTCCGGTGGGCGACGCGGCTGCCATTAGAGGTACGCGGCCGATCGCTCGCCAGGCGGGCCAGAATTCGTAACTATATATATATATATATATATATGTGAGTGTATATATATATATATATATATTGTTGTGGTTACCAAATTCGCAAACCACCATTCAGGTCCCTTAGGTGAGATATCTCGGTAAGTACATGTGTAGTTAGGCCCAAACCCGTTGTCTAGTGGGAATAAATGTTATTCATGCGTGCTGCGACTCTTCAGGATAGCCGTTTTTCTTTTACTATCTTTATTTTGGACCAACCGCCATTGTTACCACCACCAACCACAACATCAACCACCCACCGCGGTGCCGCTTCCCGTCACACCTCGCAACCGTCGCATCGCCACCGTTCTTGCGCCGCTTGTGGGTACCGGTGTTGGACTCGTGCAGGGCGCGCGCCGAACAGCGTGTACAAAATCACGGATTTTGTGCTTCAAAAACGGATCAAAAAGCATTCACGCCCACTTTTTCTCGGGCCAATGGGGAGCGAGGTGAAAGGTCGAAGGGAGGGGGTCAAAGATGAGAGGGCGAAGCCACGGGGCTGATATAAGCGACCGTGTTCGTCAGTCCAGTGAGTAGCAGAGTCGAGAGGGAACAGAGAGTTAAGACTTCGCGTGCGGTGGAGTTGGCAAGAAGGAGCTGGTCGTCGTGTGCGTTGGAGTCGGAGCGGAGGGGACGGAGCTGTGGAGAGGCGGCGAGGGCAGACGAGGGGGTGCTCGCGTCGTGCAGGGAGCTGCACCCCAGGGAGGCCGACAGCGCGACCTGGCCGAGGTGGAGACGCTCGTCGCGGGACAATAAAAATCCTCTATACCCCGAGCATCAGCAACCCCCTCCTGTTTCCCCCCGCGCTGAGATAGTGCGACCAAGGGGGCCCCTTTCCCACCCCCTACCAGACACTGCCCGCGAGGCCCGCGGAGTTGAGGCACCATCGCCGCTCCGCGTCTCATCACCAGACGGGTAGGCCCGACCCGGTCTCGGCCTCAGGCCCGCCTCATCTTTGAGGGTGTTCTTTTTCTTGGTTTTGGGTATGTGTTGTCGGCGCCGTCTGTGAAGTAAAATTGTATAAGTGTTGCCGTGTGCTCGCGTAATCGGTATTAGATCTGCATTGTCGCATTTGCTTTTTGTGTAAATTGAATTGTGTTTTTCTTTTCTATGTGCTTTTGGTGGAATTGTATATGTGCGCTTTCCGTTCATCGCGAATAAATGTGCTTTGTGTTGAACTGTTTCCCGCTTCGCTTCGTCATTTCTTTCATTGAATCCTCATCTTGCTTCACGTAAAGGGTTGGTAGTGGGCTGAATACGCCCGATAATTAATCGAACCGTCGAGGTCGACGATAACACCGCTCGGTTATCCCGATAGTACGGAACGGGTCGCTTAAGTGGCCTGTGTCCGAAGTCGACCTGCGGCGAGGTGCGATCGCCCGGTCTACCCTCCGCGTGGGTACTTAGGTAGGTCGAATTTGGCGAGCAACCCTATCCCACGCGGGGGCTGATTGGCTCGATCGCGGTGAGACCGAAAGGTCCACCCGTGACTGGTTCCCGGCGTTAGTCCGAGAGGGTCACGACTGGATTGTCCGTCCGGTGGGCGACGTGCCGCGATTCGAGTTACGTGGCCGTCGGCACGCCGGCGGGCGCTAAATCAGTAACACTGGTGTCAGGTCGTGCGATACAAATCCATCGCCCTCCTCGCGGCACTGGTATCGGAGAACAGGAAAACGGGCTCTCCTGTCTCCAATTAAATTCACGGGAATCGGTCCAGGGGTGAGAGAAGCGACCCCCGATTCCCTCCAAATTACGAGCGAGCAAAATTAACCCTTTAAGAGAAGCAAGATGGCGTCTCAAGGCGAGCGGGAGCCGGGGGTATTAGAAATGTATATGTGTAGTAATGTAGAGTCCATGGTCCAGGATGGAATCCCCGTGCAGGAAATGTTGATTGTGCAGGAACACGGACTCGCCCAACTGAACCCAGAGCCCGAAATGGGTGCGGCAGCGGCCGCGGTGTATGACACCTCCCCCCCCTCTCCACCAAAACCCTTCCCCAACCCCTGCCGAAACGGCTCACTCAAGCGCACCCGACATGGCCCAGCTATGCGCCATGCTGGCGGCAATGACAAACGAAATGAAAGGAATGAACGAAAAGATGGATACAAATACAAATGAAATGAAAAACGAAATGAACAAGCAAATAAACGGAATGGAAGCAAACATGAAGGAGGAAATGAAAAAGCTCCGGGGTGAGACGCAGAACATGGGCCGATGCCTGCAGGCGGGCATGAAGGCCGTTAGCAGGGAACTCGGAATGGCGACTCCACGTGTTGGAGCAAACGAGCTGGAAGGGGGTGCAACGGCTGACAGGCCCGCGGTGGAGGCGGGTAAGAAAATAATTTGGGAGACAAGAGACGAGGTGAAAGTAATTGGGAGGGAGAGAAAAGAACAATTAATACGGAAAGCAAGGATGAGGTACGCGGAGATCGTGAAAGAGCAAGGAGTGAAAAACAGGGAAGGACGGGAGCGACTTAAAGAGAAAGCAAGGTTGACCTACATAAAGATAAGGGAAAGACGCCAGAAAGAAGCAGAGACCAATAAACACGATGAAGACGGGGTAAGTGACGCGCACACACACACGGAGGTAGTGGAGGACAATGGGGGTGAGCTCGCGGAGCGTGTGGGGACCCAGTGCGAGCACCTGGGTGGCCTCCTCCAGGAACGAGGGGAGGGAGTATGCCCCCTTGAGGCGAGTCACGACCAGGTGGGTTCGGTCGTGCTTTGCGAGGTTGGGGGGAGGAGTGCTGCGAACGGGTGCACGGAGAGCTTGGGGGGTGTAGAGGCCCCGGAGACCCTTGTGGGGACACGAACCCCCAGTGTAGTGCCCTCGCGTGTGTGGGTGGTGCAAGGTGTGAGTGCGTCCCCGTGTGTGGAAGCGACCCCGTGTGTGAGTGGTGTGGTGGCGATGGAGCCAGAGTACGTGCTTCCCAGCACGCCGTGCGTGGGTGAGGCACCGTGTGTGAGTGAGGCCGTGTGTGTGAGTGAAACGGCCAGTGTGAGTGAGGCACCGCGGGTTAGTGCCCCCGCGTGTGTGGGTGAGGCACCGTGTGTGGATGAGGAACCGCGGTTGAGTGCCCCCGCGTTTATGAGTGAGGGACGGTGTGTGGATGAGGCACAGCGGTTGAGTGCCCCCGCGTGTGTAAGTAGTATGGTTTGTGTGAGTAGTGAGGCACGCATGAGTGAACGGCCGAGTGCAAGGGAGACCGTGTGTGTGAGAGAGCGGTATGTGAGGGAGATGTCGGTTGGCATGCGGGAGCACGCAGCCGCGTCTCCCGGTGTGAATGTGATGGAGTGGAGTGTGTGCGTCGTAACACGCAGGTGTGCGTGGGTCGAATGGCGACGACGGAGACATGTGATGAAAGAAAGACGGGTAGCGGCTGTAGTTGTTTCGCGGACCGTGCCGGGTTCACCCAGCAGGGAGCACGAGGTCCGTGCTGTGCAACGCACGAGACCACCACGTGCTCGCTTGCGAGAGTGAAGTCCCGGTCCGGAAACGCTAGCGGTGGATTTGCCGATCCCGCGGACGGACAAAGTTTAGGCAGGTAAACGGATTTGGACCGGACGGGTTCTCCACGCGATCGTGTGTGTTAAGCTCCAACGGGCAAAGCACATGTGTTCGCGTGGGGAACCCCTCGAGACGTGGGGCTCGTGTTTTTTTATGCGCACGGTGACGTCATGGCTGCACGTGGGGTTGGAATCCGGCAGGAGGGGTATCTCTGCCGGATGGTACCGTCCAAGGAGGGACGAGGAACACGTGCAGCTGCATGACGTCACGGGCAGGTGCAAAGTGCGCGAGTTGCCGCGCTGGTGCTGCGCATGTAAAGAAAAAAAAAATAACAAGCCTCACTTTCGGGTACACAGGATTCCTGGGCAAGGGGTGGAAGACCCCCTTGACCTGGGCACAGGATGGAAACTAGTTAGGGGGAAGGGTTAGCTTAGCTAGACCGACTTCATGGGGCAGGGGTAAGTCCTCATGGAGTCCGTGGAATGGATTAGGTCGAGGGATTGTAGCCAGATTTAGGTTGGGAAATAAAATGATTGATTTGGAGACCGTGACAGACTTGTGAGTGTGTAGAGGGGACGTAGTTTAGCTACGTAGTGTTAAAAGGAACGTGCTGTAGTTTAAGGGACGACGTGGGAGCACGAGTTAGTTAGGGGATGCAGATAGAAGGATGGCAGAGTTCAGCGGTGTGTGTGTTGAAGAGTTGTGGGTTGTGAGGAGAGTACGTGTACATGTTGAGTGAGTGAGGCCAGCGGGTCTGTGTGTGTGGAGTGAATGGGGAATGCATGGTGCGATGAGTGATTGGGGGGAGGAGTGACTCCCGCCCAAGGGACCCCGGGGTCAGAGTAAAGTGAGTTAGGGGGTTAGTCAAATTTACAAAATGGAGGTCGTTTTGCTGTTGGTGGGAATGTAGGCTCGAGACCCATTTGGAGGGGTGCAGGAGCCCTGTTGACGGGCTTGGGAGCGTGGCTGCGAAAGGTGAGTATCGCTGAGTGGGTACCCCGGGCACCAGGCTAGTCGGCCGCGGTAGGCCATGGGCCCATGGGGGGCCGGGATAGAGTAGTGGGCACGGGTGCGCCTGCTTGGTGCGGGGGCCCGGGGTGCCATTAGCCGCGTGGGCAGTGTTGTGGGCACGGGTGACCCTCGGAAAGGGGCCCGGGAGGCCGGCCTGCCACGTGTGCGTTTCAGGGGAGGTGCCATGGGGGGCACTCCCCGGTGTTAGGGAGCTGGTAGACTCGGAGGCAGTGTAGTGCCCGGGGGTGCCATAGCGGGAGAATCGGCAGAGGGTCGTGCCTGCCAAAGGGAGCCACGTGTCCCAGCCAGGAGACCGTGTGAGGGCACGGAGAGAAAATTGGGGGGCGAGGCCCGAAATTGTGAGGACACCAACACAGGCGACGGGAATCTGGGTTGTTAGAACCAATAGTTTAAGCGAGAGGCGCTTGTTGAAAGCCCCGGGGTAGTTTAACAGTTAAATGGTTAGGGTAGATTAGGAGATGTACCCCTCCGCACCATCCATCCCCTCGCTGTCGTTGTGGGCCGCTGGACCCACTTTGGGTTAGATCGCCGAACTCTGGGGAGGCCATTCTGAGGCTTCGTTGGGCCTCGGCACAGGACGTTAGCTCTCCCTTATTCCCCTCCGGGAAGGGAACGTAGGGGTTGGGAGTAGGCTAGGTGACAGGATAGGTTAGCCGAACAAAGACGATAAAGGGGGTTAGGGGACGAGTTATAGAGGGGAAGTAAAAATAAAAACAACAAAAAATTAAGGGGGCTAAATTGGGGTTTGACAAATTAAGGGAGTGGGTATGTATAGTGACAGGCAAAGGCGATAGGTTGGGAGGGAGACAGGTAGGTAGGTCCGAGCCCGCCTTCCAAGTGGCCAGCACCACCGCACTCCCTCCACCAACCTCCACTGAACGGCAAAGGCTGGCCAACTTCATCGGCTGGCCGTGTTTTGCTGCAAGGCAGAGGCCGGCTAACTTCATCGGCAGCTGTTGTTGTGCTGCAAGGCCTGTACCGGCCAGTTCATCTGCAGCTGTGGTACTTCAAGGCCTGTGCCGGCCAGTTCATCTTCGGGCTGTGTTTGCCTGCAGCGGCCTTCTTCTGCGGGCTGTGTTTGCCTGCCACCTTTGCCATGCCATGCCCACTGCCCACGTTCACCAACCCCGTTCAATTTTTGCGTTGCCCCCCCCCCCTGTTCATTTCCATGTGCGCCAGGATCCGCAAGGCAACAGTTTGCAAGCTGCGAGAACTGCCCTGTTGGCAGCTACAACACGGGCCTGCAGTGGCGGCCCGTGCACCGTGTTTGTGTTCATCCATCCATTCGTTGTGCTCATTGCGTGTGCCACTTGAGCTGGCACGGAGACTGCGTTTGTGCAGCCCATGCACCGTTGTGGTTCACTGCGTTCAGTTCAAAAGGGAAGGCCTTGGACTGCGTGTGAGCAGCCAGCCACGTTCCCTGTCACCTGCATTGTTTTGAGCCAGAGACTGAATGCGGGCAGCCTGGCTCCCTGCTAACTGCTTTTCTTTTGCAGAGTTCATTGATCCTGGGCCATGGTTTAGTGTAAAATTTGTAAGTTAAGGTTAAGATGTACTGTAAATATGAGTGCGCCCCCGGCATGTCTGTCCTAGCGCCGGCAATTTTATTTAAGTCGTCCGTGTGAGTGAGTTTGTTTAGATAGTTACGCAGCCCTCAGGTTATTTATTTTGGGGACACGAATACCATGAATGTCGCACTCAGGGATCCGTAGGTAAAATGTATTAGGGGAAAACTACACATGATGGCACACGAAAATTTGACGACTCGGGACGAGTCTGTAAAAAGGGGAGGGGGTAGTGTTGTGGTTACCAAATTCGCAAACCACCATTCAGGTCCCTTAGGTAAGATATCTCGGTAAGTACATGTGTAGTTAGGCCCAAACCCGTTGTCTAGTGGGAATAAATGTTATTCATGCGTGCTGCGACTCTTCAGGATAGCCGTTTTTCTTTTACTATCTTTATTTTGGACCAACCGCCATTGTTACCACCACCAACCACAACATCAACCACCCACCGCGGTGCCGCTTCCCGTCACACCTCGCAACCGTCGCATCGCCACCGTTCTTGCGCCGCTTGTGGGTACCGGTGTTGGACTCGTGCAGGGCGCGCGCCGAACAGCGTGTACAAAATCACGGATTTTGTGCTTCAAAAACGGATCAAAAAGCATTCACGCCCACTTTTTCTCGGGCCAATGGGGAGCGAGGTGAACGGTCGAAGGGAGGGGATCAAAGATGAGAGGGCGAAGCCACGGGGCTGATATAAGCGACCGTGTTCGTCAGTCCAGTGAGTAGTAGAGTCGAGAGGGAACAGAGAGTTAAGACTTCGCGGGCGGTGGAGTTGGCAAGAAGGAGCTGGTCGTCGTGTGCGTTGGAGTCGGAGCGGAGGGGACGGAGCTGTGGAGAGGCGGCGAGGGCAGACGAGGGGGTGCTCGCGTCGTGCAGGGAGCTGCACCCCAGGGAGGCCGACAGCGCGACCTGGCCGAGGTGGAGACGCTCGTCGCGGGACAATAAAAATCCTCTATACCCCGAGCATCAGCAACCCCCTCCTGTTTCCCCCCGCGCTGAGATAGTGCGACCAAGGGGGCCCCTTTCCCACCCCCTACCAGACCATCGCCGCTCCGCGTCTCATCACCAGACGGGTAGGCCTGACCCGGTCTCGGCCTCAGGCCCGCCTCATCTTTGAGGGTGTTCTTTTTCTTGGTTTTGGGTATGTGTTGTCGGCGCCGTCTGTGAAGTAAAATTGTATAAGTGTTGCCGTGTGCTCGCGTAATCGGTATTAGATCTGCATTGTCGCATTTGCTTTTTGTGTAAATTGCATTGTGTTTTTCTTTTCTATGTGCTTTTGGTGGAATTGTATATGTGCGCTTTCCGTTCATCGCGAATAAATGTGCTTTGTGTTGAACTGTTTCCCGCTTCGCTTCGTCATTTCTTTCATTGAATCCTCATCTTGCTTCACGTAAAGGGTTGGTAGTGGGCTGAATACGCCCGATAATTAATCGAACCGTCGAGGTCGACGATAACACCGCTCGGTTATCCCGATAGTACGGAACGGGTCGCTTAAGTGGCCTGTGTCCGAAGTCGACCTGCGGCGAGGTGCGATCGCCCGGTCTACCCTCCGCGTGGGTACTTAGGTAGGTCGAATTTGGCGAGCAACCCTATCCCACGCGGGGGCTGATTGGCTCGATCGCGGTGAGACCGAAAGGTCCACCCGTGACTGGTTCCCGGCGTTAGTCCGAGAGGGTCACGACTGGATTGTCCGTCCGGTGGGCGACGTGCCGCGATTCGAGTTACGTGGCCGTCGGCATGCCGGCGGGCGCTAAATCAGTAACAATATATATATATATATATATATATATATATATATATATATATATATATATATATACATACGTGTGTGTGTGTGTGTGTGTGTGTGTGTGTGTGTGTGTGTGTGTGTGTGTGTGTTGTTCATAAAGCATAACATATTCTCTCTGCTGACTCCCCTTTCCCCACCTCTCTCTCTCCCTCTCTCTCTCTTTTTCCCATATTTGCTCCATTCCCTCCCAATACAGTGCAGTACTCTCCTCCCATATCTCCTTCTCACTCTCTCTCTCTCTCTCTCTCTCTCTCTCTCTCTCTCTCTCTCTCTCTCTCTCTCTCTCTCTCTCTCTCTCTCTCTCTCTCTCTCTCTCTCTGTCCCTGGACAAATCCGGACGGTAGTTAGGTCTGGACGGTGTTTGTCTCCAGGCTATGTTTATAGTATGACCAGAAGAATATGGATTTCAGACATTATTTTGTTTCCATCTTCACTGTTAATCTATGCAGAAGCATTTTGATGGGACAGTATGAATCGTAATTAATGCTCCACCGCATGTCTGCCTTCCCTTCCCCTCACCTATAACTGACTTCCTTTCCCCCACCCCTCACTTTCCTTCCCACTTCGCTCCCTCCTATCTCCTTGCTCCCCTTCCCTCCTCTCTCCCCCACCTCTTTCTCCCTCCCCCCATATATATATATATATATATATATATATATATATATATATATGTATATATATATATATATATATATACATATATATATATATAAATATATATACATATATATATATATAAATATATATATACATATATATATATATATATACATATATATACATATATATATATATATATACATATATATATATATATATATATATATATATATATATATATATATATATATATCACAAACTTCTTCTATGTTTATTCTTTTAAGTTATGCACTACGATTTTTCATTTCGAGGAAAGTTTGATTGAAATCCATAGCACTGAGACAGCTTGTTACAATGTGACTCCTTTGACTTTCACACCTCTCTCAAATACTCTGAGAATCGAATTCAGAGATTACACTCCTGCAGCGAAGGCAATTGTTTGATGCCAAAAGTAAAGGACTGCACTGGCATTGTGCTCTCAGGATATGGATGCTGTATTCCAGATTGAGTTTTCTTTGGAAGCCAATGTAATGAATCCTAGTGATAAGCTGCAGTTTGATCAATGATATGAAAGATGTTGCCGACCGGTAGGTATATCATAAATACCTGTTGATGTCCTTCATTGCTGCACTCTACATCTTTGAGCAGGTCACCAGGTGCTCATGAAGAGCACACTAAATTAGTTCTTGAACTGTCAGGGAACCTTAAAATGAAATCGTAAGCTTTAGAAAAATCTCACAAATTCACAACTGTCAGTTTGAAACGCCAGTAAATTTTATTTCCCTGGTGTACCAGTTTTGATGTCCATCAGCACACAAACTTTAAGCTTTCGACATCACCTGGAAGGTACCGATCTTTAATATCAGTCAGTGAGTCACTGAGTGAGTTAGTGGTTAAAAAGAGCTATATATAAATATATACGGGCAATTACCATCCGTCGCTTCGCTGAAGGTCGTACTAAAGAGGGGAGGAAGAAAAAGAGTGGGGAAGAGGGAGAGAGGGGTGGGGGAGAGAGAGAGTGGGGAGAGTGAGGAGGTGGACAGGAAAGGAGAAAGGAGGGAGAGGGAGTGAGGAGAGGTTGGTGAAGGGAAGACAGTGTGAGGTGAGAGGAAGAGAAGGCAGACGTGTGGTGGAGCATTAATTACGATACTGTTTCATCAAAATGATTCTGCATGGAATAGCAGTGAAGATGGAAACAAAATAATATCTAAAATCCATTTTCTACTGGTCATCCGATAAACATGGTCCGGAGCTAAACTCCCGTCCGGAGACAAACTCCCGTCCAGTCATACATACCACCCGGACGTGTCCGGAGTCAAGCTCTCTGGAGACAAACACCGCACGGACATGTTCGGAGCCAAGCTGGCCGGAGACAAAGACGGCTTGGACATGTCCGTAGACAAACTCCTGTCTGGAGGCAAACACCGTCCATATCTAACAACTGTCCAGATGTCCAGAGAGAGAGAGAGAGAAAGAGAATGAGAAAGAGAGAGAATGAGAATGAGAATGAGAATGAGAATGAGAATGAGAATGAGAATGAGAATGAGAATGAGAATGAGAATGAGAATGAGAATGAGAGAGAGAGAGAGAGAGAGAGAGAGAGAGAGAGAGAGAGAGAGAGAGAGAGAGAGAGAGAGAGAGAGGTTAGAGAGAGAGAGAGAGAGAGAGAGAGAGAGAGAGAGAGAGAGAGAGAGGTGGCGGAAGGGGAGTTAGCTTTATGAACAGAGAGAATATGTTATGCTTTATGAACAAAACACACACATACACACACGCTCACATTGTCACGGACACGGACACACACATACACACACGCTTGGCTGATATCGGCAATTTTCGGGAATCAGCAGGTTGAAGTCAGTGTGATAACCAACTACAATACTTACTGTATACAACCCAGAAACCTTGAGTAGCTTTCACCAAAAAACAACGTTGCATTTTTAGACATTTCAGGGATGTGTTCACAAACATTATTCTTCATAAACAGCTGTGTGTGACGGGTGGAAAAAAACTCACTCAAAATGACGGAGGACAAACCATTCATTCATTGTGACGGGGCACAAACCAGTCGCTCTGGGTGATGGAGCACGAACCACTCGTTCAGAGTGATGGAGCAGCAACCAGTCACTCAGGGTGACAGTATGAACCACTCGCTCAGGGTGACAGAGCGTGAACCACTCACTCAGGGTAAAGGAGCATGAACCACTCGCTCAGGGTGAAAGAGCACGAACCCCTCGCTTAGCGTGATGGAGCACAAACCACTCGTTCAGAGTGACGGAGCAGAAACCAGTCGCTCAGTGTGATGGAGCACGAACCACTCGCTCAGGGTGATGGAGCACAAACCACTCGTTCAGTGATGGAGCAGCAACCAGTCACTCAGGGGACAGAGTATGAACCACTCGCTCAGGGTGACAGAGCATGAACCACTCGCTCAGGGTGAAGGAGCACGAACCCCTCGCTTAGCGTGATGGAGCACAAACCACTTGTTCAGAGTGACGGAGCAGAAATCAGTTGCTCAGGTTGATGGAGCAGCAACCAGTCACTCAAGGTGACAGAGTATGAACCACTCGCTCAGGGTGATGGAGCACGAACCACTCGCTCAGGGTGAAGGAGCAAAAACCACTCGCTTCGGGTGACAGAACATGAACCACTTGCTCAGGGTGACAGAGCAAGAACCACTCGCTCAGGGTGATGGAGCATGAACCACTCGCTCTCGGTGACAGAGCATGAACCACTCGCTCAGGGTGAAGGAGCATGAACCACTCGCTCAGGGTGATGGAGCATGAACCACTCGCTCAGGGTGACGGAGCACGAACCACTCGCTCAGGGTGACGGAGCATGAACCACTCGCTCAGGGTGACGGAGCACGAACCACTCGCTCTGTGTGGCGGAGCACGAACCACTCGCTTTGTGTGGCGGAGCACGAACCACTCGCTCAGGGTGACGGAGCACGAACCACTCGCTCTGAACGACGTGGTGTGGCAAAATCGTCTGCAGTAGGTGAACGATTGACTCAGAATGACATATCGATAATAGGTGCTCGGCAAGAGTGGCTGAAGCACTCAAGTAAGCACTCCAATTAAATGGTTGAGAAGGAACGGTTGGTCAGGCTGTTTCTGCATGCCATAAAGGCTCCCTTTAACTTTAAAGCCGGTCTTCAATGCGCACGCAGCAGTTAATGTCATCTACTGAATTTATAAATCCACCATTTTGCCTGCCTGCTTGTGTGTGCATGTCTCATGTGGTACATCACTTCATGGTCTATGCAAATGTTATCACTTTTTTTTTTTCAAACATCCGTTTTTTAAACCAGATTTGGTTTGATCCCCTGCAGATCATGTCGTGAAACGTCCTAAAATATAGACAAAGATCTGGCAGATGCTTATGTATAGGCAGTCCCTCTGGGGGACAGAGGCTATGGATAGGCAGTCCCACGAGGTCAAGCAGTGAATGCATGAAATCATTTCGCTTAATGAAGCTGGTTAATTTTGGCTCAATATACTTTTTTGTTCACTCAATATAATTCTCCAAATAGTAGAAAACGATACGTTTAATGCTTTGGAAATTTCACATTTTATATGTATGGAGAAGGAGGGAACATAGCCTTGCTTGCTTAAAGTAAATAGCCTCTTGCTTAAAGTAAATAAATGCTTGCTTTGTCTATGATGAACAGGCATTCGATAATATGAGTGAGGTAAGTGAAAACAAACTTTATCGTTCAGAATTTGTTGCGGCCTATTCCTGTCAAAGCATGGTTGAGCAGGCCAAAAAAACTTGGTGGCTTCAGACCCCAGCGAGGTTACCCAGGAAATGCTCTCAGACCCCAGAGAGAGAGAGAGAGGTGGCTGAAGAATGCCTGATGAAGGATATAATTAAATAAGGCCGTTAATTATCTTCAAAAGGGGTGTTTTAATTAACCCAAACACCCAATTTTCAGTCATGCACTTCCTTGGAGTTTTCTTGGTATGTCTGCAAAGTTTCAAGCTGCTAGGTGTTATGATTTTGGAGTTATGGAGGAGTCACACATGCACACATTTTGACATTTATTAGTTTAGATATATTCGCTGAAGTACCCAGTGTTGCCCAGGGAAATTCAATGAAATATATAATTAAATATTTACTGCATGACAAATTGGGTAATGCTGGCCTTATGGTTTCGTATGAATTACCAATTTTGGGTATTGCAAAATGTGATTGGACTACTTTCCCTTCTTTTAACTGCTTTTTATTAATTTTCATTTTTAAATACAGTCCAACAAGTCAATAAAACCTCAACATATGATCTTCACAAATCATATTACTCGATCACTCCCAGAGAAATCCCAGGTCGTGCAAAAGCACATACTCACTCGAGGCCAGAACACGGAAGTGTTATAATAAACCTGTGTAAAGCAATCTTTTGTCATAACAGGCACACATGTAGACACTTTAGTAATTAAATTTGTGTTGGTGACAACAAACCATTGCAACGTCAACATACGATCTTCACAAATCATATTACTCGATGACTCCCGGAAAAATCCCAGGTAGTGCGAAAGAACATACTCACTCGAGGCCAGAACACGGAAGTGTTGTAATAAGTCTGTGTAAAGCAATCTTTTGTCAGAACAGGCACCATTGTAGACCCTATAATAATTAAATTTGTGTTGATGACAACAAATCACTACAACCTCAACATACGATCTTCACAATACATATTACTCGATTGCTCCTGGGGGGGAAAAAATGCAGGCATTGTATTGGCACAAGACCCAATCGAGGCCTGAAGGCCAATTATCCGCTTTTAAATTTTCAATTTTTTTTTATCCAAACATAGCCCTCTCTCTTCCTCTGGATGAAAGAGGAGGCCTTGCAAAGTTTGGTTGCACTGGTTCATGCATGGTCCAAATTGCATAAACGAACCAAGACACAAACAAGAAAGATGTCGTGCAAAGCACGAAACTTGCAAAACCCATTAAACAAATTTGATGTTAAAAATAATGGGTGGTTGAACTCAGTGACCTGATGTGCAAATCCTGTTCAAATTTCAAGTCAAAAGGATGAAATTTTACAATTTTTGAAATTTCGACCTATGTTGACCTTTTAGCCTATGTTGACATCACAAGAGTTGGTGGTTGAATCCAGTGACCTGATGTGCAAATTCTGTTCAAATTTCAAGTCAATCAAATGAAAATTGTGGGTTTTAGAAATTGCACCTAAGTTGTTGAACTTTGTCCTATGTTGACCTTTTGGCCTACATTGACCTCAAAATAATTCGTAGCTGAATTCAGTGAGCTGAAATGTAAATTCTGTTCAAATTTTAAGTCAATCAGATGAAAATTGACAATTTTAGAAATTTGTCCTTGATGTTGACCTTCTGGCCTATGTTGACCTCACAAAATGTTGTCACTTGACCATCATAGGGACGGTGCCTGCAATCTGCGAGAGTTTCAGAACAATCGGCTTGGTGGTTTAGGCTGTAAGCGAGAGGACAGACAAGCAAATTAACGCAACAGATCAAAAATTTTGGCAAAATATTTTTTTGCAAACTTATAACAAAGTCGACCGACCAATATACTTGAAAAATCTTCGATTTTGCAAGTAAAAAACACCCCAAAAAAACTTCCTTCTTTATATATTAAATGTACACTCTCTAACAAAATTAAAATTGTAACATAACCCAGTTTTGTTCACGTCCTTTTCATTCACTTTTTTGTCAAGCCACTAACTGTGATCGCCTGTCCTCTTCAGCATGGGCATGCTATATTGTATTAGTGCACATGCCAGATCCCAAAATTGTATTTATCTGTACCAAACCTAGGTGGGCAAGTTATAATCATGATTTTCATAATTTTCTTTAAGTGTGTGGAGGACATTTCAACATGATAGTGCATGTAGTTTCACAGCTTCCTGATGGATATTGCCGATTGATTGGAAGGACCCTCCAAATTTTCACGCATCAATTAAAGAAGACATTGCAAAATTAGCCACGGATATGGATTGAATAAAACACAGGTTACACAACAAACTTTTATCTCGCACACACTAATCTGTGTTCAATTGTTGTAAAACAAGGATCTCTTCCTTTGTGGATCTAACAGCAGTCCAAAAGAAGCAATTTCACAGCTTGTTTTATTGGATATTTCTCTAATGGCTTGTTAACAATCCTTTACGTTTTCATAAATGCATTAGAAATGATAAGTATCAATCTGCTCTCTCGATGTCACACAACGTTACTCGAGTAGCCATCAAACAGATGTTCAGGATTCAATATGTGAGTTTAATAATGATGTAACAATCCTCTTAGGTTTCATCATCATCAGACTCCTCCAGGTAAGTTTGCTTATCTTAATCAGTGTCCTTACTCTTTCGGGTAGTGCAAGTCTGAAGCTTACACAAGCTCGCACATTCAAGACCATCAGAAAGAAAAATAGATTCTGGAATCTGGCGGGTGGGTGTATATTTTGCCGAAAGCAACTTCAGCGTTGCATCTCGTGCTGTTGGACCATTCAATGTTAAACTGCCATCAGGCACAACTTGTGTTACTTGGGGCTACTTGGCTTCTTTTTAGGCAATGTCTCAATTTGGCTCCTTGATAATTAGCTCTCTGAACATACTTGGAAGAACAATTCTCATAAAGGAGCAGCTGAACACCCTGTTATATGAGGGAGCAAAAATCATCTTTCCTGTATTGCTGTGAAAAGCTTAATTTAACTTTCTTTCACTTGCTTTGAGACATACTCGTTTATGAAACAAGTGAACTGTTGTGTTTTGTCAAAAATATCTGGTAAAACCACTCTCATTATAATAGACCACTTGTGTTAATAAAACAGATCAAGCTGACCATATATATCATGGTATGGTTTCTCACCTTTCAGGTGGTTAAGCGGTTTGAGTTTGGCCACCATAGGCATTTACTGCATCCCATCTTGAAAAACACAGGCCTGAAAGTGTTCTGCACACACTTTCGCCATCAGATCCAACCAGTCTCCAAATGTCAGTTAACCTTGATCGCTTCTGTATTTCACGCATCAGATACTTGTCTTTACTGACAATACAGATTGGAAGAACGTCAGCAACATCAGCAGTGATACCAACTGTTATGTTGCCTGCTTCTGAAGCATTCTGAAACATACACTTATCTGTCTCTTGTTGCGTTGATTTGAGCTCTTCAGTCAGTTCACAATGGACCTTGGTTATCTTGCAATTGCATGTGGTGTACAGCACCATCTTACCTTGTTTTGGTCTGTGTTGTGTCTTTTTCCACTCACCAATCACAAACCTGATAAAGGCTATATTTGCCGAAAGCGATGCCAGGGGACGTATTGTATTACTGGACCTGAAGTGGACACCTTCACAAGAGACTCTGTTACATCTCAGCATCTGTGAACAGGAAAAACAACATTTATATCATTGTCTGCTGCCTCACTTCGTACCAGTGAAAGAACATGGTCTGCCAGCTGTGCAAGTGTGTTATCACCTTTCTGTGTTTGTGTTATCTCATTTCTGTTGCCCTCAGAAGTGTTCCAAGATTCCATGTCCTTTGGCGATTGGTGGCTAGAATCATCACTCGTGCAATGGATGATGCAGGTTCCTGTTGGGCCACTTTGATGGGATGTTCTCAACATCTTCATACTGTTTCGGTCCATGGCTGCTCTGAGTTTTTATAATGACATGCAAATAACACACCGTCACCTAAGACATCTGCAAATAGAAGTGAAACAAAACAATTCACACTTCTTATTAATGGTGCAGAAAATATCTATAAGTGCCCAAATTAATTCACTTAAATTAAAGATCGATTGTTTAGCGAATTAGGACACCCTGACTGGTTCAAAAGGTTACCCGACTGTCAAAATGCTATCCTCCAAATACATATTTGTGATTAATTTCAAAAAGCTCTGCCTGCAACAAGGCTATCACATCTCATCATTTATTCTTTGATGAGATAAAAGAAAAACTAGATGCAAGGGTTTGACTGTGCAACTGGTACAAAAGATAGCTGGCTCGGCCCATCCACTTTGCTGTCTGCGACTGCAGCACTTCCCTGCGAAATGACCTTTTTATGATCAAAAGGGCATGGCTGACATATTCTGTGGAAAAGAAAGAAAAGTGTAATAGCCATGAGAGAGTGAAGAATGGTTGCAATATTTGAATTGAGTGCAAAGGCAGTGATACAACTTGAAGTTAATGTAGTTTTATTTTAATAAGCGGACAGTGACATTGCTCAGTGACAAGTGTGTTATGTATGAGCCAGTTCTGATCCCTGAGGTATCTTCGTCAAAATAACAATCCTGGGCGAAATTGGCTCTGGCTTTTTAACCAGGCGCACGAACGAAGCGCCATCATTCGACGGACGATGTGAGCTCGCATTATTCCCGTGTGTTGATGAAAGCAAATAGTCTGTGGCTCTTCGTGGATTTATCTCCTGTGAAACGTGAGGCTTTCGCCATTCAGCGGGATGAAATCGGCAGAAAAGCCAGCCTGCTCTTTCAGCCCTCTGATCCTCCTTAGTTCCTCAAGGATGCAACGCATTCTCTCAGTGATCCCCTCCTTGGCTTACTGCTCATCTCCACTCTTGTTTTACTTTTCTACACCATGTTGGTCCCTTTTCTTCTCCCTTCCAGAAGGGGTTCACCCCCATTCTTCCCTCCTGGACTACAAGGTGGCAGTGCATAACCATCTCATGTCACCCTGCATTTCTACCGATGATATTTTCTTCCCCTATTCACTCTCCCCTGTCGATGCGAAATTACTCACAGGTTACCTGTTACTCCACAGGTCCCCTCTTCTCTCTCCTTCTTTCTTTCATTAATTCATTCGGTTGCTTGTTTGACGAATAGGTACCCACAGGTATATGCATGATTCACCTGTAAATACCAATCACTATATAATATATTCAATTTAAAAATTCAACTAATTAATTGTCAAGACTATGGAGTGCATCAAATAAGTGCAATAAGTGATGTTTGCTCATTTTTATTTACTCAGGTTTATTATCAGTCGGTTTTTCCAGTAATCCCCTCCTTGGTGTGTTGTAACAGTCATCTTTATCGTATTTTCATTTAAAAGTCATCAAACAACAAGCACACAGCAACCCAACAACAATTGTTATGTGGTTAGTGTTTAACCATTTGATTTTAACACATGAAAAATCCAATAAAGATGCCCTATGTGTTGACATGCCTGGTGTTGGCTGAATGGTTTAGATGAGGGGTTTGGGATCCTTGGGGTCCTGAGTTCAAATCCTGCTTTACTTTTGAATTAATACCAAGTGGGGGTTGACTCACCCTATCATCCTTCTGAGGTCAGAAAAATGAGTACCAGCTTGCTGGGATGATTGAGCCATTTGAGTATCCTGTGTTGGAATGATGACCTGTCCAGGATTGTGCCCAATAACCCAATTGCTTTGGCAGCAGTGATGCTCTATCCAGAGTATGGGCCCAACGGATGGATGTGTTGACACCTATGAATAATCATCATAAACATTATAGTTCTGGAAGAAAGTAAGCATGTATATCCAAACAATGTCGACATTTACACCGGCTATCCAATGCCTGTTTTATGAACATTAATCTCATAGACATTGATGCATCACTACTCTTTTTCAAGACGACACTGCCAAGGACGAAGGTCTCTCAGAGTTTTATTTTTACAGAAAATTTCAGTCGACATAAATATAGCAATGATTTCCTTTTGCTCCTTAACATGAATTTGAATTTGCACAATCGAATATAATAACATAATCATGTGTTTTTGCATTCGCTTTGCTATACGTTAGCAATAATTGTGCACCTACACACATCTTCCTGACAATATGTAGACAAAGACCCCTCAGATCCCTGAACATCATGGCATGTTGTGTGTATTCCATTTCTTAGGGTGCCGCTGGTTACGTCTACCTGTTGTACCATGACTGTCTTCGGTGCGTTGCCTTTCTTCCCTCCCTCAGTCACGTTAACTTCTTGTTCCTCCTTGAGTCTACACTTTCTATAAAATAACAAAAAGGCAAATCTTGAGGTGTCATATAGATATAGTTGAGCATCAGAACCTTCTCGGGCCTCTTCTCACGCAGAGGAGAGCAACGCATTCGGTGATGAATTTTGCATTCAATTTGCATCGACTTTTCTTCCGGTGCTGAGAAATGCAGATGGTCATCGGCGAGCTTTGTGACCTGTAACAATCAGCTAAGTGAGCAAACATCACAGGAAATTTAGAAAGGAAGAAAGGCTCTTAAAGGAATTTCTTTCCCCACCGAAACCCGTGGCACCTTCATATCACACATGCGAAGTATTAATTACACAGATCAATAGATTGTGTTCACGGAAACAAGGCAACCTTGATGGAAAATGTCCTGCAGGAATATGTTCTCCTCCACACTCACCTTAACCCCTTAACCCCCACCCTAAATTACAAGCATTCCTTAGTGTCACCTTCTTGTCTCTCTTTTAATTAAACTACTCGGATCAATCGTTTTTTTTCCCAAGCTCCAGTTACAGTTCTCGCAAACGACAGCCTATTGATCGGGTTTCTATATCTCCTGCCTTTGTGTAAGAGCTAGTGGATTATAATGACTCTACAGATCTTTTGCCTGTCCCAGCACCATTAGGGAACCCTTAACCATTTTTCTGGGGACTGATGAAAGCGTATTCGGTTTGAAACATGGCAACCACGGCTTCCAATTTACCGCCCCTGTGCCATTGCAATCTATGCTTGCCTATTTATTTTTCAACTTTGTGTAATTGAAACAAAGTTTTAATTATTTTTGTATTTCTTTAAGGTAGACAGAAAAGAAGAAAAAAAAACAGCTGTAAAAACATACATTGAAGTCCGAAAGCAGTACGCACAAAATGCACACAAAGTTCTCACTTGCCCATTGATATTGAACAGATGAGTTTATTTGTTCACTCATCACAATGTAATATATTCATCGATGAAAAACAAAGACCAGCAAAAACTGAAACAATGGGATGTTTTCAAAAATATTTCACATCACAAAAAAAAAAAAGTATTTAAAAAAAATACAGTGCCTTCACAAAGTATTCATGCCTCTGGACTTTTTCACAGTTTGCCGTGTTGCAACCTGAATTTAGACCAGAGAGTTGGTGTCAAAGCCACCCAATGCTCGCCTGTTTATACATTTATCGTTTTTAAGAGACTAGTTTTATATTATTTTTAATAAAGCATTGCAGTGAAGTCTGATCCAGATAATTTTAAAGCAATATATGTATTTGTATATTGTAATCAGTAAAAATAGTGTAGTAGATAAAAACATTGGAAAGTAAAAAACTAACGTTGATGTGCTCCAAAAAAGTTAAGTTCAAAACAGGTCAAAAAAAATTTTTAAATAGAAATTATTTTTTCATTTCAACTTCACTACATCAATAATATACCCGCAAGGGAACCTCCATGCCAAATACCAGCATCCTAGTACACAGTAAATGAATGGCAAGCTTCTAAATAACTTGCACCAAAAACTTTAACATTTTCACGCTCATGCTGATGCTGACGCTCACGCCAGGGGTATCGCTATAGCTCTCTGTTCTTCAAACAGGCGAGCTAAAAAGGAATAAATTTAATTTTTTTTTGTCACCGATCAACACAAAATACTCTACAATGATAACGTGAAAACATGTTTTTAGAAATTTTTACAAGTTAATTTAAAAAATTACCCCCGTGTGGGAGTGACGGTCATCTCTGCGAGAAAATATATAGCCTCCTGAAGGTAGGGCAGTTTTTGCAAACTTTGAAGTCACGTGACACGAAAACGAAAGCGAATATCGAAAATCTGGCCTGACAAAATTTAGATATTGTCCCATAGTTTATATGCCACAATCAAATTGAAGATCGCTTGAGAAATGTAGGAGGAGATAGATTTTGAAAATCGTCATTTTCGCATTTTTTGCCAACTTTGAAGTCACGTGACACGAAAACGAAAGCGAATATCGAAAATACGGCCTGACCAAATTTAGATATTGTCCCATAGATTCATATGCTACAATCAAATTCAAGATTGCTTGAGAAATGTAGGAGGAGATAGAATTTGAAAATCGTCATTTTCGCATTTTTTACCAACTTTGAAGTCGCGTGACACGAAAACGAAAGTGAATATCGAAAATCCGGCCCGATCAAAATTTAGATATTGTCCCATAGATTCATACGCCACAATCAAATTCAATATCGCTTGAGAAATGGCAGAGGAGAAAGAATTTGAAAATCGTCATTTTCGCAATGGACAGACGGACGGACGGACGGATCAAAGGACATCTACACCAATATTATTAGGTCATGCTCGAAGAGATGACCTAATGAAAAGCTGAAATGTGTTGCATCAATAAGTATTGAAACGCCTGAGTCAATAACTCGTAGAAGTGCCTTTGGCAGCGATTATAGCTTCGAGTCTTCGTGGGTATCATGTCTGTATCAGCTTTGCACATCTGGATTTGGGGATTTTCTCCAATTCTTCCTTGCAGATTTGCTCAAGTTCTGTCAAGTTGGATGGGGAGTGTCAGTAAACAGCAATCTTCAAGTCTTTCCACAGATTATCAATTGGATTCAAGTCTGGGCTTTGGCTGGGTCACTCAAGGACTTTCACTTTCTTCTTCTGAAGCCATTCCAGTGTTGCATTGGTTGTATGCTTGGGGTCATTGTCCTGTTGGAATGTAAATCTTTGCCATAGTCTCAGGTCTTTTGCACTCTGAAGCAGGTTCTCCTCAAGGATTTGCCTGAATTTGACTCCATTCAAAAGAAAAGTAAAGTATGGATTAAAGAAAAGTAGGGTCTTTTATTTTCTCTCTCACCTCACACAGCCAGTCGGGCCTGTGCCAGCCCAAATATACTCGAGAATGGGGAAGATGGGCAGTGGTAATGTGGCACGAAGGAACACACAGCTGTGTCCCTGAGGTGGCGAGACCCAGTTGGCGAGTCCCCTCCAGCATCCCAGATATGCCACTGCAAGCAACTCCATTTATGCTGGGCCCCCATGCGCAGCAGCTCCCCATGAACCAAACCACATGATGTGCTTTCCACACTGCCCACTTTGGCCTCTCTGCTCCTCGCAGGACAAGCTTTTAGGCCAAAGCCAAACTCTTTAGTGACTGTCTGGTACACTTGCACTTCTGCCCTCTCATTCTTCATACATCTCTTTCCCCATCTCGTACTTTGTACTCTTCCTTCTTCCTCTTCCTCTCCACTGTGAGTTATGAGCTTTCTCCCGCCAGCACACCGAACGGCTCTGAGCCCCTTTTTCCTCACAGGATCTCGCCTTTTTCCATCTCTTCATGTGCGCTTGTATCCTCTCCTTCTTCCTTTGAGATTTTTCCATCTCGGCTCGTGTGAGCCTCCTCCTCATTGGTGTGTATCCGATGGGGACGGGTCCATGATGCAGCCTGTGAAAAATGTCGCGTCATTCTGAGGGAACTTTCAATGCAGCTCCTGCCCTTCCCTTCACGCACCCAAGGGAATCACAAGATTCCCGCTCCCTCCCCCACGCGTAAGTGTTCATTGTGCAGTCCTCGCTGTACCACGCCTGCGAGATGTGCCGCACCTCATTATGAATGGGAAAAGCGCCGCATCTTGTGCACATGCATGTGAGAATGGACACAATCCCATGCGGTGAAGGTAAACGGTGATCACCATGCGGTGATCAGTCCGAGGGATTCGTGACCCAACCAAACAATGTGAGAATGGGGGGAAAATGGAAGAGGGATGCCGCCTGACCGAGGGATGACCGGATGGCCTCAGGGCCGAAGGTAAGACTGATGGGGTGAAGCAGGGATTGGCGAAATGATGTTTGGTGAAGGGGAGGTAAAAGAATGATGGGGTGAAGGAGGGGAGATTGAAAGTAGTGGTGGGGGGGGGGGGTAAGAAAGAATAAAACAAAATAAATGAGTAAAAACCCCACACCCACCTTAAAAAAACAGACTTTAAAATGATGTTAATGCGGGATTTTGTTCTTCCCACGCCGAAGCCAGAATGCTAATGGCGTTTCCCCACTGGACGGCCGAGCTCAGTCGCTGCTTGGACTAGATCAGTTGCCTTATAGCGCCAGTGGATGCAACGAGCCTTCCACTGATATTACCAAAGATGTTGGACATAGATGGGCCATCTCCGGTTGTTTCGATGGTGATTGGTTCGAACAAATAAGCTTGGCTGAGGCGGTGTATTTATTACATTTCAGAATTTCCGCATCATTCTGGATGCATTGAGACTGTATTGTCGCTGCTCCAGCGGTTGAGACTGTATTGTCGCTGCTCCAGCGGTTGAGACTGTATTGTCGCTGCTCCAGCGGTTGAGACTGTATTGTTGGGTGCCCGGATACGTTTAACAATTAATTTACAATCATCTTCTTATGTAAAGAAAGTTTAAACAACATTATGGTGTGTATATATATATATATATATATATATATATATATATATATATATATATATATATATATATATATATATATATATATATACATATATATATATATATATATATATATATATATATATATTCTGACCAGTGATCTGAGACAGAGGCTTAATTCCTTTGGTACCAGGTCTCTTCGGACAATCCTTGGCTATCACTGGTCGGACTTTGTGTCCAATGAGCGGTTGCTGAGAGAGACTCAAATGAGATTTGTTACCTGCATAGTCCGTGTGCATCAGCTGCAGCTGTATGGACATGTGGCTCGTTTTCCCTCTCAGCGAGGGAGTCTCGTGAGTGAGGGAGGAAACGGGCCGATGACATCCCTCCTGGTTGCAGCAGGTTGTTCGGCATCTCAAGGAGATGGGGATGGGCCAGGCATCTGCCTGGGGGATGGCCAGACAGAGACCCCTGGAGTACTGGCGGAAAGTGGATGCAGCGAAGAGCTGCTCCGGCGTATGCTCCCACATTTGACCTGACCTTACCTGCAGCTCAATCTGTACATCAGAACTGCTGACTTCAGCACTGCAACAAAATGTTTTTATTCGTGACTTAAAGAACATTTCTAAGACTATTGACCCCAAGTCGTACAAGTGATCAACACAAGGACATGACCAAAGTAAGACAGAAACGAGATATCAAAGACACTGCAACCTCACGTGGCTCCTAATGGAATTCTCTCATCTACTCTTCCCGTCCAGGCTAGCATTCCTCAAGGCAATGTTCTTGGCCCTGTGTTTTTCCTGGTTTTATCAGTGATCTCTCATTCCCTGGAAAATCCTCTTTATCTCTTTGCTGATGACTCCACACTCTGCCGTACCATCTCTCATCCCTCTGATCAGGCTGTAACCTCTTCACTCTCTGCAGACCTGGATAAAATCGCAAGCTGGTCAAACACTTGTAAATTTGTCTCTCAATCCGGACAAATCTCACACCCTCACTCTGGCTCTCCGAAAGGGCCATCTGGAACCTCCCACACCCCATCGACTTTCTCAACAATCCCCTTGAAGTCCTTTCATTGAAGCCTTTGTGTGTCACTATCTGT
>NC_140962.1:66836639-66858217 GCF_056783735.1 Eptatretus burgeri
ATGATTATGGACCCCCAAAAATCTATTCATATGTCAAATAAATATTATTATTAAGATTTAATCAAGCCCATCAGCATGCAGGGAATGTGCCTCCCTAATGAAATAGCGTTATGACATTTTTGAACGGCCCCATGTTGGGGTTAAACTACCCTTCTTGTTCTTCTTCTTGTGTATGGCAGCTTAGCTGCCAGGGTAGCTATCATTTCTTGGAAGCGCGGCTGTCGCTGATGCAGTGCCCCTCTACCAGTACACACTGGTACTCATTTCGCCGACCTCGGAAGGATGACAGGCTGAGTAAACCCCCTGGTGTATTAATTCAGCGGCCAACGGGGCTTGAACTAAGGACCCTAGGATCCCAAGCCGCCACACTAACCACTAAGCCAACACCAGGTGCGTTAAACTATCCGTGACTGTGATGAATCAGCTCCTTCTGATGTAACCATGGAGGAGGCTGACATGGATGAGAGGTGTCATAATCTTTTAATGGTGCTTTAAATGCGAGTTTCCCAATTGGCCTGTAACCATATTTTGCCACAGCTTGTGACCACAATGCGGGCATTGTTGTTTTAATCCTTACTCCTTGCATCCATATAATTTATGTTTTTATTTTTCATATCGTTAGTGCTATGGGAAGCCCTGTGCTGCTTATAAGATGCATGTCCCCTCACTGCTGCTGCAGTGTTTTTATCATTTGCTTTTTGGTCTATTTTTATTCCAAATGTAGCTGATCAAAGACTGACATGATAGCTTTGAGAGAGTGCACTTCCTTCTCAGCTGTCCTCTTAAGGTTATGTTGCTGACAGAAGAGCAATTGATTGTATGCTACTGTCATATTTCTTCATAGCAGTGTGTTGCATTGTGAAACATGCTGTTCTTTTCATGAGGGCGTTAATCTGTTTGTCTTGACTGCTGGCATTTCCTAGTGCACATTGAAGATGCTGGAGTGCCTTTTGAAAAATGGACGTCATTATGTAACAAGACTCTTGACAAATTCTAATTTATTGCCTTTGCTGTACTGTATTGTGTACCCTCTGTACCATTCTGTCAGAACACAGAACCACCTTGATGGCTAAATATCACCATGATGTCTCAACAGCCTTGGCCAAATAGCATACAGACAAGGCTATGAGATTCAAATCTCTCATCCTCAGAGCAAACTGAGGCAGGGGTTTAAGCTGGATTTAAATATCTGACCTGTTTAGCATCCTTATATGAGCACATCACTTATGAATCTGTGACCCAAAGCTAAAATCCCATATTGCTTGTTGATGTGCCTGTTGTATACAAATATCCATCCTGCAAGTGACACCTTTACAATACCTCCCCCATTAAGAGTCCTAGATCACTTAACTGTAAAATAAAAAAGGGCAAATCCAAGGTTCGAGCAACTCATCTGCTCGACAGGTTGCTTGGTCCAAGGTCCTTTGATGTGTGCAACCGATGATCAAAAGTAGAATCGTTTAAGAGGTGTCAGGCAAGAACTCTTGTTTCCTTAAATGCTTCCAATGAAATCAAATCAAATCTCAGAAGCCATCCACAATTCAGCTCTACGGTCTTGGATTTGTTCCAACCATGGAGTCAAATCCAATTCTCACTGGTGTGGAGCTGTTGTATTGCAGTCTGCCACTGAGCTTAGATCGCCATGTAAATAAGGATGTCTCATGCACACAAAGGTTGTGAGTATCCTGCCATTAATAACAGATGGTATCTCTCGAAAACAGGAGGCCAATTTGCTCAACTATCCTATCTATATAAATTTTCTGCATAGAGAGTATCTGAGAAAAAATATTTGCACGGAGATTAAATGCGGTTCTAATGGGGATATTGCAAATAAATAAGTCAATAGAGGCCATTTTTCCAGTACTTTGGCTGTCGTAAGTAAATTGATAGATTAAGTCACTGACATGTATGGCCCATGCATAATGGACCAAATATCTAAGTTTGATGTGTCCTTGTATAAAACACTGATTTTGTGTTTTTCTTACACAGTCTACCCACTAAGTCCATTAACACAGTCCATTAATTGGCAAAAAAAAAAACAGATATAGAAAGAACAACCTTCAGAGTATCATTGGAGAAAGGATTGGGCAGAGTGAGAATGTGAAACAGAATGTCCACAGAAATGATGAGGACAAAGCCAGCCATGACAATGAGTGTGTCCATGACATAAATGAGTGACGCTTCCTTCAACAAAAGTCATTTGACCTTCCTTGGTCAAAGCATACACCTGGCAGCCCCATTACTGACAAGTTCAATGATACAGTGGACAACAATGATATGATTCCGACACAAGTTCATATCTGACAATTCCAGGCCATTTGCTTGATCTCAGTTCTTTTCCTCTGATTTCATGCCATTACTCCTGGATGTGGATTCAACCTTTTATCTGCTTGCATTATTAAACTCTGATGTGCAGGATAAAATGTACATGTTCAGGATTATCTATGACTGCATCACGTTTAATGGCAGCATTATTTTTGTCACCAGCTAGCTATTGTATACCTACAGCCAGACAATGATTTTTAAACTACCGTTGTGGCTTTGGAGAGCAGATCATTTGAACAACACTTAAAGATGATCAATCCAAAATCCATATCTTTGAGATGCAGTGCTTCTCTTTAGGCTGACAATAAGGACTGAAGGAGGTGGTTGCTTCCCTTCAAGTTATCTCTGTGACAGCATAGTCAGAGAGTTTGTTCAGCTATGGTTGTGCAGTAACCTGAACTATAACTGTTCCTCCTGTGATGGTGATTTCCGAAATGCAGCACACCCTGTGAGCACTGCATCAGAATTCCAACACAGTGGGAATTCAACCTCACACTTCTCAGTTCACTGGTAAGCATGCTTCCACTTTATTGCAGTTGTGGCACTATTTTTTGCATCAGCAAATTTGTGTACCATTTCATGATTGTTGTTGAAAGATAAAGTATATATAGATATATACTTTATCTTTCACATAATAAGATAGTATATATTTCAGCATTTTTAGATATAACTGCTTTTATACATGCATGTAAAAATATCACTGAAGGTGTATATAGGCATATATATATATATATATATATATATATATATATATATATATATATATATATATATATATATATATATATATATATATATATATATAACTGCTTTTATACATGTATGTAAAATTATCACTGTGTATATAAGCGTTTTTATATAATATATATATCCGAAAGTGTATTTAAGCATATATATATATATATATATATATATATATATATATATATATATATATATATATATATATACTGAACAAAAATATAAACGCACCAAGCGATTGTTACTATTTTACCTCGAACTCATTAATACTAAATCTTTACAACAATTTGGTTATAGAATCCATGACAATTGAGCATTAAATTTCAGAGTTCCTTGAGAATTCTGGCGACAGTCTTTGCGCTACAACAGCCGACACAACCGAGGTGTCACTGTCAGAGTTCACACAGTCAGTAGCGGGTGTGTCCACCGTTGGCGTCGCGCAGAGCGGTGCATCTCCGGCGCATGGACATCACCAGATTATCGATGGTGGCCTGAGGGATGTTTTCCCATTCCTCCTGGAGAGCCACACGGAGCTGGCGGACGTTCTCTGGGACTGCGTAACGTTGTCGTACGCGTCGATCAAGAACGTCCCAAAGGTGCTCGATGGGCGACTTGTCGGGAGAATATGGAGGCCAGTCGAGGACATCAATGTCCTCCTCACCGAGGAAGTCCATGCAGATCCTGGCAACATGGGGGCGAGCATTGTTGTGCTGAAACGTCACATGGTGAAGGCGCACAAACGGCACGACGATGGGTCTGAGTATCTCGTCCCTGTACCGCTGCCCGTTCAAGTTACCTTCAATGAAATGGAGCCAAGTGCGCTCTCCATGGCATATGCCTGCCCATACCATAACACTGGCACCACCGTGTGACACCCGACAAAGGACATTGGCATCAGTATAGCGCTCCCCAGCCCGACGCCAGACGCGGACTCATGTGACGATCCTGACCGGCAGTGGTCACACGTGGTCGCCGGGCATGTGGGCGGTTCACGGTGCTTCCAGTCTCTCTGAGGCGCGTTCTCAGGCGGCTAATGGTGGAGTGATGGACATTGAAGTGTGCTGCAACGGCCCGTACTGACGTCCCAGCATTCAGCATGCCAATGGCGCGCTCCCTCAAGATTTGTGACATCTGTTGCATGTTGACATTTGGCACCAGTCCACATTTTGGGGAGGCCTTTTATAGGGCAAGCTATAGGGAGTGTTTGTGTCCTGGTCACACTCACTAACCATCACTCTGTCAAGCCCCATGGTGCTCATGGGAAGGATTACTCAACGTGTGAGTCCACACACTCAGAGTGGTCAATTTCAATGGGAACATCTGTCTTGAGCAAAACAAAGGAACCATTGCTCAAACATATCATCGGTTTGACCATTTTCCCATAATGGCAATCTTGACTTAGATATTTAGGTTGGTGCGTTTATATTTTTGTTCAGTATATATATATATATATATATATATATATATATATATATATATATATATATATATATATATTGTTATGGCTGTGGAAATTCGCATTACACCATAAAGGGTCTGTAGGTGAGATATCTTGATAGGTGAATGTGTAGTTAGCCCTAACCCGTTGTATAGAGGGAATTTATCATCCGGGCTGCGATGCTTTGAGTCAGTCGTTTTTCTTTTTCTTTCTTTTATTTCAAACAGACAACATTTCAACAACCACGCCATCCCCATCACAGCGCCAACCACACTGCCACCACGCCACCTCCACCATCTATGCTACTACATCTTCGCCACTACGAACGGCAAACAAAGGAGGGAACTGTGAGGATGCGCAGCTTTCCCCGCCTGTTTCTTCCGTTGACTTCCCCGCGCTTGGAGTGTGAGGATGGGCGATGCGGGCCAAAGGTCAGAGGTCAGGTAAAGGAGGGGCCTGATTTTGGGGAATAATGCTCTGGGCCAGAGCCAAGAACTGACTTCCCCAGCCCCCGGACGGAGCGGGGTGGAGGGAAAGCGTGAGGGCATGCCCCCTTCGAGAAGCTTCTCCAAGAAGCTCGAAGGGAGGCGGGGCCGAAAACGGGGCGGGGCGGAGTCCCGCGCGATAAAAGACGGACACGGGCGGGCGCAAAAAAGCTCCCTGAGAGTCTCCCAAAAAGAAGGTTTCCGAAAAGGCTTCCTCTCGTGCTTCTTCTTCCTCTTCATCTTGGCTGGTGGTTCGGTTGGTTGGTCATCAGGAAGAGGTCCTGCGCCCGCGCCTTGGCGAGCGGGCCTGTCATAAAGGTACGGACGGAAGACGCGGCAGCGCCCGTTGCAAGGTGGACCTGTGCGTCCGGACGGGGAGTGCCAGAGAGGGTTCGCCGGCCGCGAGAGAGGTCGGGGCCAGGCGCGACCACGCTGATGGTCGCGGGAGAGGGACTCACCAGACACAAAAGGGAAGTCGCGACTTCTTTCTTTCTTTTCTTTGGGGTTTTGGTTTGAATGTCCGTGGGTGGCGCCAGTCTGGCTAAAGTAGAACTGTTTAAGTGTTGCCGTGTGTACGCGTATTCGGTCGTAGCTCTGCATCGTTTCTTTTGTTTTAATTGCTATATGTGCATTTTTCATTGTGTATGGCTGTATATACATGCTTGTCTGTGTGTGTGTGTGTGATTAAAATGCTTGCTTGTTGAACTGTGCCCGTTTCGCTTTGTCTTTTCTCTATTGACCCTCCATCTTGCATCATGGAAAGGGGTTCGTAGTGGGTGCAACATCCCAGTAATTGGAACCGTCAAGGCCGACGATAACACCGCTCGGTCATCACTGTAGCACGGAACGGACCGCTTAAGTGGTTTGTGTCCAGAGTCGGCCTGTGGCGTGGTACGATCGCCCGGTCGACCATCCGCGCAGGTACTTAGGTAGATCGAATCTGGCGAGCAACCCTATCCTGTGCGGGTGGGCAATTGGCACGGTCGTGGTGGGGTTAAACCCCCACCCCCGACTAGCTTCCGACGTTGTTCCGAGAGGGTCACGACTGAATTGTCCGTTCCGGTGGGAGAGGCGGCCACCATTTGAGTCGAGCGGCCGATCGCACACCGGCAGGCGCAAATTCGCAACAATATATATCTGAAAGTGTATATGAACACACACATATATATATATATATATATATATATATATATATATATATATATATATATATATATATATATATCCGAAAGTGTATATAAACATTTATATACATCTGAAAGTGTCTTTTTATATGTAACCGTTTTTTATACATTTTGATTATGGATATACTGTATGTATATATATATATATATATATATATATATATATATATATATATATATATATATATATATATATATATATCGCCGACGGTGTGTCGAAGCATTTTTTTCACATGCAGAGATGTATATAACCGAAGATGCGGTGTCAATGTGGGAAAGGAAGCTGTCGTGTCTCTCGTGCGGGGAATTTTTCGAACAATTTCCACTGTAAAGACTAAATATATCATAAGGTGGGTAAGTCTCCATAATATTGCATGGCGTATCAAAAAATTAAACGTAAAATCTGCATTGATTTCATTGAAGAAAATGCTTAATTATATTGACTTTTTCGAAGTGTACTTATACATTGTGCCAAAAATCAGGATCTGTAAGTAATAATAAACATTATTGAAAAAGATGGCTATCAATTCGGTAACATTGTGTAGTTTATGTTATTCTCATTTTAAGATTCCTGATTTAACAACAACAGCCGAAGCAGAACAATGTAGTCCATCTATAATAATAAATGTCAGTGTATCAGTCTGTCAGTCCGTCTGTCAGTCCGACTGTGTCCTCCTTAACTGCAAAACCATGTAAACTAGCAGCCTTGAAACTTTGTATGCGTACTACGGGAACACCAAGGAAGTGCAAGAGTGAAAATTGGGTGTTTGAGTTCATTTAAACACTCCTTTTGAAGATAATTTAGGGGTGGTTGCTCATCAGGAAAAACCTTATGAAGATGGTGCCATCTTCAACATAAGCCTAATGAAGATGGTGGTGCATCATCTTGCTCAGCCCTCTGTCAGCTCGCAAAAGTCTTAAGCTATCATTTTTTTTGGCCTGCTCAACTATGCCTTTACTTGGAACAGGCCTCAACAATTTATTTGCGATAAAGTTTTTTTTTCACTTTCCTCACTCATATCATCGAATGCCTGTTCATCAGAGCTACGAATCGCTGGGTGTATTGCAATGCATATAAACGCATAGAGATGTCAGCGTTCCTGGTTTTATTTAATTTCTGGACATGCCATAAGCTCTATATTCTCTTAATCTCAGCCAAGTTTCAAAATTTTAAATTCTTTATTGACTTCAGCAGTATTTCCGACTGCAAAAAGTGTTCACATGTCCATTTTGGACATTGCTTGACATACCGAACGTCTCCGTTCATGGTGTTTATATAACCGATCGGCGGTCGCAAATTGCTTGCCTTGCCAGCCATTCCTTAACCGTTTTGTTGGAGTGCTTGCTTGAGTGCTTAAGCCACTTGGTGAGTACTCTACAATATTCACACCGTCACCGAATATATCGATCACCTTGAACAAAGTTCAGGCCAATTTGCCTGCGTTTGGCTGTGCGATGCCTCGAGCAGTGGTTCACTCAATGAAAATGTGAAATTTATTTTAAACCACGTTTCCCCTTTTGTATGATCTTCTTTTATTATACAACCTGTAACTTCAGCTAAGATAGATGCATACAAAATAATGAAACGTTTCGTTTTTAAAAGTTTATTCGACAGTTTTGTTGGAGTGTTTGCTCGGTTAGTTGAGGCACTGGGCGAATGCTCTTCAAGCTTCGATGGCAATACAGCAGCTCGGTTTTCCATGGCGATAACGGCAGGATAGCTGAGAGGTACGGATGCTACCTCTTAGCTGTATGGCATGGGTTAGAATCTCGACGCAGATATAAACTCTCATCCGGTGTTTCACAGGCAGGGTGATTCATCAAAGTGTGTGCCATCTCTGGATGGACTTAAAATTGGACGTCACATCTGCCAGAATCTACCCTCTCCTCTACCCCTTCCCTCTGCCCTCCCTCTCCATTTCATTTCTCCTCCCCTCTCTCCCCTCTATGAAGGGGACTGTTAAGGATTAATGGTTTAGTTTTAAATTTAAAACTGCTTCCGAGAGTATAGCAAGTACAAATCAGATTCGGAGTGAGCTGACCAGAGGGGTGCAAAGTTCGCTGCATGTGTGAGCATGCATGCAGGCCATTGCCAGGTAGATGGAGAGGGTTTAAAATGCTGCCACCCGGCTTTATATAAAACCCGACGGTTAAAAAGAAAATGTTGCTGATTGGGCGCGTTTTCTCACCCTTCCCTTCCCCTCCCCTCACGCCGCCTTCCCTTCACAGCCCCCCATGCTGCCTCGCCCTCCCATCACACTTATCTCCTCCCAAACCACCTCCCCTCTCCACCCCCCATGGACATCTCTCGATGGTATCCATGTGCTGTATTAACATGTTGTTTCAACGTACCCAATTTCATTAAAACATGTACTACCCCCCACTTCTCCACAAATCCCACTACCAAACAGAAATAAAGAACCTCTCCCCTCACAATTTCCTCCTCCCAAACCCCCTTCCCACTTCGCCCCTCATCTCTACCCCATCTTCGTCGCTTCCACCCCTCCTCCCGGAGTGTACAGTGACATTTGGTGAAGCGTCGCGATACCCACCCCTCTTCCTAGCTCCCTCCTCTTCCTCACCCCTCCTCATTCTCCTTCCACTCCTCTCTCCTCATCCCCTCCTCGCTCTGCCATTGCTCCCTTTCCCTCATCCCTCACTCCTTCCCTTTCCATCCCCTCCCTCCCGTCTGCCGTTTCTCCCTCCCGCCTGCTGCTTCTCCCTCCCGTCTGCCCCTTCTCCCTCTTCACCCTCCCTTCTCCCTCTTCACCCTCCCTTCTCCCTCTTCGCCCTCCCTTCTCCCACTTCGCCTCCCTTCTCCCACTTCACCCTCCCTTCTCCCTCTTCGCCCTCCCTTCTCCCTCTTCGCCTCCCTTCTCCCTCTTCGCCCCCCTTCTCCCTCTTCGCCCTCCCTTCTCCCTCTTCGCCCTCCCTTCTCCCTCTTCGCCCTCCCTTCTCCCTCTTCGCCTCCCTTCTCCCTCTTCACCCTCACTTCTCCCTCTTCTCCCTCTTCGCCCTCCCTTCTCCCTCTTCGCCCTCCCTTCTCCCTCCTATCTGCCCTCCCTTCCCCCTCCTATCTGCCCTCCCTTCCCCCTCCTATCTGCCCTCCCTTCCCCCTCCTATCTGCCCTCCCTTCCCCTCCTATCTGCCCTCCCTTCTCCCTCCTATCTGCCCTCCCTTCTCCCTCCTATCTGCCCTCCTTTCTCCCTCCTATCTTCCCTCCCTTCTCCCTCTTCGCCCTCCCTTTTCCCTCCTATATGTCTCCCCCTCCCCTCCATCCTTTCATCCTCCCCTCTCCCTTCCTCCTCTATCACTCTTCTCTCCCTCCTCTCCCTCGTACTCCCCTCCTCCCTCCTTTAATATTCCCGTCAGCAAAGTAATGGATTGTATTTGCTAGTTTTTCAATGAGGGTGAAAATTCAAAGCTGTATTCACAGTTTTTTCCCCCAAAAGAGAGAATTAAAGGACAACAATGTGCATGTACAAGAAATAGTTAAACTGTTACAATTTGATTTTGTAACTCCACTAACTGGTAGAGCCTTCTCAGTGTGTTGGAATTTACCAATGATAATTATGAGTATCGTCGTGTTTTTGGTAATTGGTTCACGAGTGCCAGCCAGAGTGACCACTATATTCGTTATGTGTGTGTGTTTGTTTGTGTGTGTCTGTCCCGAGCATAGCTCCGTGGGTTTTGATCCGATCCTGATAAAATTTGGGTGGGAGGTTTATATCATGATCTTCTTCTTCTTCTTTCGGCTGCTCCCGTTAGGGGTCGCCACAGCGGATCATCCGTATGATCCGCATAGTGATTTGGCACAGGTTTTACGCCGGATGCCCTTCCTGACGCAACCCTGGTCGCCTCTTACGACACAAGGATATGGTACACCTATTTTAACCGGGGTATACACCGGCCCAGTATACTGGTACTCATTTCGCCGACCTCGGAAGGATGACAGGCTGAGTCAACCCCCTGGTGTATTAATTCAGTGGCCCAACGGGGCTTGAACTCAGGACCTCTTGGATCCCAAGCCGCTGCCCTAACCACTGCGCCAACACCAGGCTTAGGTTTATATCATGATCTAGTTGTGTTTTCCTGAGAATGGGTGTGCTGCGCCCATTATGGGCGGAACCACGCCCAAAAAACATGTGTTTTTAGGGGGTAGCCGGTTTCAAGTTACATCTTCTCTGAGGGGGTTTGTCGAATCTGGCAGGGGTTTCGGTATTTGGTTAGCCCAATGGCACCTGCATAGCCCCATGGAGCTCGATTTTTCATTTTCGTCACAAGGTCACAAACTTAGAAAGTGTCAAAAAAAATCAATAAATGAAAGTTGGTTTGCAAGTAGTGCTCTTCGAGTACTACAACTTTCATCATTTACGTTTTTCCCCGATTCCCACCAGTATGCCCGTGGTGTCCCCTCAAAGGTCAAAAAATAGAAAAAGGCGAACCGTGTACATTGCTCGTGAACCCTCGCCGTCTCCAGACTTGTCTATATTTAGAATAGTCTTTAGAACTTGTGACAAAAAGAAACACCCACAAAAATGTTCCCCTCACTCTGCTCGGCAAAATTATATTTTTTAATGAAATGTAAATTTTTGCACCCCCCCCCCCCCGCCTACCAGCCTACACACCCCTGATACTTCAACATGACTTGAACTTTTTTGGTGTTTCCATTCACGGATGCCTATTTACCCTCAGGTTCATAATGCTGTACAAATGTTTCATCTGTGGGGAGGATACGTGATGAAAATGCATCGCCTTCACTTGGTATAATCGAAGAAGACTGGCACATTCGTAAGGGTGTCTGTTTCCATCAGTGAGCATCTTTGCACCCACTTAACATACACATGCAGAAACCCAGTTTTAGTGTTTTATGGTGTGTACTGTATCATGACACCAATCTATCTATAATCGTAGCTGTGTCATCTAGTGATACATCTACCTTCGCATATCAGTCAGTCAATCCTGATCACATTGTGCTTTGTGACAGTTGACAATGGGCACCTATTCGGTTGTACGTCACACTTACATATTTTGAAATTCCTTTTTTTTCAAACATAGCCTGGGGAAAGTACTCAATCCAGACGCATTTCTGGATCACTGGCTGTAATCTATGTTGATGTGTATGTATGTGTATGTATGTATGTATATATGTATATATGTATATATATATATATATATATATATATATATATATATATATATATATATATATATATATTCCTTTTTGGAGAGCTCTTTTGAAGTTTTTGTTGAAAAAAACATGCTCAAATGAGCTAAGATCCTCATCCTCTTAATGATGACATAAAAAAACGAATATGACGTCATTGCGATGTTTCAGGTTGGTGGTAAATTATCTGTGCTAATGCCCGGCTTGATTCCCGCAAACAAAATTCAAACAGCTTGCCGAGTTTTGGAGATAATGGTATAGGTGATTTCCATTTGCGGCGATATGATGTCAACTTTTTTTCTCGGAAGAATTTCCAAAATCTGAGATGGTTACTGCCTGCGCGTGGGCTTTCTGCATATACATGGCAAGTTTCACGAAGATTTGATGAAACCTCTGGGTTGTGAAACAAAAAGTCAAAAAATAGGAATGACGTCATAAAAATTGATATGACGTCAAAGTGATGTATCATATGTGCGGTAATTCATCTCTGCTAATGCCCTGTTCGATTCCGCAAATAGAATTCAAAAAGCTTGCCCAGTTTCGGAGAATTTTTTTAGTCAATTTCCATTAGCGGAGATATTTTGACGTCATAACTTTTTTTCTAGGAGGAATTGTCAAAATCGGAGATTGTTACTGTCTGCACAGGGAATTTCACATGTATATGTCAAGTTTCAGGAAGTTTCGATGAAAACTGTAGGCTGTGAAACAAAAAAGTCAACAAGAAGAAGATGAAGAACAACAACGTGAGTAAGACTTGGAGATCCTCCACGAGGATCTAAAAAAAAAATCGCTTTGGTGAAATAGTTTCTGGTGACTACTTTTACGTTGAGAGGGGTGACTTTTTGTTGTTAACTTTTGGTTTGTTACCGTTTAGCACACAATGTCACACTCAAGCTCTTTTGCACACATGCATTCCTAATATATGATGATTGATGGTTTAGTAACAGCCATACCACACTACAGTAATGAATCCCAGTCACTCTTCACTCATCGTCTTCATCATCGTCGTTATCCGGTATTTTTAACCTGGTGGACTGAGAAGGTATATTTCAGGAAATAATTTAATTCAGGAGCTGGCTGCTCTCGTTATCCACCTGTGCCAAATTTGGTAAATGTAACTGCCCTTGTCCAGTTATTCTGCTGAAGAACAGACAAACATTCAGAGGGGATGATTGCTAAACTCACATGCTCGGCCAACGGCTGCAGCACGAGTAATAATGACAAGAACAATAGGCTTCCAGCTATACTGCCTTGTAAGTATAATAATAAACTAGAACTGCCACTTTGTAACTGCTGGCAGTGATGACCGGGTACCAAGACATCCGGCTTTGAAACAACACGGGATTGATGAGTTACGGACTGAGTGAGACGAAGTGTTCAATCTATCTATTATGTATGCAGTTAGCCCTTTTATCTTGTGGACATCGTCAGTATTAGTTGAATTGGCATTTAAATAACCTGAACACGAAGGAATAAATATTGACACAATGGGTGCAGCGTGTCAACCGGGACTTACCCGAGTCTCACGAGCCCCACACGTCTCTCTACGATGAGGGATTGACAAGTTATGGCCTTGGTAACAGGCCACGTTCCATCTATTTATTATGTACATAGGTGACCCTTTTTCCTGGGGTCATCGGCGGTATCAATTGAAATGATACTCCTCTAGCCTCAAACTCATCCAGGCACAACCAAGTGAGCCTTGTTCAAAAAAATTAAAAAGTTCTCAGCTTCAAACGATTAAATAATTCTGGCTGCCAGACCATGTGGCCGATCGGGTTGAAATTTAAAATATACATTCCACATGTCTACTAAATCATAATTGTGAAGTTTTACATGGTAGAGTTTGTCATACGGAAGAAGCCCATTGTTTTTCAGGTCAAAAGGTCAACACAGGCCAAAGGTCAACTACTTTGGTGAGATTTCTAAAATTTTCAAATGTTCATCCGATTGACTTGAAATTTGAAGAAGAAATATTTTTCAGGTCACTGAATTCAAAGAGCCAATTATTTTTGAGGTCAACATGGACCAAAAGGTCAGCATAGGCTCAAGGTCAACAACTAAGGTGGTATTTCTAAAATCCTTAATTTTCATCCGATTGACTTGAAATTTGAAGAGGATTTATATTTCAAGTCAATGAATTCAACCAGCCAATTATTTTTCAGGTCAAATTTGTTTTTTGGATTTTGCAAACATCGTGCTCTGCATGATGTCTTCTTGTTTGTTAATTGCCGGAATCCTTCGGATTTCGGCAATTATGTTGGTCGGTTGTGCGTGTCATTCTCTGTGTGTGTCTGTCTGTTTATTTGTGTGTTTGTTTACCCTGTAGCAGCCACACCATTTCAGCGATCATGACCAAACTGGGTACAGACGTCGGCCATGGTCAAACTTAGACACTTGTCGTTTTTGGTGAATCTCGGTCAAAGGTCAAGGTCACCGAAAAACCGAAATTTGTATTTTAGCAAAAATGTCCGCTAAAATGGTCGTATCGACTTCAAACCAAATCCAAAATGTGCATCTTCCAATTCTGTATCCAACCATCTGTCTCATTGGGGTGTCACACCAACACCCTTATTAGCGGTCGGGGGTCGAATGTCAGGGGGATCGGGTCAAAAATTGCGATAAAAACGTTATTTCGATCCCAATTAACTTCCAATTTGGCATGTGGCATCTTGGTACGAGTGTCCTATTATATGCCAAAAATGATGAAATTTGGTTCAGCCACTTCCGGTTACCATGGCAACAAATTTCCCTAATAATAAACAAATGCAAATTTTCAGATTTTAAAAAAGTTTGACAGTGTCCACAATTGTGCAGATTTGTTCAGTATTTGCACCCATGTCGGCAATGGCACTGGCTACTGATGTGTTAAATTTGGTTGACCTTCAATCAAGGTCAATGTCAAGGTCGACTATTAACGGTGAATCGTTTTTTTGTCATAACTTAGTCAAAAATGGTCGTATCTGTTTTTTCAGAGAACATGGAGATATGACAAAGTTATTCTGGCAATTCCTTGCTCAACGAGCAATTTCGTTTGTTTGTTAGTCTGTGTGTGTGCAGGATATTAAAAAACTTGTTGACGGTTCCAGATGAAATTTGATGGGCAGGTTGGGTGTGTGACAAGGACGAACTGATTCGATTTTAGTGAAGATCTCGATCCGGTCAGACTATTAGAATTTTTTAAAGTGATTCTTCACCATTGAGAGATAGGGTCAAATATGATATATAGCCCGACATCTCAAAAAGTTGAAGACTGATTCGGACGAAACTTGGTGGACATGTTGGGTGTGTGATAAGGAAGAATTCATTCAATTTTGTTGAAGATCTAAATCTAGATCAGGATTTGATAATTTAAGTGATTCTTCACCATTGAGAGATATGGCCAAAACCGATATAGTACTGCATTGCATGATATTTCAAAAATGTATTGGTCCCGATATGTTCTAGTGGATCAGGCATTACGTGGCGGATGTATGCGCTCTACCGAGTGCCCTTCCAGTTATCACTTTAACATTCTCTGAAAAAAGACACGTACAACGGTGAAAATTTCGTGTCAATTGGACTTTAATGCTTGTCAAACTGTATTGCTTGTCAAACTTTGTTGCGTGTCAAATAGTTGCTGAGAAAATGAATATAAAAGTGATTACACCCGAAAATTGCTGGCTGAAATAAATAAGAATAAACAGAAGAAAAACAATCGGTTACCCAGCCTGAAAGGCTTGGTACACAAATAATATTTTGCATAAACATCAAACAAAAATTCAAAATCGATAAACTATATACCTTTCTGTTTTTAAGTAAATGCAGAATCCCAGCATCCTCAGCCACGAGTTGCATCATTTCTGGGAGTGTGGCTGTGCCACTGATGCAGTGCCCCATGTTTCCAGGAAGCTGGTACTTACTTAGCTCACCTTGAAAGGATGGCAGGCTGAGTCAACCCACCTGGTGTTGTTTAACAAACGACAGGGGCTATAACTCAAGACCCTAAGATCTTAAGCCAACCACCTTAACCGTGAAGCCAACACCAGGCTTATACCTTTGAGTGGTCGCAATCAGCTACACTTTTGCAAGGACGACAAGACTGAAACTGGTGCATGCACACATGGCATGGTGTGCTCACTTACCCTCTTGGTGTTAATTAAGCTGTTGTTGTGCACGAATTGACACAAATCTTGCACTTCATCTTGCAGCGATATGTAATGAAATGATGAAAAGCAAATGCTTATCACGACCACTTGTAATCCTGAAAAACTTAACTAGAACTCATTATTTCATTCACTTCATCTCTTGAATGCCGCACGTTGAATTAGATACCATGGGATCTTTAACGTTCACCTACAAATGCTGTCATACGGGATTCCCATGTTAACCTCCTTCCAAGAGATGTGATGTAATGCCCTGCCGGTGAAGCACCAGACCAGCAGTTTCGTCGTCGAGTCGGGAATCGACCTCAGACTTGACTGCTCAAAAGTAAGTGTGCTACCTCTGCACCATCGCAAACCCATCGTTGCAAGACATGCAAATTGTAATATCGTGAAAATAGCGGTTAATGGGAGGATGTTGGGTTTAATTGGGATGTAAAATGATAGCAACACTGCATCTCTTGCATTTGCCTTGCTATTTTGCAAATACCAGTTCCGCGCTTCTTCGGTCACAGACTCACATAAATAGCCCGATGGGGATTCTCAGGGAAAGCCAAACATGATCAGAACTTCAATATCCCCTTCCTGCTCTGTTCCTGTATTCGATGCCAGGAGGTACTTTGTCCCCTCCTCTCTTCTGTTACCATCACACTCAGAGCAAAACATTGTAAGTGCTAATCTACAGTATTTGAATGGGAATATAATGGAAATACTTTGAGAAAATGGCACTTTTAACGGTTGAAAATGAAACGCACAGATTGCATCGATGTGCATTTAATTTACATGGTTATTCTTTGTCACACAAACTAGAAGAAATTGGCACGCCCAAATAACCTGTAAAGAGTACAATAGTCATCCTGTTCACCACTACTAATACTACTTTTAACCATTCCAATTAATCCCACCTTGTTGCAGGCTGAACCGAGGTGGAAGTTTTGCCCATATTTCACGAAACAGCTGTCATTCGACTGGATCTGGTTCATGCAGGAATTGCAATTTGTTCAGCATGCTGGTGATAGCTTACCCATTCTTTGCAAAAAAAAACAAAAACACAATTCTGATCTATTCAGTGAATTAGCTATTCAACGAGCCTCGAGTGTGCGTGCGCGCGTGTGTGTATACATATGTACGGTATCTCTATATATAAAAACGAAAAGCAAGGTCGGTGGGACGGTTAAGCTCTCAGTCCGTGAAGACTACTTGCCTTTTAATCATGTCCTGTTTGAACGTTGATTCCTCAAGACCCTGAAGACCCAAAAGTCACCAAAGACCTTGAATACCCTGAAGACCGAAAAGTTGCCAAAGAATTAAAAGATGCTGAATTCCTAAAAGAGCCTTAAGACTCCTCAGACCCCTTAGAGCTTCGACCTTAACACCATTTAGACCCCTTACATCCTTCAGGCACATTAGACAGCTTTGACCCTTGACCCTTTAGAGCACTTGGACCTTCTTGTATCACAAATTAAATTTCAAATAAATACAATATCACCAATGTCACAAATAAATGTTTGTATTATGATTGGTGTAAATCACGCCAACACAGCAAATCAATGACATCAATCTCTGTAAAGACGTGTGGAGAGGTGAGCGTCGTGAGCCAGTCCACACTAATATATATATATATATATATATATATATATATATATATATATATATATATATATATATATATATATATATATATATATATATATATGTACTGTGTATATGAACGTATATGATTGACCCCTCTCACTCTCACACTCCTCCAGCCGAATAAGCTGCATAAAGCAACCCAAGAAGACTTACTCAAGGTAAGTCCTACGCTGTTTCAAACCCTTCCCAGAGTTCCTTAACAACTATAAAGACGTTCACACATTGTACACACATGCAAATCCAAATGCTACACACCCCCTCAGCTACCGGACCGGTTTCATCACTTATTGGCGAATAATCAGCGATAGCGTAGACAGCAATGCATACCAATGAGGCTCACAAGCAGGTAACATGTGTAAACGTCAAAAGCAGTCAATAACTAAATAAATAAATATCCACCCATATCTCTCACAGACCGGGCGTAGTGGCGTGCGCCTGTAATCCGGCTACTCGGAGGCTTGGGTTGGAGGATCGCTTGAGGACGGGGGCTCTGCACTGGGCAGGGTGTAGAGCAGCCCGGAATCATGGCGAAACCCAAATCCTGATCCCTGTGTCGTAAGAGGCGACCAGGGTTGCGTCAGGAAGGGCATCCGGCGTAAAACCTGTGCCAAATCAGTATGCGGATCATAACAGATGATCCGCTGTGGCGACCCCTAACGGGAGCAGCCGAAAGACGAACAACAACAACAACAATCTCTCACCTGTGAATGGAGGGAATAGCCAATCATCTCTCACATGGCTAAAATAGGCCGGGGGGCCAGTGGGACCTACCTTGCACCACCCCCCCCCTTGCGACAATTTTTCACTGATGTCACAGTGTTCATATATATCCCAAGTATCAGGAAAAAAATGTTCCCAGAAAAATAACTCATTTGCACTATGCTTTATTAAGCTGTTTCCATGGCAACCAATCAAAAATAGACGAATCTCACAAAGATCGGCAAAATGTCAATAGCTCTGTCAAATATAAACATCAAATCACAAAATTGGTGTCAAATTAAAGCTTATACATTTACGTATTAAAGCATATTTTGTTTATGCTAATTAGCTCATTTGCATATTAATTATATTTGACTTAAAGACAATAATTCCCACAAAAATGCGGGAATTTCCATTTTCTTTCCTTGTAATTACCGCACATGTCAGTTTTTTGTCAAAAAAACATTACTTAAGTGTTGCCAGATACAAGCCACGTTGGCAAAAAAATATATTAAATTTTTTGAATTTATTAAAGTAGGCTAATTAACATAAAATACAAAGCACAATGAATCGTTCGAAAATCATGCGAAATGAGATTAATCAATAGAATTAATTACCTGGGCCTGATATAATACATAACTGCGACTTATGATGTCTGTTGGTGTTTAAGGGAAACACAACTATTTTCTGTTTGAGTAAAAGTAGTGGAAATAATTTTAAATGCATTGATATGCTAATTAGGATCTGCCATTATGGAAATTCTAATTTTCGTAAATATCTCAACTTCTGGTACATAGAAATTTGTAAATGAGGAATCTACACATATGTTTGGAGGGTCAAGGAATCAGGTGAACATATTTTCTTTGTTGTCCGAGATGTAGAATAATGTTTGGATAGTTTAATTACATGCAAAAATGGAAACAGCTTAATAAAGCATAGTGAGTTATTTTTCTGGGAACATTTTTTTTTATGATACTTGGGATATATATGAACACTGTGGTATCAGTGAAAAATTGTCACGGGGTTGGGGGGGGGGGTTGCAAGGTAGGTCCCACTGGCCCCCGGCCTAAAAATAATTGGAATTGAAACTCTCACATTAATTGGAATCGTAAAAAGCAGCAGTGGTTGTAGTTGTAGTCGTAGTAGTGCTGCAGAATGGTGCCACATAACAGACCAATTGTGCATTTTGGGTGAAAAGTATGAAAATTGGCACAAATGTAGCTTTTAATGTGCTGAACATTTCTCGATATGAGGCCATTTCAGTTTCTTTCCAAGATGGCCGCCAAATTCAAAATAGCCGCCACTGAGTAAAAAACTGCTTTCTGACTTGTTTATAATATTCAAATGTACTAATTTCATATTTTTCATGCTCTTTAACCATGATATTGCATAGTTAGTTTCTATACTGATGTTTGCATTTTTCAACAAGGCAACAATTTTTAAAATGGTGCAGAAATCCAAGATGGCCACCATGCTAAAGCAGTTGAGGAGATCTACCTCTCTGAAAAGGAGGTAAAAAGGGTCGTTTTTTCTGAATAACATCCACGCTACTTGATATATTCTTTCCATGCTTTGAGTCGCATATTGCCTCATATATTTAAACCAAATTGTTGCCTCATTTGCATAATAAAAGGGGAATGCAAACTCTCCCTTCCTATAATAAAGCACATTAGTTCTGCAGTTGGCAAAACGTTCTTATGACGTGTAACTTTCATCTACGCAATGCGTCTTTAAGTTTTGGAATATTATCATGTGTAAATACAAAGTAATTGGACAAAAATAACCGTTTTTACCTCCATTTCTAGAGAGGTGGATCTCCCCAACTGTTAAGTGGATAACTGTAAAAGCTAATGTATCCTTAATGAAGTCAGGTTTTCTTCAAATTATAATTATTTTATTACTATCAGGTGTCGGCATGAGCTTTACTATGATTTGTTTTTCAAGAGAAACGTCTATCAATATGGTGCACATTCATCTTGTTATAATAGATCTAAGTCATCGCATCGCAACAAGATTCAGCAATGGTTTTTAGCAGTACATTGTTAGTTATATATAGAAAACAGCAATCTACCTCGAGGCACAAAATGATGCTTAATATTGCTTAATCATGTTATTGATGCTCAGTCTCCGTGACACTTGCAATATGTTGTACATGCCAACTCTGCCTTCACACGCTTGCACTGGTGCAGGAATCCTCTTTCCACTTTGCAGCCGCACTAAAGAAGTTCTTTGCACGATTTGGATGCTTCAGGCAGGGTTGTCCACAGAGGTTCCCACAACTCTGAGGTCCCTTTAAACCATCCTCAGTCAGCGGGATCTGGTAACTGGATCTCGCAGTAATGCTTGCACCCAGCAACGCCCTGCCTGATATGCTGCCCGCCTTGCATGTTGACACAGTGCCGCTGAAGTAGTTGGAATGAACTCAATGGATCTCCCCTTTTGAGTAAATAACTCTTTTCAGGCATTGTCAACACTGTTACAGCAGCTTGTCCAGTCATACATGGCCATCACCCTCCTGAATCACGTGGTGTAATTTGACATTGGTAGGTTCTTCCGTTCTCGAGTTATCTGTACCAAACCATCAAAAATCGAATATTTGACCTCACTGTGACCTTGACCTTTGACCGATTTCGACCAAAATCTAATCAGCACTTGCCATCACCCTCCTGAATCACGTGGTGTAATTTGACATTGGTAGCTTCTTCCGTTCTCGAGTTATCGTGCCTACAAACAAACAAACAAGCAGTCATAGAGTGGTACTTACGAAATCGTCAACTTGACCTCTGACCTTGTCTAATAAAAGCTGTCTCTCGAGAAGGTAGCGACACAAACCAGAAGTTTCTACGATGATTCTGTACCAAACCATCAAAAATCGAATGTTTTGGATGTTTGACCTCACTGTGACCTTGACCTTTGACCGATTTTGACCAAAATCTAATCAGCGCTAGCCACCACCCTCCTGAATCACTTGGTGTAATTTGACATTGGAAGCTTCTTCCATTCTCGAGTTATCATTTTTTGGATGTTTGACCTCACTGTGACCTTGACCTTTGACCAATTTTGACCAAAATCTAATCAGCACTAGCCATCAGCCTCCTGAATCACGTGGTGTAATTTGACATTGGTAGCTTCTTCCGTTCTCAAGTTATCTGAACCAAACCATCAAAAATCGAATATTTGACCTCACCGTGACCGTGACCTTGACCTTTGACCGATTTTGACCAAAATCTAATCAGCACTAGCCATCACCCTCCTGAATCACGTGGTGTAATTTGACATTGGTATCTTCTTCCGTTCTCGAGTTATCGTGCCTTCAAACTAACAAACAAACTAACAAACAAACTAACAAACAAACTAACAAACAGAAACGGAAGGAATCAATATACTTACGAAATCTTTAGATTTCGTAAGTAACAAACAAGCAGTCATAGACTGGTACTTACGAAATCGTCAACTTGACCTCTGACCTTGTCTAATAAAAGCTGTCTCTCGAGAAGGTAGCGACGTAAACCAGAAGTTTCTACGATGATTCTGTCCCAAACCATCAAAATCGTTGCATCGACCGAAGCAAAAATCTCCATTTCTCCATGCAATTATTTAATATTATTTTATGAAAGTCACAAACCGTAATATTCGGCCATCCACCAACAATCTTTACATAATATGAAGGCTTAGCGAGTCAGGCATGCGACGATAACCTTTATTGGGATAAAAAATGACTTTTAAACACCATAGTAGGGTGGATATACTGGTTCTGGCTCA
>NC_140962.1:66858717-66866217 GCF_056783735.1 Eptatretus burgeri
TGGGTAATGAAGTTTCTGCAAGATATGAAGCAGAACATGTTGTTTGTCCTGCAAACTTATGCCATGGTCTATTCACCATAAGTGCAGTTGATAACACTGAACAACAAATTTCAAAAAAATTTTTTTACTGGAGATGTGTAAAGTGATTAAGACTAATTTGGGTACGCTGATTTCAAAAATCATAACCGTTTTGCTGTATCACGTCAGGATTTTCAGGAACAGAAATATTCCCATTGCCTGGAAGTCAGGATTTCAATGAAATTTACATATGTCTTTAACATGTCTATTTCGTACAATTGTTGTTAACTTGTGTTATATTTCTTTCTTTCAGATAAAGATGAGTAGGCGTTCCTGTACCAATCATCCTGACAACTTCTGTTATGTCTGTGGTCGGTATACCAAAAAAGATCAACAGCGAAGTATATCTACAGCAGTGAAAATGAAGGCCGCCTACTTTCACTACTTCGGGTGTAAGGTGGGGGACCAAGAACAGAGCTGGGCACCACACATCTGCTGCACAAGCTGTCACACAACCTTGACTCAGTGGTTGGTGGGCAAGCGCGTGAGCATGCCATTTGCGGTGCCCATGATATGGCGTGAGCCGCAGAATCATCATGATGATTGTTATTTCTGCTGCACAAGCATCGCCGGCTTCAACAAGAAGACTAAAGGTCACATCAAGTACGCTGACTGCGTCTCTGCTCGTAAACCTGTGCCTCATGATGACGAGAACCCCGTTCCAACACCTCCAGCTGATCAGAACATAGCTGTAAGCAGTGGTGAAGAGGATGGTGATGATGAACCTTTGAACCCGACACTCAAGAATCACACCTTCTGAACCAGGGAGACTTAAATGATCTTGTAAGAGATCTCTCGCTGTCAAAGGCGAAGGCAGAGCTGCTTGGATCAAGGCTGCAGCAGTGGAATCTACTTGAACCTAACACCAAGATATCCTTGTTCAGAGCACGTCACAGAGACATGGCTGAGTTCTTTGAGATGGAAGACACGATGACATTCTGCAGTGACATCAACGGTCTGTTGAAAGAACTTGGGTGTGATCACGATCCTGCAGACTGGCGCCTCTTCATCGACTCGGGGAAGAACAGCTTGAAGGCTGTTTTGCTCCACAATGGCAACGAGAAACCATCAGTCCCACTGGCTCACACATTCGGCATGACAGAGACCTATGAGACTATGCGGCAGCTGCTTGATTCCATCAAGTACAAAGACTTCAACTGGCACATCTGCGGAGACTTGAAAGTGGTGGCACTTTTGTTAGGGCTGCAGTCAGGCTGCACGAAATACATGTGCTTCCTTTGTCTCTGGGATAGCAGAGACGACAAGAAACACTGGACGAAGAAAGATTGGGAAGAGCGAAAAGAGCATGTACCTGGTCGACACAACGTGAAGCATGTCGCCCTTGTCGACCCAGCCAAGGTTTTCCTTCCACCAATCCACATAAAGCTCGGCTTGATGAAAAGTTTTGTACGGGCAATGGATCTGAATGGGCGTGGGTTTTTATACCTCAAGGAAAAGTTTGGCAACACCTTGTCGGAGGCCAAGATCAAGGCTGGTGTCTTTGTTGGACCGCAAATCCGACAGATTATGAAGGACGAAACTTTTCCAACAACTCTAAACCCCAAAGAGCTGACAGCGTGGAGGAGCTTCAAAGCTGTGACGGACAACTTCTTGGGGAACGAGCGCGCGGACAACTATGAAGAAATAGTGCAGCAGCTGCTGGAGTCCTTCAAGAAACTTGGCTCCAGGATGTCCCTGAAAATCCATTTCCTACACCAGCACCTGAACTTCTTCCTTGACAACTTGGGAGCAGTCTCGGACGAGCACAGCGAGCGATTCCACCAAGAGATTTCACTCATGGAGACGCGTTACCAAGGGCGGCACAACCCGAACATGATGGGCGATTTCTGCTGGTTCCTGCATCGTGAAACTGACACAGAGCAGCACAAACGCAAAGCCAAATGCCTAAAGCATTTTTAATTACATTCTAGTGGAGTTTTTCTGTAATTTCTATAATTTTGAAGCATTCATGATGAAATAAATGAATAAATGAATTTTTGTAAATTTCATTGAAATCCTGACTTCTAGGCAATGGGAATATTTCTGTTACTGAAAATCCTGACGTGATACAGCAAAACGGTTATGATTTTTGAAATCAGCGTACCCAAATTAGTCTTAATCACTTTACACATCTCCAGTAAAAAATTTTTTTTGAAATTTGTTGTTCAGTGTTATCAACTGCACTTATGGTGAAACTGCACCTTACACCCGAAGTAGTGAAAGTAGGCGGCCTTCATTTTCACTGCTGTAGATATACTTCGCTGTTGATCTTTTTTGGTATACCGACCACAGACATAACAGAAGTTGTCAGGATGATTGGTACAGGAACGCCTACTCATCTTTATCTGAAAGAAAGAAATATAACACAAGTTAACAACAATTGTACGAAATAGACATGTTAAAGACATATGTAAATTTCATTGAAATCCTGACTTCCAGGCAATGGGAATATTTCTGTTCCTGAAAATCCTGACGTGATACAGCAAAACGGTTATGATTTTTGAAATCAGCGTACCCAAATTAGTCTTAATCACTTTACACATCTCCAGTAAAAAATTTTTGTTGTTCAGTGTAATAGACCACAATCCTACTTCCACGACCACTCAAGGGGCATATCATGGCACAGGAATATACCTCTTTCAGCACCCGAACAATGATGTCCATGGAGTAGAGAGAGACACAGAGATCCTCTGGCAAAGTGAGTCGAAAGTGAAGACCTTATTAAAATTGCCAGAGGAATACACCAGCAAACCACCTGCTTCCCTACATACAAAATAACCAACAGTAAAAGAAGTTTCGGTTCTCCCGCCTGCTTCACATGAAAGAATGTATGCAGCGCTGCAGGACAATGCCAGGTGAGTTCAATATGTTCTTATAGTAGGACCTCGCTTATTGTGCACCTGCCAAGACTTATTATCCCGCTCCCTCCCATATTGTAATCGTCTGGTTTGTTACTTACGAAATCTAAAGATTTCGTAAGTATATTTGAAATGAGAGCGAGAGAAGAACCTTCAGAGTTTAGGCTTTATTCCATTTGATTGGAGCCGCTTCTGTGGGCACACCGGGGAATACAGGTTCAGCTAGGAGTACATAAGCAGTAACGTATACATGTGCGATTAATCATTGCAGACTAAATCCGCGTAAGCACGGAGTTCGATATAATCTCCATTCTCACCAGTCAATGAGCACCTTCAGGTAACGAGCATCAAGTGAACAGCCGATGTAAATGGCAATGCCCCGGGGACAACCACTCGTGCCGCGGAGACCTCCCCTTATACGCGAGACGCACAACATGTGATCCCGCGTCATGTCCCTCAATTCACCTCAATTCACCACATTCTCCGCACCTTTAAAATGTAACTGGGGCCCATCTTACACACCATGATTGCTTTAGCACTATAGGAGTATACATTTCAAGCAACGCGGACTAATAGGTCTACAGAAGCATACATGCCAAGCAGTGATTATTTTGAGTTGTAGGAGCATGGAAATGAGCATCGATATATGATATAATGAGCATATGGGAGCATGAGCAGCGAGAATGCCGATAATCCCCTTTACAGATTGAGTCGTCGAGGGGGCCTTATTCGTCGACCTCTCCGGGAGTAAACGGCAGTTTCACTTGAGGGAGACTCCCGATCCTCTTGGTGAGCCTCGACTTGTGCCGGGGATGACTCCTCGATCGCTCTCGGGTGGAACGCGGCAGCCCCGTCGCCCGGCGGAGTTCCTGGGGGAAATGTCAGAAGGAGGAGTGCCAGAAGGTGGTGTACCTGCGGGAGGAGTACCTGAGGGAGCCAGATGGCGAACCGACACAGTGGTCTCCCTGCCATCCGGGAGCCTGACATGAGCATACTCTGGATTAGTGTCAATGAGTTCGACCCCCTCCACCAGGGGTTCATACTTGCTTTGTCGGACCGGGCGTTTCATGAACACTGTACCGGGATGGGTCAGCCAGTTGGGCACCGTTTGACCGTCAACATAACGTCGCTGGTGAGTAAACATTCGTTCGTGAGGAGTTGCATTGGTGGACGTGCAGAGCAAAGAGCGTATGGAATTCAGAGCGTCGGGAAGAGTAACCTCCCACCGCTCGGGGCCCAGTCCTCTCGATTTCAGCGCCAGAGTTACGGCTTTCCAAATAACTCCATTATACCTTTCCACCTGCCCGTTTCCCTGTGGGTTGTAACCCGTTGTTCGACTAGTTGCTATGCCGAGCTCTAGTAGGAATTGTTTTAGCCCGGCCGACATGAAACACGGCCCTCTGTCTGAATGTATGTACGAAGGTTTCCCAAACATAGCGAAGAGGTCAGAGAGACATCTCACGACAGTGCCCGAGGTCATATCCGAGCACGGAAATGCGAAAGGGAACCTTGAATATTCATCAACAACGGTGAATATGTATCTGTTGTCTGTCTCGGTCGGCAGGGGCCCTTTGAAGTCGATGTTTAGTCTCTCGAAGGGGGAAGTGGCCTTGATCAGTCTGCCAGATGCCGCGCCAAAGAATCTGGGTTTTAGTTCAGCACAAACAGGGCATGAAGCATTCATTTGTTTAATATCTTCAACAGAATAGGGCAGGTTCTGTCTGCGCACGAAATGTGCCATCCTGGTTACCCCTGGGTGGCAGAGAGACACGTGTAGGTCTTGCAAAGCCTGACTGATTGTTGCCGAACTGTAGACCCGAGAGAAGGTATCTGCAGCAGGGTTTTCCTTCCCGGGCCGGTAAACAATGTCGTAACTGTAGCAAGCTAGGTCTATCCGCCATCTCATAATTTTTTCATTCTTAATTTTCCCGTTATTTTTCCCATCAAACATGAATGCCACGGATCGTTGGTCCGTAACGAGCGTGAAGTGGTTTCCCAGTAAATAATGTCTCCATTTCCGCAGCGCTTCGACGATGGCGTACGCTTCCTTCTCTATCGCTGATAGTCCGGGAGCCAACCGATCAAAATTAAAAAAAAATTGCCCGGTCTGCTATAAATTTTTGTGTTGATTTTCATAAAGAGACACCCTTTGAGTATATGAAAACCAATGTTGGCAATGGTGAAACTCTTGCGCAACAACACAGTCAACACTTTTGCGAGCCCCCTCTGATAACAAAATGTTGGCAAAAGCGAAGATGTAGGATGGGGGTAGGGGTAATTCATATTGTCCTAAAATCATAACCACTAAACCTATATACACAAATGACCCCTCATATTAAAGAGGAGTTCATTTCCTATATCACAATTGGTGTAGATTTAACCAACCTACAATTGACAAGGTTATATGTCAAACAACAAAAGATTTATGTAACTCAGAAATGCTTGACTATCAATGGGGTCAGGAACAAGAACATACTTTTACATGCCATGGTTTTAAGGAAGATAAAATTAGAAATGGATTAACACAATATTGTGACATGAAACATCCTCTTCAGAGGAAGAGTCACTCTCTGAAACAACTCCACCACATGAACCTCTCTGACCAAGGCATATGCATGTCACTCAGCAAGGCACAGCAGCCTTTTTGCATGAACATCGTTTCAGACATTTGGATAATTTGCACATGCAAGACACCGTTTTGTCTATGTTTGGCTTGGCTGGCTTAGACATGAGAATTGGGACCAGTTTTCCATTGATAAGGGTTCTGCCAAATGTTGTGGCTGGGGGAAGTGCTCGGTCACTGAGATGTGCACGTCTATACAGAAGCAATTGATACAATGCTCTTAAAACAAGGAAGTAAAATGCATCTTCTGTTGCTGGCAGTGACCTAAGGTCTAATTTTGAAGAGACAAACATATGCTGCCTGAGGGTATCCAAACAGCTGAACCCTTTTTGGCCATGCAGAGCAGTCCAGTATACTCTGGCCTCATCAATGACACATTCTGTTGCTGCCATTTCACTATCTCTTCCAAAATCAACAAGGTGGGGAAGGTTTCCTATCAGTCCCAGAGAAACCTGTGCCGCTCTTCTTTTCACAGGAACACAGGCATCATCCCAACTGACTGGAAGAGGGGCCTTGTTGTCCCTCTATGGAAAGGGAAGGGTGATCGCCAAGACTGCAAAAACTACCGAGGGGTGACGCTGCTCTCAGTGCCGGGCAAGGTCTTTGCTCGGATAATTCTTGATAGGGTTTGCCACCATCTGCTTGAGCACCAGCGTCCAGAGCAGTCAGGCTTTACACCAAAGAGGTCAACGATTGACCGTATCCTTGCACTTCGTGTCCTCACCGAACACAGACGAGAGTTTCGGCAGGGGCTGCTTGCAGCCTATGTTGATCTCTGTAAAGCGTTCGATTCAGTGAATCGGGATGTCCTCTGGAGGATTCTTGGTCTTCGTGGGGTGCCACCGAAACTGATCGATCTGATGTCTGAACTCTACTCTGGTACTGAGAGTGCTGTGAAGTGTGGTGGTACCATCTCTGACTTATTTCCAGTTGTTACTGGAGTTCGTCAGGGATGTGTACTTGCCCCCACACTTTTCAGCACTTGTATGGACTGGATTCTAGGGAGGATGTCGGAGAGATGAAGTTGCGGTTCATCGTTTGGCAATGTCAAGATCTCAGACCTTGATTTTGCAGATGATGCAGTCATCTTTGCGGAGACTTTAGACATCCTCTTGGGGGACCTCGAGGTGCTGAATGAGGAGTCGGAGCCGTTGGGATTACGGATTTCTTGGGTCAAAACTAAGATCCAGGCTTTCGGTGACATCTTGGATGCTGCTGTCCTGTCTGTGTCTGTTTGTGGTGAGGATGTTGAGGTCGTGGAGAGATTCACTTACCTTGGCAGTGATATTCATGTCTCCGCAGGTTGTGAGCCGGAGGTCAATAGACGTCTGGGTCGGGCCTGGGGAGTCATGGATTCACTGGATCATGGGGTGTGGCGCTGCCGGTACCTGTGCGGGAGGACGAAAGTCTGAGTCTTCAGGTCCTTGGTACTTCCAGTCTTGCTCTATGGGTGCGAGACTTGGACTTTGACCAAGGATCTGAGACGGAGACTTAATTCCTTTGGTACCAGGTCTCTTCGGAGAATCCTTGGCTATCGCTGGTCGGATTTTGTGTCCAACGAGCGGTTGCTGAGAGAGACTCGGATGAGATTTGTTACCTGCATAGTCCGTGAGCGTCAGCTGCGGCTGTATGGACATGTGGCTCGTTTTCCTGACGCTGATCCTGCTCACCAGATTCTCTCAGCGAGGGAGTCTCATGAGTGGGAGGCCAGTGGGCCGACCACGTGCCTCATGGTTGCAGCAGGTTTACCATCATCTCAAGGAGATGGGGATGGGCCTGGCATCTGCCTGGGGGATGGCCAGACGGAGGCCCCTGGAGTACCGGCGGAAAGTGGACGCAGCGACGCGCTGTTCTGGCACATGCTCCCATACCTGACCTGACCTCTTCTTTTCCCCTTCTGAATGGGTAGCTCACTGTGTCACATCCACACAACACATATGT
>NC_140962.1:66871217-66958717 GCF_056783735.1 Eptatretus burgeri
CTCGGAAGGATGACAGGCTGAGTTAACCCCACCTGGTATTAATTCAACAGCTGAGCCTGATTTGAACTCCAGACCCTAGGATCCAAAGCCCACCACCCTAACCATAAAGCCAACACCAGGCATATATGTAACAGGGTTATCACATCAAGTCGTGATTGATTCTGTGGCTGAAAACCAATCATGGACAGGTTGCCACTGTTGCAAGGATCTTTAGTTTCAGGCTAGAATTTGGCCAGGGTACCAGAACATAATGGTCTCCTCTTTTCAAGAAGAACCATGGAATCCTTAACATCCACCAGTGGCATCAGCAGATGGGATATTCAGATTAAAATTCGTTTGAAGGATGGTGTGCCAAATAATGCAATGCCCTCCATGTGAATTGCCATACATAATCAGGCCAGGAATCAAACCAAGATGTGATAGCTTACAGGTGAGTACACAACCTCTGAGCCATCCTCTTCGTCCAGGAGGGGGTACGTCCTATTTCTTGTGCATGTAATAAGGCCTCAAAGTATTCCACCCCCCTCCCCCTTCCCACCCACTCTCCTACAGACATTTTAAACTTTATTTTAGGGATGAAACTGTTACCATTGAGCTCTGTCTACCTTTGTTCTGCAACATACCTTTTCATTACCTTCCCATGAATCTCCAACCACCCACTCTTTACCACCCACCCCAAGGAAATATCTGTGAATTGATATGCAGGGGCTCACATTGGCCTCATCTGCATGGGTTTTCACTTCAGTTTAAATTACAGTGCCCAGAAGGAAGGTGCGTACAGCTGCAAATTGGATTCTTCGTAAAGACCAGACAAAATGTCTGTTGAAATTAGCAAACAGATGGGTGATAAACGCACTCTTTTACAGGGAAGGTTGCCATGTGTTTAACTTTGTTATAAACGGTCCTTAAGGCAAAGCATTCGGCACCGTATTAGCATTCTGGAGGCATCAATATATATATTTTCCAAGTTTCGCATGCTTTCTTCAAAACATGTTTACAAGCAGCAGACATACTGCGTTGAGACGTCGTCTGCGAATACAAGCTTTTGCGCCACCTGATCATTGCATCCTGTCACTTTTAGATCCGTGATATCGCCTTGTGGAGATCTTTCCTTCCATCGTACCAATGATGAGTGATGGGCTTCTCTTTTGCTGCAGATCTACCTTTCAAACTCCATATGACGCTGCTACTTCGCTCTGTCCCTTAACTACCCATTCATCGACAACAACGAAGAAGATCAAAAGGAAAACAGGTGGTTGGGTAGAAAACAAAACATTAGGTATTAAAGGAAGGTAATATCAAGTGTTAGTAGAAGTGTTCATAGAAGGTAACAGTATATATGCGATGATGCTTTGAAAAGAGTCGTAATGCCGTCGCCTTCGAGGATGGCTTTTCGAGCAAGGAATGGTACCTCTCCGAAAGTGCACCGCTGAGTTCACCGGAAGCTCTGAGCTCGATGACTATGTGGAAAGCAACCATTAAAGTCAGGTAACTGCTTCAAATAGTCACCGCCTTTTAAAAGCAACTTTATGTTGACAGGATTTGCTCGTTCTAAGGAAGATATATGACGTTTTAGTTCTGAAACGTCATGATGTAATTCAATCTCACAAAACTATCTCTCGATTGAGCTTGGCAAGCACTTGGCGACCGCGGTTTGCAAGAAGTCAATTTATTCTTATCCTTCCTTACCTGCAAAATTGGATGTGTTTTACAGAGTGATGAGTTGTTACTGTGAACGGAGGGGGTGGTCGGAGTGACTTATTGTCTTGAAAACGAATCCCTCGATCCACTTGAATCGAAGCAATAGAAACGGATTATTGTTTTCCACCCACGTGCAGACGCTGATGGTGGGTGTTCTCTCCGTGAGTCTGTCTCTGCGTTGCCATTTCTGTGACGGGATTAAATTCCTGAGAAATTCCATCAAATTTCAATTATGCTCTAATTTGAAGTTTCATCCTTGTGAGGGTGATCTTGGCCGGGGCTTGAGGACTTCACAGACTGTGACTGGTGGTACAGAAGCTTACGGAGTGGAATCTCGATCAAAGGTGGGGTCGTGCATGAATTCAACCCCAATATCTACTGCCTCAAAAGGTGAAGTTTTCACTCCGTTTGTTTGGCATGCAGCACATATATTTGCAATAATCCTTCTTTTTGTCAAACATCGGCTGGAGCTTTGTGCTAATCACCAGTCTGGATCTGAATGCTATATTGCTCAAAAATAATTATTTTGCAAAGGTATCATTATGAAAGAGCATTTCACTCACTTTTCATTGCTCTTTGGTTTTCTGAACTCCATGATGCTTCTCTCTCTGGTGTTTATAGCTGCAGGTCTGCAGGTGTGAGGTATTGTGTAGTATCTTGACCATTGATGGCAGTATACCAAGCTGGCTTTTTTGTCGCAATCTGTGGGCATTAATGTTTTTCTGGTTTCTTTGGTGAGATTTGGTTTTCGGGATGATGTGGCTTGCAGTTGATGAGCTAAATGAAATGTGAATACAATTATACAACACCAAGCATCTTAGGCTAAATGTACTTTCTTATTATTGTGTCTGTTGGTTGTTATTTCCATTTGTGGGTTTCAGGAGTGGAAGGAAGTTCACCGAGAATGCAAAATCTCCACCTCCTTTTTGGTAAAGGATCATGATTCATGAACAAAACTGTGAAACCTCAGTCGTAATTTTGCATCTGCATTATGAACAACCTTGTGAGTTTCTTCATTCGATCCTTTTTGACCTTTTTAAGCGGTGAAGCCGCTTCAATATTTGACTATTTCCATCCATCTATCTGTCCGCAAATCAAAAATGAGGAAGAAGAGCCTTTATAACACACGGTGTTTCCACGAAAAATGGAACATTTTGACTCTTTTGACCCTTTAGTCTACTGAGACCCCTTCGACCTTTCAGGTCAGGTATGGGAGCATGCGCCAGAGCAGTGCATCGCTGCGTCCACTTTCCGCCGGTACTCCAGGGGCCTCCGTCTGGCCATCCCCCAGGCAGATGCCTGGCCAATCCCCATCTCCTTGAGATGCTGATCAACCTGCTGCAACCTCGAGGCACGTCGTCGGCCCATTGGCCTCCTCCACTCATGAGACTCCCTTGCTGAGAGAATCTGCTGAGCAAGATCAGCATCAGTAAAACGAGCCACATGTCCATACAGCCGCAGCTGATGCTCATGGACTATACAGGTTACAAATCTCATCTGAGTCTCTCTCAGCAACCGCTCGTTGGACACAAAGTCCGACCAGCGATAGTCAAGGATTCTCCGAAGAGACCTGGTACCAAAGGAATTAAGTCTCCGTCTCAGATCCTTGGTCAGAGTCCAAGTCTCGCATCCATAGAGCAAGACTGGAAGCACCAAGGACCTGAAGACTCGGACTTTCGTCCTCTCGCACAGGTACTGGCAGCGTCACACCCCATTATCCAGTGAATCCATGACTCCCCAGGCTCGACCCAGACGTCTATTGACCTCTGACTCACAGCCAGCAGAGACATGAATATCACTGCCAAGGTAAGTGAATCTCTCCACGACCTCAACATGCTCACCACAAACAGGCACAGAAAGGCCTTCAACCTTTGAAAACCCTTTAAGAACTTACAAGGCCCTGAAGATCCAAAATACCTCCTACGACCCAAAAGGACTCAAAATTCACTGAGGACCCAAAAGATACAGATGACCCAAAGTTCCGAGGACCCAAAATACCCAAAAGTCCCTGAGGACCCAAAATATCCAGAGGATTCAAAGGCACCTGAAGACCCCAAAGACCCTGCAGACCCTTTAACACTCCACTGTAAATGAATGAGGTGTGTGTGTGTCTCGTGTTTTTTTTTTGTGAAATTCTATTACAGCATTCTGATGTGGAGTGTGACAAACCAAAATGTTCATCATGATCTCTTGAATTGATTCAGCGAATTAACTACCAAAAAATACACCCATGCGGGAGTGACGGTCTTCTCTGCGAGAAACAAGGTCGGCTGCTTTGCAATGACACCATTCACTAACTTTTACCATGCCCAGTAGAGAATATATAGCCTCCTGAAGGAAGGGCAGTTTTTGCAAAATTTGAAGTCACGTGACGCGAAAACGAAAGCGAATATCGAAAATCCCGCCTGACCAACATTTAGATATTGTCCCGTAGATTCATATGCTACAATCAAATTCAAGATCGCTTGAGAAATGGCGGAGGAGATAGAATTTGAAAATCGTCATTTTCGCAACTTCAAAGGCCTCGTGACCTTGACCTTAACCTTCGGTGACCTTGAAAGTCATACCATCGTGTACGTCTCATCGACCTCTATCAGGATCACGAATGACCAGATCTCCCGCTTCAACTTCATTGTGAACGGACAGACGGACGGATCGTCACCTCTCCTCTCAACACCAATATCATTAGGTCATGCTCGAAGAGATGACCTAAAAAGAAACAAAAAGGCAGTTTTCTGATCAAGCCTGCAATGTGTCACTGCCATTATTAATTTTAATTTAATTTCTATTTTATTATTTTGGCGTTTTAGCTGATGAGATATGTGCGAAGGGATCATCAGGACAAACGTGGGGGAAGGTCCACAGGAGCTCATCACAAGGCATAAACATATTTCTACCCCCCTGCCCATACAAACCACCAGCAACAATCTATTCTCCAACCCCAATCCCTCCTCCCAAGTTTACAGTTTCCTTCCTGAGAGTTTCCTTCTGTATCCATCTTGTCCATCCTATGCATCTCTCCTGCCCCATCATTCCTTCCTCATACCCATTGTCAATTCTGCCTCTATCTTGGCCTTCAACTCTGTTGTTGGTGTTTCCCCCCCTCTCTCAACTGTTCCTTTTGTTCTGTTATGTCCTGATCTATTCAGTATACTAATTCTAGCTCTTCCACAAGCCTCAGCTATGTATACAAAAAACAAACAAGCAAACAAAAAACTCTCAATCTTAATGCAATTCATTTTATACTGATCAACTATCCTCACTCCCACTCTCTACCTTTCCTGGAAAACTTTCACTCTATTCTCCCAAATTCACTTTATATTTTTTTAGTCATTCTATCCCCAAGCAATCTTTTATTTTTTTAATGAAAACATCGTTAATGACCAGACTCGGTGGTGTAATTGTGAGAGCATCTTCTCTGAGTCTGGGAGGTTGGCGGTTGCAACCCGGGTCGAGTTATACCAAAGACTTTAAAAATTATCTGTACCACTTCCTTGCTTGATGCTCAGCATTTAAAAAGGATAGAGCACAGACAAACATCAATCAGTTGACAATACTAGCATCGGCTTTGTATTGGCCCAATAGCCTCCTGTATTGGGGAACATAATCTAATGTATTTATCTTCTTTTTTTTATCATTATTCGTTAAAACGATGATCTGATATTTCATATCCCTGGAGCCATCATAGTGCTCAATTATGAACTTTTCTTGATTCAGCAAAATCCTTTCTAAAACATAGCGATTAAAACTTGAATGTCATGCTCTAAATGCAGCCTAACCTGGGTCTGAGGAATACAAACACAATCTCTCTCGACTTAAACATTATACCCCTCCTGATGCATTGTAAAGGTGTGTTTGTCTCAGCTGATGGACACCGCTCTCTTTGCTTGAGTGTTTCATCTACACTTCTCTCAAACTTTTTTCCTCCAGAATCTCCCCAATAATAAGATAATATCTCAGCATTGTTTTTTCTCATTTATCTACATTCAATTCCATCTGCATTTTGCCGGCCAATTCCAAAAGCATCCAAACTATCCAATACATCTATCTCTTTCCGAGATATCTCACCTGTTATGAAAATCTATGTGGAAGCTTATCGAGAACTTGCCATTGATCTACAAGTAGATTAGCTCAACGGCGCTATTGTTATCGATCCAGCTCGTGAATTCTTCAAAAATCCGAATAAGTCTGTTAACCCTTCACAAACTCGTATATACTAGTGCTACATACTAATAAACTCCCTTAGTTGTTAATGACAGTTCAAAGTAATTGATGTTGATTTATCATTACCTGTATCTTCATGAATTTGAGTTGCTTTTCTAGAGTTGTTTAACAAAGTTGAATTGAAATGTCTTTTCATTGTTCTGGTATTGGTCACTTTTGGTTGCCCACTTTGAGGTCTATCCACTGCCGAATCACTCTGTACTTTACACACAATCTGCAGACCGTATTGACTGTGTGACATAAAATGTATGTGCAACAATTTGCCTGGTTTCATTTCGAACATGGTGAAAACTCTTATTCAACCATTTCCTGAGATAGGCTGGCAGGATGGCTTAAAGGTGCACACACTCATCTCATAGCTGTCTAGCCTTGGTTGGAATCCAGACCCAGCTATAACCTGCCATCCTGGTGTTTCACAGGCAGGATTATTCATCAATGTGTGTGCTGTCCCTTGGATGGACATTAACTGGGTGTCCTGTCTGCCAGCATTCATTGGTGGATGTTAAATATCCCATGGTGACCTTCACGAAGAATACGCGAGCTATCACTGGCACTTTGGCCAAATTCCAAATTCTTACTCCAACCTGCAGAGGGCTGATGAGAAACTGCATCAGCAACACAGCAATGACCTCTGCCGATGATGCTACTGCACAGCCAGCACTGTGCTGCATACGAATGAAGAAAATCTCCTGAGATATTCCTCTACCCAAGCATTTGGATTTGTGATAGTCCCTTTCTATACAGTTGTGACACAAAACGTGTATTGTTCAATGCTTGCAAATGTAGTTATCTTGCAGAGGTGAACAGCAATTTTGCCCCATGTAGTATCATGTACTTGTATCATGTAAATAGGACAAAAACATTAAGAGACATCAGTTTACTTTTACAGGAATTATAAGGGCGTTGGTAAACAATGGACAAATTAACACAGTATAGTATGTGGAACTTATTAGATGGGAATATTTCTGATGGGGCAGCATGGTCACACCATGCCGTTGGTGACAGTAAGTCATGGAGCCGATCCACAGCTGCGATTGATAATAGGATTGATAATAGGACGGTGGAGGAGAGAGAATTGGGGGGAAATTTTGTTGGGATATTTGCCTGGGGGATACTTGTGAGCTTTCTGAACTAGTTAATGGACCTATAAATATGCAGACCTGGTTTGTTTTTTCTTTTTTTTTTTGGAAGAATTTGGCTTACAGACCAGACTCTCAACGACCTACAAAATAAGTAAAGATAATAAAATAGACTTAATACAACATCATATAAATCACTCAAAAGCGAGAAGACAGTTGGTTCCAGATAAACATCATAATTTACCATTCATTTATTGGATCCCAAAAACATTTTAAGATGAGGTTCATCATCGCAGGTAAAGAATGTACTTTGAAACCATTTTCAGGTAGTATTACAGGGACGATGAAACTAACTTATAAATGCTTAAAAAAAAAACTACCATGAAAAGGCGAGGGTTTTATTGTAGTATTAAAACATTCTGGATCATCGATAATTCCAAACCTATAATCGACAGTATCCACAACATTACGAACAGCTACAGGTGAAATATGTAATTAGGACTGTGAGAGCAACCACACACAGCGATGAACTTGTTAATAGATTAAAACAGTCAGACGTTTACTAATGCACGGAGCTGCAGTTAGTAAATTAAAACAAGCTTTATTTAAGATCATAAAACGACAACAAATAGAATTCGTGAAATACAATACAAATAGTAAAAATAGTATACGAGATAATTATATAAATACATAATTAAACAAACAAATAAACAAAAATATATAATATATACAGTGCCTATGGAAAGTCTACACCCCCTTTCAAAATTTTCACCTTTTGTTGCCTTATATCCTGCAATTAAATTGCATTAAATCAGACTTTTTCCACCTTTATTTACACACCATAACTAACAATTTCCATGTTAAAAACAAATTCCACAAATTTCAGAAGTTTAATTAAAAACACAAAAACTAGAATATCTTGGTTGGATAAGTGTCCATCCCTTGAGTTCATACTTGTTGGAAGCACCTTTGAGAGCAATTACAGCTGCGAGTCTGTTGGGATAGGTCTCCACCAAATTTGCACACCTTGATTGGGCAATATTTGCCCATTCTTCTGTACAAAATTGTTCAAGCTCTGTCAAGTTGCTTGGGGAGTGTTGATGGATAGCAATATTCAAGTCATGCCATAGATTTTTGATTGGATTTAGGTCAGAGCTCTGATTTGGCCACTCAATGATATTTATCTTTTTGTTCCTTAACCACTCCAGTGTAGCTTTGGCTGTGTGCTTCAGTTCATCGTCATGCTGAAAGGTGAACTTCTGTCCCAATTTCAGCTTTCTTACAGAGGGCAGCAGCTTTTCCTCTGGGATTTTTCTGCATTTTGCTCCATCCATTTTCACTTCTGTCCTGACAAGTACTCCAGTCTCTGCTGATGAGAAACTTCCACATAACATGATGCTGGCCACCACCATGCTTCACAGTAGGGATGGTGTGATCTGGGTTTATACATTTTTTACATTTACGGATGCTTTCCGATGGTTCTGTGATTTTTCCTGGTGTATCAGTTTTGATGTCCGTTGACATGCAAAAATTAGCTTTCTACGTCACCCGGAAGGTACCAATCTTTAATATCAGTGAGTGAGTGAGTCAGTCTGTGATGAGAAAGAGCTTTACATATTAGATACCCATTTCAGTGGTTACTCAGAGACAAGGAAGCATGTAAAAAAAACGGTTTATAAATAACCGTTTGAATATTTGAATAATAGTTTGATCCAGAGGTGAATGGTGGTCATGATACTTGGTAGACATGCTATATTTCAGGAAAGATGTGCATGATTAAATGTATGATTATATGATGGAAAGTGTGATGCGAGTTGTACCTATGTGATAATATATTAAATCCTCGAGTGAGTCAATTCTGATTAGTGATGTTGCATTGATGGATTAACTGACTGCCTGGACGCAACTGAGGTTGTGGATCTCCTGATGGAGGTAATCTACTGGTGTGGATCAGTGACCAAGGTTGTGGATCTGCTGTTTGGAGACGTTGTGGGCTGAAAGGATCGAAACCTCGAGGTAGAACGGCACCCAGCTGATTATCTGTGTGGTCGGGGAAACCAGTCAATTGCTTGTAGGTTCAGATTCTTATATACTTTGGGCAAGGGAACTGTTTTGAGGTTGACAATTTAATTGAAGTTGGATATCGGATGTTGTGAAATTAACATAATTTACAGCAATCTTTTAAATTATATTATATTTTAGAAATAGCTTGTACTGTACAATTAATTAAGTGTGTGTGTGTGTGAGATAGAATTTTTATGAACAGAAAATGAAAAAAACGAGGTATTTGTGGCTGTGTGTGTCACTCAGTGAGTCCAGTCCACACACAGATCAACTTTACTATAATGCCTTGGGCAACCTTAAGCAAAGTTGTCTCATGTAGCAACTGTAAGGGCACTTGGTAGTGTGTACCTCTGGCAGGTTGAACAGTTCACGTTTGGTATCCCATGAGCAGGCTGGATCTGGATCTGGACCTGCACCTAAACCAAATCGACTTGTTCTTGTCACCTAACCAACTCATCCACAACTTTTTGAAATATTATGTTATATATCGTTTTTGGCCCCATCTCTAAATGGTAAAGCATCGCATAAAAATATATGTTGGCACGATCCGGATTCGGATCTTCTCCAAAATCGAACTAATTTGGCCTGGTCACACACCCAACCTATCCACCGAGTTTCATCCAAATCCATTCACAACGTTTTGAGATATCCTGTTCACAGACAGACGGCGGTGAAATTTATCCAGAACATTTTTGGTCGAGTTTATACCTTGAATGTGCATAATTTCCAAATTAGAAGCCAACCTACTGCAATCTATATCATACATTCAAATATGCTTAAAAATTACATCAAAAACATGCAGTTTTGCACAGCAATAAAGTATTTATAAAATTTGTATTTAAAATGAAATGATAAATTGAATTTTCAAAATGTTTTTATCTGAATGTTGAATCTGTACAATGTTGAATTAGTTATTCATGACAAAAACACAAACTATACAGTATAACTATTGTCCTCAGGGGTTGTCCATTAATTTCTCCCAAACAACCCATTTCGGAAGCATTGAATGTCAGTGTGTGAGTGAGTGATTGCCAATACTACTTCTCAAATCAAATTCATTGCTCTGTCTTGTTACCAATGTTCTGCAATCAGATGTTTCCTCCATGCCTGTCATTTCCTCCACCACCTCTTCACACCAACCTATATAATCTTACCTTCGACCTTTTTTCATCCTTCCTTTTCACTCATACTTTTTCATCCATTTCCATAAACCAGCCTTTCCAATCCTTCCTACTTCAAAACTTGATCATGCTCTGACTTGCTCCCCTAACTTCTCTCACGAACATTTATCATCCAATCTCCTCTTCCTTTCGCCTTCCTTGCCCATCGGTTCCACTCTCACACATCCCTCTTACCTCTGATGCAAAACTCACTGCTTCGCCCATGTAAATGATCTTTTTCACCAATTCCCTCCCACCTTGTTGTTTTTCTTTCTCATTGCTTGGCCCAGGGGGGTGTACCCTGCACATGGAGAGATGAGATAGCAAGCAGCGTGATGCCCAGGCAGTGTCGATCGAAGGAAGAATAACCGAGAACCATTGAATTCTGTGGAAGTATAAAGGTCATGGTGGTAATTAGCCACTGCTGCCATGGGTAACAGAACAGCCGCTAAAGAGCAACGCTGCAAAGTTACAGTTGGGTGGTCTTTACCACGACAGGAGTGCAAACATTAATAGCCACGGGTGTGTCCGTCTTGGGCTCAACCCACAACGTGAGGTTGAAAGTTTTGCCTTGATTATCTGGTCGTTTTGTTTTCAAAACTTGGGGAAGTATTGAAACATGTCAACAAAGTAGTCTGCTGGCCATTGGGAAAGTCATTTGGTATAATTTAACATTACACAAAACAAGTGCATCCATATTTTATGATTGCATAAAATTGCAAAAAGATAATTGTGCAGGGTGTTTATTTTGATGGCTGCAATGAATTTTTAAAAATCTTTCATTTGCAAAAAAATTTTTGTAAGTTGTACAAAGTGATTTCAAAAACAAGTTTGGTGAATGGACTATATCAGTCTAAAACCTTTCCGTATTTCATCATATGGAATAATATGAAACTTTAGAAATGACGTATGACAGCTAAATGAGGCCTTTCATGCATGCACTGTGTGTGCGTTTTCAGTGACTCGGTTTAATGAACTGGGACACTTTTAACTTGTCATTGTTCGTGTAAAATCTGAAAGTCAAATAGTCTTTTTTAATACAATTTCAGCATTTAGATGAAAGACTCGCAATTTCCAAATGGTTAACCATAATTGTTCTGTCCCTAGATGCAAATCTGACTTGTATCTACACTAGTGTGTGTGTGTGTGTGTGTGTGTGTGTGTGTGTGTGTGTGTGTGTGTGTGTGTGTGTGTGTGTGTGTGTCCTCCATAACTCCAAAACTATAAAACCGAGCAGCCTGAAACTTTGCATGCAAATTAAGAAAACTCCATGCAAGTGCAAGAGTGAAAATTAGGTGTTTGGGCTAATTAAAACACCTCTTTTGAAGATAATTAACGGCCATATTTAATTATACCCTTCATCAGGCAATCTGTGGTCACCTCCCTCTCTGGGGTCTTAAGGCATTTCCTGAGTAACCTTGCTGGGGTCTGAAGCACTGATCTCTACTACCGGATTGGTCATGACGGCTCGTGCGTGAAGCCACCGGACGTGCACTTTCTGCCATCTTGTCTCCCCCAAAAGAGGCGAACTGTCGTAACACGCAACGTGGAACCGGGCCCGGCCGATTTTGCAAAATATATTTCTTCAAATATGTCAACTTCTGTCTAATATTTTCATGGATTTTGAAGTAAATTACTGTTCTGATTACTCAATCGAATTCCGGAAAATTTCCTTGGAGCTCCTTGGCAATTGCAAGGAGGCGATCAATGCATATTATGAGGCCTGACACATGGTTGGATCGGAAAACAAACATAGGCGTAACATCCAAGTTACATTCGGCTCCAGGTCACTTCATCAATAACAAAACAAAACTAAAGTCATGTTTTTTATGTTATTTAAAATATGTTTTGTTATTTTAGGCAATTTTTTGTTATTCTACGTTTCTTAATGTTTTCGGGGCAAGGTTGTAAGCAACGAGATGTTGGCTTGAAAGCCGTTTTGAGACCAAAGTTCGCAGGCAAAAGTTAACCATGACGAGGCCAATAACTCCATACATAGCCTTTCAATGTCCAACACATCCTGAAACCCTTTAAATATAATATCCTCATAAATAATATCATGTAGCTGTGTACTTTTCTCACAGGCAGCGTGGGGTACCCCCCCACCCCCATCTCAACACTCCTTGTGTGTTATCTATCTATAATTCCAGCAATCTCTGTGTGTCTGTCTGTTTGTCTGTGACCGCCGTTTCTCGATGACTGCCGGTCCGATTTGATTGAAACTTGCCAGGAATATTGCCGGGGACCCGCGGATGTGCCTTTTCGAGGTTTGATATCGATCGGACGAGCGGTTCCCAAGTTACGGCCATGTATCTGTGAACCAATGACAGGACACGGTGCTATGACATCACGAATGACGTCACAATTAATGTTTCTTTAATCATTTTTTTGAAGGATTGACGTCACAATTCTTCTTCTTCGTTTGGAATGACGTCACAATCGACACTGGGGTCCTGGGAATGTGCCAAACTCCCAAGGTTTTATTATTAATCAAATTATTAATTAATCCCAAGGTTTGAATTTTCCCGATGGAAACAGCTGTTTCCCAAGGGTTTGAAAACTGTTTTTTTTTCCCCAAGGTTGGAATTAATCGTTGTGCTTGGTAGACATTTGTGAATACATTTAGAGAGGAGGGGGGAGAGGGGGCGAGAGTGGAGGGCGAGAGAGGGGAGGGGGAGAGAGGAGGTGGTGAGAGGAGGGGGTGGCAAGAGAGGGGAGGGAGAGAGGAGGGGGAGAGAGAAGGGTGAGAGGAGGGGGGAGAGAGAAGGGCGAGAAAGGGGGGCAAGAGAGGGGTTGAGAGGGGGGGCAAGAGAAGGGAGAGAGGAGGGGGGAGAGGGGGGTGAGAGAGAGGGGGCGTCACTTCTTCTTCGTTTGATATGACGTCAATTGATGCTGGGGACCTGATACTGCAGGCACGAAGCTGCACATACTGGCACGCCCCTACGGGCCCGCACTAGTACAATGTAAAGTTCAAAACATATTCAGGAGTTAAGTGTTAAAAACTGAAAAATTACATCAATAAATGAAGAAGATGATTAGACTTCATTTTGCACACAAGAATGTTTTAGAATGTGCAAACTTCAGGTTAAATCAACATTCCCCTACCATTTGGAGGAGTGGGGGAAGGAACCCCCCCCCACCCCCACATCAGACTCAAACCTCAGTTACTTCCCTCCCTTACACCATGGATCCTTTCCATCCCACCTCTCTTCTCTTAATGTTGTCAACTTTATATGTATTCAGGAATCAGGACTCGGACCATTTCTATTAATTATTTACATCAATGATTTGGAGAGAGGGGTGAAGAGGTTTTCCAAATTTTCAGATGACACAAAGCTTGGAGGGAAGGTGGATAGCAGAGGGGGTGGTGATCAGATTCAGGAAAGTATTGATACTCTCATAGATTGGGCAAAACATTGGAGAATGTAATTTAACCTGAGCAAGTGTAAGGTGTTGGGGATGGGGAAGAACAATATAAATAGAGATTACAGGATACAAGGGGTAATGTTGGAGTATGTCACATGGGGGAAGGATCTCGGGGTAGTAAGAGATATGGGAGGTAAGCAGGCAGCACAGTGTCAGGCTGCAAAATGTGAGGCAAATCTGGTTTTCAGTTGTATTTGGAGGGGGATCAATTATATATCAAAAGAGTTGTTAACATCGCCCAGGAATTTAGTGAGGGCCACATCTAGAATATTGTGTGCAGTTTTGGTCACCACAACTCAGGAAGGACATCGCTGCCATGTCGAAGGGTTCAACGCAGGGCGAACAGATTGATTCCGGGCCTCACTCGACTCAGCTGAGGAGTGGTTGAAGGAGACAGGGATTTATGTAATAGAAAGAAAGAGGATACGAGGCGATATGATGGAGATGTTTAAGGTATTGAAGGGCATCGACAAAATTAGTGCAGAAGAATTATTCAGCAGAGTAGACACAGTGATCGCACCAGGGGCATTGCTTGAGAGTAAGGAAGAGTCGAGTTAAGAAGGTAGTGAGGTAGGGGTCTTTCACTGAAAGAGTAGTTAATGCATGGAACGGTCTCCCTGGAAAGGAATTGGTGACAGAAACAGTAGATGGGTTTAAATTGGAATTAGACAGGAACCTGGAAGTTATGGAGATTGAGGGGTGGAGGAAAAAGCCTGGTGTTGGCTTCGTGGTTCGGGTGGTGACTTGGGATCTCAGGACCCTGAGTTCAAGTCCTGTTGGCCACTGAATTAATATACACCAGGAGGTTGACTCAGCCTGTTATCCTTCCGAGGTCAGCAAAATGAGTACCAGTGTACTGGTAAGGGGGACACTGCATCAGCGGCACAGCCGCATCCCAACCAATGATGCAACCAGCAGCCACAGGCTGCACTCGATGTAGAGGGATGTTGGCAGGTCTTTTGGCAAGTTTGAGCATTGATGGATGATTATGTGCATGTCTCCAGAGTGTTGTTGAGGGGGGTGGGTCTTGTCAAGGGGTGTTGTGTGGTTGATGGTTTTATTTTTATTTTTTTTTACCCAAGATATGCCCACTCCTCTGGAAGTTGGAAAAAAAAAAGTCCAGAATTTTCTTGTGTTGATGTGGTGCAGGCATGATGGGACGAAAGGTCACCACCTGCATTTAATCACCGTGTGTATGACATCACAAAATACACTTAACACATGAAAATGTGAAATGTCAAGATCCCTGTCAGCGCACAGACGTGAAAGGTGATTAAACCACGCAAAGTGACATTCTCTCACGGTCACACGAGGTCTGCGATTTTCACAAGTTCATTACACTAACTAATAAAACCTTCCATGAGTTACATGCAAAGTTTACTGCTTGCATTTGGAGATTTCTTACTGCCAGTCTGCTGTTTTCGTATTCACTGCAGTGATGTTTTGGGGGAGACAAGATGGCGGAAAGTGAACTTCTGGTGACCACTCCAGTAGTAGAGATCAGTGCTTAGAACAGGCCTCAGCGATTTCTTCACGATAAAGTTGTTGTTTTAACTTTCCTCATTCATGTTAATGAATGCCTGTTCATCATAGCTACAAATTTCTGGGTACATTGCAATGCTTATAAAGATCCGGAGACGTCGGCGTTCATGGCTTGATAATTCATGCCTCTCCGGGAAGTGTAAGTTTAATGTGTTTCTAATCGCGTGCCAAACTAGCAGAGTCTTCTTCTTATTATTTTTTTGTATACCTTGTCGAGGCTCGTATGAGAGCAAACACACAACGCACATCAAGGGGGGCATGAGACAGGAGGGGAGGGAGTGGGAAGGACAAAATAGTGGTGAACAGAGACATTTGGAGATCTGTGGAAGGGAGAGGGATGGGATGGGGAACATGGGGAATAGAAGATGGACATTACAGGGACTTTCAGGAAGGAAAGCAGGGAATTTGAAGGAGGTGGGTTTGAGGTGGATTAACGGGGGTAGAAAAGATCGAGGATTTGGATAGGGGAATATAAGAGGTGGTGGTGAACAGCTGTTTTGAAGGCCTGGAGGGAAGAATGGGATTGAATAGAGTGAGGGAGTTTATTCCAAAGGTGGGGAAAAAAAGAGGAATGAAGGAGTGAAGGTGAGCAGTGATTCGTGATTTTGGTAGTTTTACCAGAAGGGGCTTGTTGGCGGACCTTGAGCGCCCTGTGGAAATATGGTGGGGACAAATCGCAGAGAGAGAGAGCAGGGGGGCGAGGCTGGAGAGGAGACTGTAGAAGACAGAAAGACCACCGACCAACCGACCAGGTGATTGAGTGAGAGGCCCAAAGACTCAGCCTCATTGCGGGAGATGCCAATGATCCGAAACGCATTGGTTTCTACAGCGTGAAGCCGAGAAAGACCGTGGGAGGCAGGAGCACCAGCCCAGAGGGGAGAGCAGTACTCCATCAGGCTGCGGACAAAAGCTTTAAGTGGTCAGGAGCTCAGGTGGGCTGAGGAAGGACCTTGCATGATGGAGGATTCCCAGTCGGCAACTGGCTTTGGAGGCGAGGTTTGAAATGTGGCTTTCCCAGGAAAGGTCATGGCAGATAGTAAGACCCAGAAGCTTGAAAGAAAGGACTTCTCCCAGAGGATTGTTGAGAAAGTGGATGGTGGGGTTTTCTAAACGGTCCTTTCGAAGAGACATAGTGAGAGTGTGAGATTTGTCCGGATTGAAAGACATGTTCCACGTGTTGGACCCGTTTGTGGTTTTTATCCAGATCAGCAGTGAGCGAAGAAGCTGCTGCTTGCCGGTCTGAGAGATGACCGATGGTACGGCAGAGGGTGGAGTCATCAGCAAAGAGATATAGAGGATTTTCCAGAGAGTCGGAGAGATCATTGATGAAAACCAGAAAAAGAACAGGGCCCAGAATGCTACCTTGAACTCCAGCCTGGACAGGAAGGGGGGATGAAAGAACTCCATTTCGGGCCACACGTTGACTGCGACAGGAGAGGATGTCTGCGAGCCATGAGTGGAGATGGCCTTGGATACCATAGGAAGAGAGTTTGGTGAGCAGGGCAGGGTGCCAGACTGTGTCAAAAGCACGTGATATATCTAGGGATACGGCTCGGATTTCCTGTCTGGCATTGAGGGCTTCCATCCATTGTTGGGAGAGCAGAAGCAGCATATCCAGGGTAGAGTGACCTGGTCTGAAACCAAATTGATGATCAGAAATCAAGCCATTGGAGAAGAGGAAGGATTTGATGTCTGAAGTGATGATGGACTCCATAACCTTGCTGATGATTGGGAGAAGGCTGATTGGTCTGTAGTTGCAGGGATCTGTTTTTGCACCTTTTCGTGCAGGGCAGTGATGTTTGCTGATTTCCAAGCAGATGGCAGATGGCCTTGAGCAAATGAGAGGGTGAATAGAACAGAGAAAGGGTGAGCAAGAGCAGAAGAGCAGGCTTTGAGGACACGTGGGCTGATGCTGTCTGGACCGGTTGCAGAATCTGAGTCGAGGTTTGACAGCAAGCTCTCCACCTTATCAGGAGAAAAGGACACAGAGTCCAGGGACAGTTGGCTGCGACTGGGTAAGGTGGGTAGAGAAAGTGATGGGTTTTGGACACAAGATTTAGCTGCAAACACCGAGTTTAGGCATTCAGCTTTTTCACGTGCGGTATCAGCAGTGCGGCCATTTGAGGTAAGGGAGGGGATGGAGGGGGAACATCCACCAGAAACAGATTTGATTAGATGCCACCAGGTTTTTGAGGAGGGAGAGAGGTTTGATAGTTCAGACTTGAGATGAGAAAGATGTTGTTTTCTGGCTCTCCTGAGGGTAGATACACACTTGTTCCGAGCTTTATGGAAGAAACTGAGATTGCCCTCAGTTGGGTTTGCTTTCCATGAGGCAAAGGCAAGTTGTTTCAGGACAACTGCCTCAACACAAGCTTCAGTGAACCAAGGGTGGGAGGAAGGGTAGGACAACTGAAGACGAGGGGATAAATCTGTGCATGAGGGAGAGCAAGTTTATTTGAAAGAATTCCCAGGATGAGTTGATGTTGGAGAAAGTAGCGATAGGAGACCAGTCTATAAGTTTGAGGGCTGCTTGGAGACCCTGCCAGTCGGCTTGAGTGAAATGCCAGACTCGACGGCGGTGAGGTGGTTCTCTGATAATAGCAAGAGAGATGTCCACTTTGACAAGGACGTGGTCAGAAGAACCAATTGGAGCGGAGAAAGAACAGCAGATATTGTCAGGGAAATTTGTCAAAATCAGATCCAGAAGAGATGGAGTATCAATGGTTGAGATCCGGGCAGGGAAGTTGACCGATTGAGTCAGTCCCAATGAGTCGCAGAAAGCTTTTGCTGAGGTGCCATGACAGATGAGAGAGGTACCCACACCGAGCCAACTGGCATGATGACAATTAAAGTCGCCACATATGAGGAAGAGATAGTTTGGATGAGAAGATAGAAGTTGGTCCATGTTTTCAGATAGTGAGGTGTAGATGGAGTTAGCACTGTTAGGTGGACAGTACAGTACACATATGAACATGAGGTGAGAGTTGAGGGGAAGTCGTAGCCAGAGGTATTCCTGGGGGTGTGGGGGAGTGAGGGCAGTGCATGGAGAGTGAGGAATAGAGTCTTTGATGAAGAGAGCAACTCCTCCACCAGGGCGAGGCTCAGGTCTGTCAAACTGGAGGAGGGAGTAACCAGGGAGAGATACTTGGGAGTCAGACACGTCTTGGGGGAAGAAAGTTTCTGTTCGGCAGATTATGTCTGGTTTGTCAGTGGCAACCTGTATGGAAAGACCTGAAAGGTTTGAGCGAAGGCCCCAGATATTTGAGGTCGATACTTTTAATGAAGAGGTCGGGGAGGAGGCTTTGGGTGCAGGGGGTGGGGGGGGAGGGTAGGACAAAGGATGAGGGGGAGGTAAGGAGTGTTGTTGAAAGAGTGTGGGGGATTGCAGAATAGCTCAGGGAGGGGGCCGAATGAGGAGGAGAAAAGGCTCTGTGGTGCTGGGGGAGAGGGGGGAAAAAGAGAGGGGAAGAAGGCAGTTGAGGATTTGAGGAGGTAGAGTGAAGAGATGGAAGTGAGAGGGCAGTGGAAGGAGGCAGCTTTGTGGATTGGAGGGGGGGGCAACTTTGGGAAGGATGAGTGAGGGGATGAATGGTGGGAGAAAGGTGAGGGGGGAGTTTTTGAGAGAAGTGAGAGGGAGGGTTGGAGGGAGAAGAGTGGGATGGTTGCTTTGAGAGTGAGGGGTGAGAGGAGTGAGTTGGCACTGAAGTTGGAAAAAAAAAGAATGGTTGATGGAAAGCGAACACTCATCGCAAACTGGGGTTTTTTAAAGTTTTAGGTCAGTTATGCGATTAAACACATTTCTTGAGGGATACAATAAAGGCGAATTCAAAGAATGGAGAGAAGAAACGCTGTAACAGTTGGATTTTTTAGGCAAGGTATGAAGGAAAGGTCGACTTGAGAGCAGTCTGTTTAAATAGTAGAAGAGTAGTGCATTATGGTACAGTAAAGAGTACCACATGTGTGAGAGGAAGATGAAGCATTATAAGAGATCGTTTTTGTTATTATTATTAATGTTTGAGAGAGTTTTCAACAGATTAGGTCATGGAAGTGTTGTAGAAAAAATCTTGGAAGAAGAAGAGATGAAGAAGAAGAAGAATCGGAGAAAGGTAGCGTTTTTTTTTTTTTTTAATTAAAGATAAGAAATAGAGTGATTAATTGGGATTGGAGATGTTAAAGTGGGAAAGATAGCAATTGAAGATAATGGGGAGAAAAAACAAATAAACACGATCGTACACCGAGGGGAACAAAGGGTAGGCCTCAAGCCTCAAGCACCCAGTAAGACAAGTTCGACGAAATCTCACAAAATAGCACGATTTTTGAAAGAAAACCGAACTAGGAATACACAGTAACATGTAGGTGAGAAAATAAACAGTTAAAACGGGACAAATAACGACCGGAAACTTATCTTTGAGATCGTCAGCAGGGAGCCCCCAAGGAGACCTGGCAATGCTCCAAACCCAGAACCGGAAGTCAAACCCAGAACCAGAAGCGGTTGTATTATCAACCGTTTTGTTGGAGCGCTTGCTTGAGTGCTTAAGCCACTTGGTGAGCGCTCTCCAAGCTGCTTGGTTGTTCGTTTCGGTGAAAGCATCTGTGCTTTCAAGGGAAGATCGACTAGATAGACGTATGTTTCCGCCTGTGTTGTGCCGTGCGGTTGGTGTCTCATCCGCTGAAAATGTGCAATTTTATTTTTACAGGACATTGTTTTGTTTAACTTATAGTGCGATCTCCTTATATTATCCATCTCTCATTTCGACATCGACACATACATAAAAACAATAAGGCCCATCCGACCACGTGTTTGCCATGATCTAGCTGTGAAAGCAGAGAGCGTAGATCGACATTTTGTGTTCTGGGCCTTGATATATTTTTCAATTGAATTTTGCTAATTTCCAACTTGAATTCCTCTTTCAAAGAACTCTGTTTAAAGGTAAATCTTTGTGTTTGTCATTTTAATGTATTTTATGTGTGTACATTTGTATTTATGTGTATGTATATAAACTATTACCATAATGGAACATGGCGTGTGTGTGTGTGTGTGTGTGTGTGTGTGTGTGTGTGTGTGTGTGTGTGTGTGTGTGTGTGTGTCTGTTGATTGGTATCTACATATGCGGGTTTCATAATGTGGAATGGAGTCCTCCCAGGGCAGGCTCAAAGTATCCACCTTAATTTAGGTGAGGGCTCACGATTCATGGACCAAGCTGTGAAGATTTCTGTTTAAAGTTTTGTGCCAAGGGCTCTCTTCAGGATCGTCGCTGAGCCCCAGACAGCTTCCAGCTGTAGTTTGTTTGTTATAATATTCCCAGAGATGGTTTTTAGCTCACCTGCAAAAGTAGTTCCAGGGAGCTTTTGGGATGGTGTGTCATCCATCAGTTCATCAGTCCACAAATATTTGCAACTTCTTCCCAGGAACTACACATACGATTTCAATGAAATTTGATCACAACCTTCATCGCCTGTGTTGGCATTAAAAAGAAAAAAAATCGGGGTCTGAAGGGGTCTACAGAGGGAGTTTACATGAGGGGGGGGGGAGAGTGGGGTTCCTCCCCAAATAAGTATTTGCTTTCTTCTTAAACAATGCACACAATTCCAATGAAACATCATGACAACCTTCATCACCCATGATGTACCAAAGTTTGGTCAGGACATTAGAAAAATCTGGCTCTAAGGGGATTTAATGGGAGTTGCCCCCCAAAATATGTATTTGTTTTCTTCTCCAAAACCATAAACAATTCCGATGAAACTTGACCTCCATCTTCACCACCCGTGATGTATTAAAGTTTGTTCATGACATTAAAAAATAAATCCATCGGCATTTACTTTCTTCTCTGTTACATATTTTGTGGGTCACCCTTGACTACCAGTGGTTGTCTGATTATCTTATCCAGGCATCACCAGTTGAGCGCCCAGGGGTATTGTCCCTATGTTTACTATCTCTGTGAGGTTCTTTGTCATCATTCTTGCAGGTCCAGCTATCACTGGTACAACTTTGGCATTCTTCAGCTTCCAGGATCTTCTCACTTCATTCTTGAGGCCTTGGTGTTTGGTTATTTTCTTGATTTCTGCATTGTTTAGTCCAAAATCACTGGTAATAACACCTCAATAAGCAATCCTTTCTTCTCTTTGTTTTGTGCCTAAGTATGGTATCTGTTTTTTTTTTCTTCCATGTTTTTAATGGAAGATGTTTAAAACATCTTCCATGTTTTTAATGATTACTTTTGGTTCATGTTCACACAAATTTTCTGGAAAAGGGATATCAAAGATTTTGCAGATGTGCCAGCGGATTACTTTACAAACTCTGTTGTGTTGTGTACAGCTGTTCTGACATGAGTTTGTTTTTGTGTGTGTGTGTTCAGTCATTAAGCATAACATCATTCTCTTTACGAACCCTACCTCTACTCCTCACCTTTCTCTCTCTTTTTTTTCATACTCCTCTCTCTCTCAACCCCCTCCTCGCATCCCTCCCTTCCACGGTATGGCAACGTTTGGTGAGTCACATAGCTCTCCCTCCCCTCCTTCCTCTCTCAACCCCCTCCTTAATAGCCCCATCAATGAAGCGACGGGTTGTATTTGCGAGTGGGAAATATAGTGGGGCAACTTAGCTAAATGTAGCATAACAATTGTGCATTTTGTGAGGAAAGCACCAAATTTGGCATACTAGTAGCCTATCATATCCTAACAGATTTGGATATTGGGCCATCTCAAAATTTTTGATGGCAGTGGAAAATGACTGCCACAGCCATCAGCTGCTGAATTTGAGATGGCCCAATATCCAAATCTGTTCATAATATGTTAGGCTACTAGTGTGCCAAATTTGGTGCTTTCCTCACAAAATGCACAATTGTTATGCTAAGTTGCCCCACTTGTGGGGCAGCTTAGCTAAATATAGCATAACAATAAAGTGAGACGAAGTACGTGTATTCCCGTGTTGTCATGATATACACCATGCAGAATTCAAACATTTATTTTACTCACATATTTGTGACAAGCGAATACCACCCGCCCCTTTGCTGATGGTAATACTAAAGAGGGTAGGGATAAAAAGAGGGGGGAAGAGGAAGAGAGAAAGAGAAAGAAACGAGTTGGGGGAAGGGAAGACAGTGAGAGGAAAAGAAGGCATACATGTGGTGGAGCATTAATTACGATTCATACCGTCTCATCAAAATGATTCCGCATAGAATAACAGTAAAGATGGAAACAAAATAATGTCTGAAATCCATTTTCTACTGGTCATACTAAAAACACGGCCCAAACACAAACTCCTGTCCAGACATAAATACCCGGACGTGTCCAGAGACAAACACAGTATAGACATAACTACCGTCTGAATGGATATGATTACGGATAGAGACAGAGACAGAGATTATGCTTAATGAACAGCACACACACACACACACACACACACACACACACACACACACACACACACACACACACACACACACACACACACACACACACACACACACACACGCTTGGCTGATATCGGGAATTTTTCGGGAGTTGGCAGGTTGAAGTCAGTGTGATAACTGAATACAGTACTTACTGCATACAACCCAGAAACCTTGAGTAGCTTTCACCAAAAAACACCATTGCATTTATGTAGACGTTTAAGAGTTTTGTTCACAATCATTAATCTATCTATAATTCCAGCAATGTGTGTGTGTGTGTGTGTGTATGTGTGTGTGTGTGTGTGTGTATGTGTGTGTGTGTGTGTGTGTGTGTGTGTGTGTGTGTGTGTGTGTGTGTGTGTGTGTGTGTGTGTATGTGTGTGTGTGTGTGTGTGTGTGTGTGTCACCGCTGTTTCTCGACAACCACTGGTCCGATCTAATTGAAACTTGCCAGGTACATTGCTGGGGCCCTGAGGATGTGTCTTTTCAAGGTTTGATATTAATCGGACAAGTGCTTCCCAAGTTATGGCCATTTATTTACCAAACCAATGACAAGACACGTTGTTGCGTTGGCGTGGCCGATGGGCAAGGGAAGCTCAGCCGCGTTCCCCATTACGGGTTACAACGTACGGGCTTCCAGAGAGTGATGACTTCGTATATTCTAATAATTTGACGATTTCTTATGCGCATTTATAGATAAACACAATGCCCCAAGTTATGATTGTTTTCATATTAGACGGTGCATAAATTTCGGTAACATCAGAGTGCTGGTATGCTCCAAACCAGGAAGTAATTTTTTTTCACTCTTCTCTTCTCTTTTTGTTTTTCCTTGCGATGACATTGCGAATAGGCAAAATACGTTGGCGCTAATTGAATAATTGGCCATTAAAACCTAAATTGCGAATCATCGTAACTGTGATATGCGAACTTCCGTGCCACGCACGTACGGGCACGTGAGAGCGAAGAAACGGCCTGTGTGGTTGGAATATTTATTTATTTATTTTTTTTATTATTATTATTATTAATTTTTTTACTGGCACGTACTACTCTTTATAAACAGCTGTGTGTGACGGGTGGAAATAAAATTTGGCTCAATAATTTAGAAATCACATTGGTATGACAAACAGCTCAGAAAGCGGGTGTTATTTCACAACAACTCGCTCAGGGTGATGGAGCACGAACCACTCGCACAGGGTGACAGAGCACAAACCACTCGCTCAAGTTGACGGAGCATAAACCACTCGCTCAGGGTAATGGAGCAAGAACCACTCGCTCAGGGTGACGTAGCACGAACCACTCGCTCAGGATGACAGAGCACGGACCTCTTGCTCAGGGTGACAGAGAATGAACGACACTCTGAATGACGTGGTGCGGCAAAAGCATCTGCAGAGAGTGAACAATTAGCTCAGAAAGACAAAGCACAGTACCGCGATCAACAATGGGTGGTTTGCAAGTGTCTTAAGCACTCATGCAAGCACTCCAATTAAATGATTGATCAGGAATGGTTGGCCAGGCTGTCACTGCAGATCATAAAGGATGCCTTTAACTTTAAAACCCATCTGCATCATGCACACAGCAGTTAATGGAATAAAATTACTTTATCCACAAAAGAGTTGCAGCTTAATGCAGAACAACCCTGGAGATATCACAAAGTTCAATCACCTGTGAAATAAACATTGCAGAAAATCCCGTCATTTTGCCCGCTCATCTGTGCACGTATCACATGGTACATCAGTTCAGGGTCTACGCAAACATTATAACTTTTTTTTAAACCATCCGTTTTATTTTTTTTTACCACATTTGCTTTGATTCCCTGCAGAGCACCCCTCCAAACATCCAAAAACGTTGACACAGATCTGGCAGATGTTATGGATTGGCAGTCCCTCAAGGGACAGGGTGCGATGTCTATCAGTGAATGCATTAAATCATATAGCTCAATGAAGCTGGTTACGTGAAATACACATTGCAGAAAATCCGCCATTTTGCCTGCTTGTCTGTGTACGTGTCAATTGGTTCATCGGTTTAGAGTCCACGCAAATGTTATAACCTTTTTTAAAAACGTCCGTTTTTTTTTTACCAGATTTGCTTTGACCTGGAGAGCACCTCACGAAAACTTCGAAAACATAGACCTAGATATGGCAGGCGCTATGGATAGGCAGTCCCTTTTGGAGGAAAGGGCACAAGGTCTCGCAATGTATGCATTAAATCATAAAGCTCAATGAAGCTGGTTCCGTGAAATAAAGATTGCAGAGAATCCGCCATTTTGTCTGCTCCTCTGTGCCCGTGTCATGTGGTACATTGGTTCAGGGTCCATGCAAACGTTATAACTTTTTTTTTTAAGTTCATTTTTTTGCCAGATTTGCTTTGATTCCCTGTAGAGCACCTTGCGACACCTCCAAAAATATAGACACAGATCTGGAAGATGCTCTTGATAGGCAGTCCTTCTGTTAGACAAGGCATGCGGTCTTGCAGTGAATGCATTAAATTATATAGCTCAATGAAGCTGGTTAATTTTGTTACATTCCTATTTTTTTTGTTTACTGAATATAATTCTCCAAACAAAGGAAAAAGATAAGTTTAATGCTTTGGAACTATCGCCAATAATTTGTGACATATCACTCATTAGATATTTATTGCTATGGCTGATGAGGGCAAATAAGCCTGAAATCCAGATCAGTGGCTCAGTTTGATGTTTAACTGATGTTAACCATATAATCATTGTCTGTTTGACAGAGTCACTGGGTCGAGGCCTCTGTGTTGGAGATGATGTTTTGGTGTAGGACTGTGTCCAATGTGGATCGGGGGAGTGCTCGTCACACTCCACAGTTTTGATGTGCATCTACATATATATATATATATATATATATATATATATATATATATATATATATATATATATATATATATATACACATACATACACAGTATATACATTGTGTGCTATCAAGTGGTATGCTTCCATTTGACAACAATCATAATATCTGTGATGTCTCCACAATGGTTCCGTCAACACCAATCGGAAAGCTTTTGTAAATCCAGAGCATGGAAGAATGTTTACTCGGCCTTATTGGGAAATTAAATTTGCTTGTCAGTCTGCAGCAATCTGAATTGTATAAGATTGCATAGACAGTGATCGTCTTGGCGGCATGATGAGATTTTTACAGCGTGTCCGCACGTGACCATCCTGTTTATAGAACATGCCTCAAAGCTCTCTCGCTTTATTATACATGTATATATATATATATATATATATATATATATATATATATATATATATATATATATATATATATATATATATATATATATATATATAATACAAATATTATGAAGTCAAAACGCAGCGGTCATTAATTTTTCAGCAAATATTTTTTCAACAAATGCGATTGCCAAGCTGGGAACATGTACAGCACATCAGATGAGCATGGAGCACTCGGGCACTGAATGTGGGTGGTCTTTTAATTACCTTCAACTTTTCCATTCACATATGAATTACGACAGCATGCAGATCACTTATGTCAATGTTTTTGTGATCACAAAGAATCCTTTCCGTAGAAGAGTTTTTTTTTAATGAGTGTTCTTTTATTGGTATTTCAAACAAATGGAATTAGTTTTACCTTTTTCCTTGAAGTTGTGCTCAGTATCATGTGGGTTTGAATGCGTATGTGCAGTATATGTGTATACTTGAAACTCTCACTCTGAAATAGTAAATGGTATCACATTAGTCCAACTCACTGAAACAAAAATACACAAACAATCTACTTCATGTTACCATAAATTGAAACCCTGCTATATTGCTTTACCCCTAAATTGCAAAACTTGTTGACCACACAGTGTGTGTGTGTGTGTGTGTGTGTGTGTGTGTGTGTGTGTGTGTGTGTGTGTGTGTGTGTGTGTGTGTGTGTGTATGTATGTATGTATGTATGTATGTATGTATATATATATATATATATATATATATATATATATATATATATATATATATATATATATATATATAATACACACACACACACACACATTGCAAGTAATAACGAACCATGCCCGTGCTTCCCCCTCGAGTCGCTCATCTGCAGTGACCACAAGGCTGCACTTATTTTCGGATATTTTCATTTACGGATGCTTTCTAATGATTCTGTGATTTCTTTCCCTGTGTGTTGGCTTCATTGTCCATTGACATGCAAAATTTCAGCTCTTTACGTCACCTTGAAGGTACGGCTCATGGGGTCTGACGTGGCCCAATGGCTGGTCCCAGGCTGACTTGGGGGATCTGACGTGTGGCTCTTTGGCTCCGACTACCCCCATGGCTATAAAGCTGTGCTCGGCACACTGATTCCCTCTTTCTCTCATCACCCCCATGCTACCTTGGTCCTGGTTGCAACGCTCTTTTTCTGCTTTTGCCTCGAGCTATCGGGGTCCTGGTCATGGCACATGCTTGTTCTTTCTCTGCCTGGGTCGTCGCAGTAATTTCTTCCCTGGTCTTGGACACATTGGTTCATGCTCCCGACGGAGCTGGTGGACCCTCGGTGGTGGAGACCAGTGTTGGGGCCATTTCAGTGAGCGGTACCAAGTTGGGGAGGGTGAAGGTGATGTACGTACCAGTCCCTATTTGTCTCCCCGTGTGTGTGTGTGGTCTGATGGGTACCCTGTTTTGTTAGCTGTTAGCCGGTAGGTAAGGCAAAGGTAAAGTCTGCAACTTGCACCTTTGCTTTCCCTTTTTGTAAATGCACACCTTGATTGCACTCTTTTTATTGCATTTCCCCTTTTCCTGCCCCGGTTTCCCTTTGACGCCATTAAAGCCCGTAAGTTCCCTTCGCTCCTTCCCGAACCCCTCATCGCTCATTGTAAATAAATTATTCTTGTTATATTTCCAATCTGCCCATGGTTGTCCTTTCTTCCATTGGTCCAGCAATGTCCGTATGTAGATTAGCTGGAGGATATTAGTTCCCCACTAATGGGCTCTCGTATCAGTCCGGCATTGTGCTAGCGCAAAGCTTGGCCCAATTAATCATGATCCCATAAAGATAATAGTATAATTTCTGAGGGCACGATTTCGAGATTAGGAGATCAGGTGTTTTGAGGTAAACGGTATCAGAGGAAGTAGCCGAAGTCACTTGGTCAAGCTCTTGGCATTCACGGTCGTTTGGCGACCCACCGTGACAGTTTTTTTTTTCGTCTGTGATGGCCAGCGATTTCCAGTGAGTCCGGGGAGAACCAGGGATACCCCCCCACTCTCGTAGTACCACCGCAACCCTGGGTCCACAACAATATTCTTCGCTGAAGGGAATAAAATGAGAGGGGTGTGGGAGAGTGAGTAGGTGGAGAGAGGTAGGATGGGTGGGGGAGGTAAGGAGGGAGGGAGGGAGAGTGAGGAGTGGTGGGGGAAAGGAAGGCAGCCTGAGGTGAGAGGAAGGGAAGGCAGACGTACGGTGGAGCATTAATTACGATTCATACAATCTCATCAAAATGTTTCTGTGTGTGTGTCAGTGTCTCCACCATAACTCCAAAACCATGAGACTTTGCATGTATACCAAGAAAACACCAAGGAAGTGCACGACTGAATATTGGGTGTTTGGGTTAATTAAAACACCCCTTTTGAAGGTAATTAATGGCCTTATTTAATTATATCCTTTATCTGGCGCATCCTCAGTCACCGCTCTCGATGGGATCTTCAGGCATATCCTTGGTGACCTTGCTGGGGGTCTCAAGCCGTCATGCTTTTTGGCATGTTCAATCATGCCTTGAGTTGGAGCAGGCTGCAAACAATTTCTTAATGATAAAGTTTTTCTTTTCACTTTCCTCACTCATATTACACTGAACAACAAAAATTTTTTACTGGAGATGTGTAAAGTGATTTAGACTAATTTGGGTACGCTGATTTCAAAAATCATAACCCTTTTGCTGTATCACGTCAGGATTTTCAGTAACAGAAATATTCCCATTGCCTAGAAGTCAGGATTTCAATGAAATTTACAAAAATTCATTTATTCATTTATTTCATCATGAATGCTTCAAAATTATAGAAATTACAGAAAAACTCCACTAGAATGTAATTAAAAATGCTTTAGGCATTTGGCTTTGCGTTTGTGCTGCTCTGTGTCAGTTTCACGATGCAGGAACCAGCAGAAATCGCCATCATGTTCGGGTTGTGCCGCCCTTGGTAACGCGTCTCCATGAGTGAAATCTCTTGGTGGAATCGCTCGCCGTGCTCATCCGAGACTGCTCCCAAGTTGTCAGGGAAGAAGTTCAGGTGCTGGTGTAGGAAATGGATTTTCAGGGACATCCTGGAGCCAAGTTTCCTGAAGGACTCCAGCAGCTGCTGCACTATTTCTTCATAGTTGTCCGCGCGCTCGTTCCCAAAGAAGTTGTCCGTCACAGCTTTGAAGCTCCTCCACGCTGCCAGCTCTTTGGGGTTTAGAGTTGTCGGAAAAGTTTCGTCCTTCATAATCTGTCGGATTTGCGGTCCAACAAAGACACCAGCCTTGATCTTGGCCTCCGACAAGGTGTTGCCAAACTTTTCCTTGAGGTATAAAAACCCACGCCCATTCAGATCCATTGCCCATACAAAACTTTTCATCAAGCTGAGCTTTATGTGGAGTGGTGGAAGGAAAACCTTGGCTGGGTCGACAAGGGCGACATGCTTCACGTTGTGTCGACCAGGTACATGCTCTTTTCGCTCTTCCCAATCTTTCTTCGTCCAGTGATTCTTGTTGTCTCTGCTATCCCAGAGACAAAGGAAGCACATGTATTTCGTGTAGCCTGACTGCAGCCCTAACAACAGCGCCACCACTTTCAAGTCTCCGCAGATGTGCCAGTTGAAGTCATTGTACTTGATGGAATCAAGCAGCTGCCGCATAGTCTCATAGGTCTCTGTCATGCCGAACGCGTGAGCCAGTGGGACTGATGGTTTCTCGTTGCCATTGTGGAGCAAAACAGCCTTCAAGCTGTTCTTCCCCGAGTCGATGAAGAGGCGCCAGTCTGCAGGATCGTGATCACACCCAAGTTCTTTCAACAGACCGTTGATGTCACTGCAGAATGTCATCGTGTCTTCCATCTCAAAGAACTCAGCCATGTCTCTGTGACGTGCTCTGAACAAGGATATCTTGGTGTTAGGTTCAAGTAGATTCCACGCTTGATCCAAGCCTTGATCCAAGCCTTGATCCAAGCAGCTCTGCCTTCGCCTTTGACAGCGAGAGATCTCTTACAAGATCATTTAAGTCTCCCTGGTTCAGGAGGTGTGATTCTTGAGTGTCGGGTTCAAAAGGTTCATCATCACCATCCTCTTCACCACTGCTTACAGCTATGTTCTGATCAGCTGGAGGTGTTGGAACGGGGTTCTCGTCATCATGAGGCACAGGTTTACGAGCAGAGACGCAGTCAGCGTACTTGATGTGACCTTTATTCTTCTTGTTGAAGCCGGCGATGCTTGTGCAGCAGAAATAACAATCATCATGATGATTCTGCGGCTCACGCCATATCATGGGCACCGCAAATGGCATGCTCGCGCGCTTGCCCACCAACCACTGAGTCAAGGTTGTGTGACAGCTTGTGCAGCAGATGTGTGGTGCCCAGCTCTGTTCTTGGTCCCCCACCTTACACCCGAAGTAGTGAAAGTAGGCGGCCTTCATTTTCACTGCTGTAGATATACTTCGCTGTTGATCTTTTTGGTATACCGACCACAGACATAACAGAAGTTGTCAGGATGATTGGTACAGGAACGCCTACTCATCTTTATCTGAAAGAAAGAAATATAACACAAGTTAACAACAATTGTACGAAATAGACATGTTAAAGACATGTAAATTTCATTGAAATCCTGACTTCTAGGCAATGGGAATATTTCTGTTCCTGAAAATCCTGACGTGATACAGCAAAACGGTTATGATTTTTGAAATCAGCGTACCCAAATTAGTCTTAATCACTTTACACATCTCCAGTAAAAAAAATTTTTTTGAAATTTGTTGTTCAGTGTTATCGAATGCCTGTTCATAATATACCTACGAATCACTGCATACATCACTTTTGTACATGCTATAGTTTTCAAATTAGGAGCTTGGTGCAATTTCATCCATTATGTAATGCAATTTTCCACGATCTATTCTCACAGACTAATTTATGTATAACATCGAAATATGATTTTGGCTTTGAGGATCAGATGTCGTCCAGACAAAATAAGTGTCAATATCTGGAGTGAAATCTGATAATTTAAAGAAATAATGACTTTTATAACTAAGCCAGCTATAACTATAACTAATACCAGCTTCATTGAGCGACATGATTTAATGCATTCACTGCTTGACCTCAGCCCTGTCCCCCAGGGGTACTGCCTATCCATGGTGTCTGCCAGATCTGTGTCTACATTTTTGGAGGTTTTGCGAGGTGCTCTACAGGGAATCAAAGTAAATCCGGTGAAAAATGGATGTTTTAAAATAAAGTTTTAACGTTTGCTTGGACCGTGGACCGTGGACCGATGTACCATGTAACACGTGCACAGACGAGCAGGAAACGTGGTGGATTACCTGCAATGTTTATTTCACGGGCAATTAAATTTTGCGATGTCACCAGGTTTGTTCTACATTAAAAAGCAACTCTTTTGCGGATAAAGTAATAATTTGAACGAATTAATTTTATTAATTCAACTGCTGCGACAGCGAAGACCAGCTTTAAAGGTAAAGGGATCCTAAATGGTATATAGCCGCAGCCTGGCCAGCCATTCCTCATCAACCATTTAATTAGAGTGTCGCTTGAGTGCTTAAGCCACTTGCCGAGCACCCTCCAGTTGATAGCAGTACTACACTACGTCATTCTGAGAGAATCGTTCACTCACTGCGGATGTTTTTGCCGTGCCACATTATTTAGAGAGAGTGGCTCATGCTCAGTCATCCTTAGCACGTGGGTCGTGAGCATCCTGAGAAAGTGGTTTGTGCTCTGTCATTCTGAGCGATTTGTTTCTTGGTCCATCCTGAATGAGTGTTTCATGCTCCATCATCCTGAGCAAGTCGTTCATCCTCCGTCACTCTGAGCGAGTTTTTTGTGCTCTGTCATTCTGAACGAGTCGTTCATGCTCCATCATTCTGAGTGAGTTGTGAAATAACACCCGATTTCCAAGCCGTATGCTGTATTAACATGTTTTCTAAATTACCAAGCCAAATTTTTTTCCCATCCATCACACACAGAAGTTTATAAAGATGTGAACATATCCCTGAAATGTCGAGATCAATGCAACATTGTTTTTTGGTGAAAGCTACTCATGGTTTTTGGGTTGTACACAGTACGTACTGGAGTCTGTAATCACACTGACTCCAACCTGCCGATTCCCATAAAATTGAGATATGGGCTGAGCACGTGTGTGTGTGTGTGTGTGTGTGTGTGTGTGTGTGTGTGTGTGTGTGTGTGTGTGTGTGTGTGTGTGTGTGTGTGTGTTTACAAAGCATAACATATTCTTTCTACAAATCCACCTCTCTTCTCTCTTCTCTCTTCTCTCTTCTCTCTTCTCTCTCTGTTATGTCTGGACAGGAGTTTGTCTCTGGACTTGTCCGAGCAGTGTTTGTCTCTGGGTAGCCTGGCTCTGGATGCGTCCGGGCAGTGTTTGTCTACGAACGTGTCCAGGCGGTGTTTTTCTCCAGATGGCTTGTCTCAGGGCATGTCCAGGCGATGTTTGTCTCCGGACAGCTTGGCTTCAGATACATCTGGACAGGAGTTTATCTCTGGATGTGTCCGGACAGGAGTTCGTCTCTGGACTTGTCTGGACAGGAGTTCGTCTCTGGACGTGTCCGGACAGGAGTTCGTCTGTGGACAGGAATTTGTGTCCGCACACGAGTTCATCTCCGGACGTGTCCGATCAGTGTTTATCTCCAGACAGCTTGTCTCCAGATGTGACCGGGTGGTGTTTGTCTCTGGACGTTTTCGGGCGGTGTTTGTCACCGGGCTTTATTTATAGTATCCATACATCCATTGGGACTATACTCTGTGCAGAGCGTTGGTGCTGCCTAAGCAGTCTCATTGGCTATTGGGCATAATCCAGGACAAGTCGCCACTCCGACACATGATACCAGCAAGTTGGCACTCATTTTGTCATCCTTGGAAGGATGACAGGCAGAGTCAACCCCACCTGATATTGATTCAACAGACAAGGGAGATCTGAATTCCTCAAATCCGAAACCCACCACCCAAACCATTAAGCCAACATCAGGCATAATTATAGTATGACCAGTATAAAATGGATTTTTGACGTTATTTTGTTTCCATGTTCAGTTATGTTATGCAGAAGCATTTTGATGAGACTGTATGAATCATAATTAATGCTCCACCACATGTCTGCCTTCCTTCCTCTCACCTCTTGCTGCCATCTTGGGTTCCGGTTTTGAGCGGCAAGAGGTCTCCTTCGGGGCTCCCTGCTGACATTCCCAAAGTTAAGTTCCGGTTGTTATTTGTCCCGTTTTAACTGTTTAATTTTCTCACCTACATGTTAATGTGTGTTCCTAGTTCGGTTTTGTTTCAAAAATCGTGCTATTTTGTGAGTATTTATGTCGACGTTCTTACTTGGTGTTTGAGGCCTAGTCCTAGGTTTGAGGCCTACCGGTTCCACTCGGTGTTCGATCGTTTTTTTTTGTTTGTTTTTTCTCCCCATTACCTTCAATTTCTATCCTCCCCATTACCTTCAATTTTCATCCTCCCCACTTTCCAAACATCCCCCATTCTCCCAACTAATCTCTTTCTTATCTCAAACAAAAAAAAAATAAAAATAAAAAAATAAAAAAAAATATACCCAACAACAACAACAACAACACGCTCACCTTCTCCCGATTCTGCTACTTCTTCTTCCTCTTAACTTCCTCCTCGTCTTCCTCGATTTCTTTTTTTTTTTTTACACTTCCATGACCTAATCTGTTGAACTCTCTCATACATTAATATTAACAACAATAACGATCTTATAATGCTTCATCTTCCTCTCTCACACATGTGGTACTCTTTACTGTTTCACAATGCACTTCTCTTCTGCTATTTTAACAGACTGCTCTCATTTCGACCTCTCCTTCATTCCTTGCCTAAAAAATCCAACTATTACAGCGCTTCTTCTCTCCATGCTCTGAATTCGCCTTCATTGCATCCATCAAGAATTGTGTTAAATCGCATCTCTGACCTAAAACTTTTAAAAACCACAGTTTGCCATGGATGCTCGCTTTCCATCAACCATTCTTTTTTCCAACTTCAGTGCCAACTCACCCCCTCACCCCTCACTCTCACTCTCAAAGCAACCATCCCACTCTTCTCCCTCCAAGCCTCCCTCTCACCTCTTTCAAAAATTCCCCCTCACCTTTCTCCCACCTTTCATCCCCCTCACTCTTCCTTCTCTAAGTTGCCCCCCTCTCATCCACCAACCTGCCTCCCTCCACTGCCCTCTCACCTCCATCTCTTCACTCCACCTCCTCAAATCCTCAACTGCCATCTTCCTTGTCTCTTGTCCCCCCTCTCTCCCAGCACCACAGAGCCTTTTCTCCTCCTCATTCGGCCCCCTCCCCTCGCTATTCTGCAATACCCCACACTCCTTCAGCAAACCTCCTTACCTCCCCCCCTCGTCCCTCGTCCTACCCTCCCCCGCCCCCTCCACCTCCTGCACCCAAAGCCTCCCCTACCTCTTCATTAAAAGTGTGGACCTCAAATATCCGGGGCCTTCGCTCAAACCTTTCAGATCTTTCCATGCAGGTTGCCACTGACAAACCAGACATTATCTGCCTAACAGAAACTTTCCTCTCCCAAGACGTGTCTGACTCCCAAGTATCACTCCCTGGTTACTCCCTCTTACGGTATGACAGACCTGAGCCTCGTGCTGGTGGAGGTGTTGCTCTCTTCATCAAAGACTCTATTCCTCACTCTCCCTGCACTGCTCTCACTCCCCCACACCCCCAGGAATACCTCTGGCTTCGGCTTCCCCTCCACTCCCACCTCATGTTTATATGTGTACTGCACCGTCCACCGAACAGTGATGACTCCATCTACACCTCACTCTCCGAAAACATGGACCATCTTCTATCTTCTCATCCAAACTCTCTCTTCCTCTTATGTGGCGACTTCAATTGTCATCACGCCAGTTGGCTAGGTGTGGGTACCTCTCTCACCTGCCATGGGACATCAGCAAAAGCTTTCTGTGACTCATTGGGACTGACTCAATCGGTCAACTTCCCGACCCGGATCTCAACCAATGGTACTCCATCTCTTCTGGATCTGATTTTGACAAATTTCCCTGACAATATCTGCTGCTCTTCCTTCGCTCCAATTGGTTCTTCTGACCACGTCCTTGTTAAAGTGGACATCTCTCTGGCTGTCATCAGAGAACCACCTCACCGCCGTCGAGTCTGGCATTTCACTCAAGCCGACTGGCAGGGTCTCCGAGCAGCCATCAAACTTACAGACTGGTCTCCTATCACTACTTTCTCAAACATCAACTCATCCTGGGAATTCTTTCAAAGAAACTTGCTCTCCCTCATGCACAGATTTATCCCCTCTCGTGTTCAGTTGTCTTACCCTTCCTCCCGCCCTTGCTTTACTGAAGCTTGTGGTGAGGCAGTTGTCCTGAAACAACTTGCCTTTGCCTCATGGAAAGCAAACCCAACTGAGGGCAATCTCAGTTCTTTCCACAAAGCTCGGAACAAGTGTGTATCTACCCTCAGGAGAGCCAGAAAACAACATCTTTCTCATCTCAAGTCTGAACTCTCAAACCTCTCTCCCTCCTCAAAATCCTGGTGGCGTTTAATCAAATCTGTTTCTGGTGTATGTTCCCCCTCCATCCCCTCCCTTACCTCAAATGGCCGCACTGCTGATTCCACACGTGATAAAGCTGAATGTCTAAACTCGGTGTTTGCAGCTAAATCTTGTGTCCCAAACCCATCACTATCTCTACCCACTTTACCCAGTCGCACCCAACTGTCCCTGGACTCTGTATCCTTTTCTCCTGACAAGGTGGAGAGCTTGCTTTCAAACCTCGAGTCAGATTCTGCAACCGGTCCAGACGGCATCAGCCCACGTGTCCTCAAAGCCTGCTCTTCTGCTCTTGCTCACCCTCTCTCTGTTCTATTCACCCTCTCATTTTCCCAAGGTCATCTGCCATCTGCTTGGAAATCTGCTAACATCACTGCCCTGCATAAAAAGGTGCAAAAACAGATCCCTGTAACTACAGACCAATCAGCCTTCTCCCAATCATCAGCAAGGTTATGGAATCCATCATTGCTTCAGACATGAAATCCTTCCTCTTCTCCAATGGCTTGATTTCCAATCATCAATTTGGTTTCAGACCAGGTCACTCTACCCTGGATATGCTGCTACTGCTCTCCCATCAATGGATGGAGGTCCTCAATGCCAGACAGGAAATCCAAGCCGTATCCCTGGACATATCACGTGCTTTTGACACAGTCTGGCACCCTGCCCTACTCACCAAACTCTCTTCCCATGGTATTCAAGGCCATCTCCACTCATGGCTCGCAGACTTCCTCTCCTGTCGCAGTCAACGTGTGGCCCTAAACGGAGTTCTTTCATCCCCTCTTCCTGTGCAGGCTGGAGTTCCTCAAGGTAGCGTTCTGGGCCCTGTTCTTTTTCTGGTTTTCATCAATGATCTCTCGGACTCTCTGGAAAATCCTCTATTTCTCTTTGCCGACGACTCCACCCTCTGCCGTACCATCTGTCATCCCTCAGACCGGCAAGCAGCAGCTTCTTCGCTCACTGCAGATCTGGATAAAATCACAAACTGGTCCAACACGTGGAACATGTCTTTCAATCCACACAAATCTCACACTCTCACTATGTCTCTTCGAAAGGACCGTTTACAAAACCCCCCATCCACTTTCTCAACAATCCTCTGGAAGAAGTCTTTTCTTTCAAGCTTCTGGGTCTCACTATCTGCCATGACCTTTCCTGGGAAAGTCACATTTCCAACCTTGCCTCAAAAGCCAGTCGCCGACTGGGAATCCTCCGTCGTGCAAAGTCCTTCCTCGGCCCTCTTGAGCTCCTGACTACTTACAAAGCTTTTGTCCGTAGCCTGATGGAGTACTGCTCTCCCCTCTGGGCTGGTGCTCCTGCCTCCCACCTTTCTCGACTTCACGCTGTCGAAACCAGGGCATTTAAGATCATTGGCATCTCCCGCAATGAAGCTGAGTCTTTGGGCCTCTCACTCAATCACCGCAGGTTGGTCGGTGGTCTTTCTGTCTTCTACTGACTCCTCTCCAGCCTTGCCCCCCCTGCTCTCTCTGCGATTTGTCCCAACCACATTTCCACAGGGCGCTCAAGGTCCGCCAACAACCCCCTTCTGGTAAAACTACCAAAATCACGAATCACTGCTCATCTTCACTCTTTCATTCCTCTTTTTTCCCGCCTTTGGAATAAACTTCCTCACTCTATTCTTTCCCATTCTTCCCTCCAGGCTTTCAAAACAGCTGTTCACCACCACCTCTTATCTTCCCCCATCCAAATCCTCGATCTTTTCTACCCCCGATAATCCACCCAAGCCCACTTCCTTCAATTCTCCTGCTTTCCTTCCTGAAAGTCCCTGTAATGTCCATCTTCTCCTCGCCATGTTCCCCGTCCCATCCCCATCCCTCTCCCTTCCACAGTTCACCTGTGTCTGTTCCCCAATGTTTTGTCCCTTCCACTCCCACCCCTCTTGTCTCATGCCTCCTTGCTGTGAGTTGTGTGTTCGCTCTCATACGAGCCTCGACCAAGGTATACAAAAAAAAAAATAAAAATAAATCCCTTCCCCCAACCCTCTTCACTCTCCCTTCCTCTTCACTCTCCCTCCCTCTTCACTCTCCCTCCTCACTCAACCTCCATCCTTGCTCACCCTCCCTTCTCTCTCCCACTCCCTCCTCTGTATTTTTCCTCTCTTTACCACCCCTCTCCCCTCCCCCCAACCTCAGTATTCCCGTCAGCAAAGCGACAGTTGTTATTTGCTATTGTGTATACAATATATATAATATATATGGGTTCACATTGCTTGTCATCCTTCCGAGGTCAGCAAAATGAGTGCCAGCTTGATGGTATCCTGTGTCAGAATGGCGACCCGTCCAGGATTGTGTCCAATAGCCAAGAAGACTGCTTAGGCAGCACCAACGCTCTGCACAGAGTATTGTCCCAATGGATGTATGTGTATGTGTATGTGTATGTGTATGTATATATGTATATATACTTTATTTTTTAATAATTTTTTTCATTGCCCAATTTGAACGAAACTTGATACTGCACACCACAGGTGAATGGTGAGTAAGGTGGCCCTAAAATTTTGCGCTGTTGTGTCCCGTTTTGGCTGTATTTCGGAAACATGCATACACATTATACATCTATATTTATATATATATATATATATATATATATATATATATATATATATATATATATATATATATATATATACATACATACATAGAAGATGAGATTTTAGTAATATATTGATGGAAGATGTATGTATGTATATGTTATATTATATCTGGTGTTGGCTCAATGGCTCAGGTGGTGGGCTTTGGATCCCATGAACCTGAGTTAAAACCGCACTCGGCTGTTGAATTGATACCAGGTGTGTTTGACTCTGCCTATAATCCTTCCGAGGTCTGCAAAATGAGTGCCAGCTTGCTGGTACACTGTGTCGGAGTGGGGACCCGTCTAGGATTGTGTCCAATAGCCAAGAGTCTGCTTCGGCAGCACCAGCGCTCTGCACAGAGTATGGTCCCGATGGATGGATGTATGGATATATATATGTGTCTATATATATATATATATATATATATATATATATATATATATATATATATATATATATATATATATATATATATATATATATACATATATACACACACACACGTGTGCTCCTATGCTCATCCAGCCAAATAAAGCTGCACAAAGCAACTATGACAAACTACACAAGGTAAGCCCTTTGCCATTTCAAACACTTCCTGGAGTTCCTCTGTGACTGTAAAGACATTCACGAACAATACCTGCATGAGAATCCCAATACTACACACTCCCTCAGCTGCTGGACCAGTGTCATCGCTTATTGGAGAATCAGTGAAAGCACAGACAGAAATGCATCGGCTGGAAGAGCATGGGAGGAGTTTAATATCGAGTGCGCGCGCGCACACACACACACACACACACACACACACACACACACACACACACACACACACACACACACACACACACACACACACACACACACACACACACACACACACACACCTGTAGGTGTCCCCTCACTGCCCACTGGAAATACCAAAGGTGGGAGGAGGTTATGTTTTCACCTCTCTCTGTCTGTTTGTTACTTGCGAAAATCAAAGATTTTTGAAGTATACAAGTCAGTTACGTGCGTTATTATTGGGTAGTCGATAAAGTCGAAAAAAAAAAAATTTTTTTTTGATCTACCCTTATTATCACTTTTTCCGTCAATATGTTTGTCTGTATGTCTGTATGTATGTATGTCTGTCTGTTCGGTCCAGTGCTCCGTTAATACAATGGCGATTTCGATGAAACTTGGTTAGTAGGTTCATACCATGACCGAGTTGTGTGCAAATGAGAACCGTTGCTATGGAGACCACCGTTGCCTAGCAACGGGACTTTGAAATTTTTGAAAAATCATAAAAAAAATTACTTTTTCGAAAATCAAATATCGGGTCACGAGCGACTGTGGGCAGTACATTCAGCCATATTGTCAAAAATTTCCAGCTGAATCCTATGAAAACTGTCGGAGAAGATAGACCTTGAATGAACCCTGGTCGAAAACAATAAAAAAACGAAGTTCGTTCTATCTCGGAGACTATGAGTCAGATATACATGAAACTGGTATGGTAGGTTCATGGTATGTCCAAGTTATGTGTGAGAAAGAACCGTTGCTATGGACCCCTCGTTGCCTCGCAACGCCCAAAAAACCTCTAAATGTGGTGGTATTTTAACAAAAAACAATCTGCAGCATTAACCCTTGAAGCTAGAATCGATTAATTTTTTTTGTGCTTTATCCTCAGGTCATTCCCCATCAAACGGGCCCATATTGTCAGGTTCTATTGGGTAGGCGACTACCCATGTCTACCTTCCGGCTTGTTTTAGTTTGTCTGTCTGTCTGTATGTCAATTGCGTGCAGGTCACAATTTTAAATCGATCTTCACAAAACTTTACCGACCGGTAAAGTTCATCATAAGCAAGAAGCTCTTTGTTTTTGAGGGCAAAAGGTGAAAAGATCAACATAGCGAGGACAAAGGTCAACAACTTTTTTTAGGTCAATTCCAATGACCTAATAATATTGGTGAGAGGGTAATATGGGTCCGTCCGTCCGTTCACAATGAAGTTGAAGCGGGAGATCTGGTCATTAGTGATCCTGATAGAGGTCGATGAGACGTACACGATGGTATGACTTTCAAGGTCACCGAAGGTCAAGGTCACGAGGCCTTTGAAGTTGCGAAAATGACGATTTTCAAATTCTATCTCCTCTGCCATTTCTCAAGCGATCTTGAATTTGATTGCAGCATATGAATCTATGGGACAATATCTAAATTTGGTCAGGCCGGATTTTCGATATTCTCTTTCGTTTTCGTGTCACGTGACTTCAAATTTGGCAAAAAATGCGAAAATGACGATTTTCAAAATCTATCTCCTTCTCCATTTCTCAAACAATCTTGAATTTGATTGTGGCATATGAATCTATGGGACAATATCTAAATTTGGTCAGGCCGGATTTTCGATTTTCGTGTCACGTGACTTCAAAGTTGGCAAAAAATGCGAAAATGACTATTTTCAAAATCTATCTCCTACATTTCTCAAGCAATCTTGAATTTGATTGTGGCATATGAATCTATGGGACAATATCTAAATTTCGAATTTCACTTTCGTTTTCGTGTCAAGTGACTTTAAACTTTGCAAAAACTGCCCTACCTTCAGGAGGCTATATATTCTCTACTGGGCATGGTAAAAGTTAGTGAATGGTGTCATTGCATAGCAGCTGACCTTGTATATTATATTTATACATTTTCCGCCAAAGGTTCAAAAGTTTCAAAACCCGAAATGTAAACGTCGGCATTTATTTTCAAAATATAATTTCGTGCACACGCGCCAAAATACCGAGTCATCTTTAGCCAAACTGTGCAGTTCGAGCTGCGCAGTGGAGCTGCGCAGTAGAACTGCGCAGTCGTCTTCGGTCATAACTGAACATTGAGAACTTGTGGTATTATTTCTCACAGAGATGACCGTCACTCCCGCACGGGGGTAATTTTTTATTTCTAAAATCATCAATTTTCGTCAATTCAATTGACGAGAAATTTTAATTTGAGAATTCAACCGCACATTATTTTTCAGGTCTAATTTGTTCTCTGGAAATTTGACAAAGCTTTTGTCTCTCATAAATTATATTATCTTGTTTTCTTGCCTTTCCTAATGGGTAACAGCGAAAAAATGATGTCCCAGCATTCCTTCACATGATTACGCCATCGGTTAGGTATTAGTCACACTCAACATCCCCTATCTCTCTGCTATTTAATTGTTTCTGAAATATTAATGTCTGCACACCTAACATTGTGTGTGTGTGTGTGTGTGTGTGTGTGTGTGTGTGTGTGTGTGTGTGTGTGTGTGTGTGTGTGTGTGTGTGTGTGTGTGTGTGTGTGACTGGTTGTTCCTTCTAGGTTCCCAAACCTCTGGCCCAATTTCCCTAAAATTTGTTGCACAACATTATTTTCACAAATGGAAGGTCAATGTCAAAATAAAATCTTTGAATTAATTGTGAAAATGATGTTAAAACAGGAAATAATGGTGATCACCACTGGGTTATGGCTGCTGGGCATGATGAGGTAGCCAAGAAGACTGCTTAGGCAGCACCAACGCTCTACACAGAGTATTGTCCCAATGGATGTATGTGTATGTATATATGTCTGTATATATATGTATATATATATATATGTATATATATATATATATATATATGTCTGTATATATATATATATATATATATATATATATATATATATATATATATATATATATATATATATATATATATATATATATATATATATATATATATCTTCTTCTTTCGGCAAGCTCCCGTTCGGGGTCGCCACAGCGGATCATCCGTATGATCCGCATAGTGATTTGGCACAGGTTTTACGCCGGATGCCCTTCCTGACGCAACCCTGGTCGCCTCTTACGACACAGGGATATGGTACACCTATTTTAACCGGGGTATAATTGTGTATGTATGTATGTATGTATGTATGTATGTATGTATGTATATATATATATATATATATATATATATATATATATATATATATATATATATATATATATATATATATATATATATATATTGTTGCGGATTCGCGCCCGCCGGCGTGCGGACGGCCACGTAACTCGAATCGCGGCACGTCGCCCACCGGACGGACAATCCCGTCGTGACCCTCTCGGACTAACGCCGGGAACTAGTCACGGGTGGGCCTTTCGGCCTCACCACGATCGTGCCAATCGGCCCCCCGCGTGGGATAGGGTTGCTCGCCAAATTCGACCGACCTAAGTACCCACACGGAGGGTAGACCGGGCGATCGCACCTCGCCGCAGGTCGACTTCGGACATGGGCCACTTTAAGCGACCCGTTCCGTACTATCGGGATAACCGAGCGGTGTTATCGTCAACCCCGACGGTTCGATTAATTATCGGGCGTTTTAGCGCACGACCAACCCTTTACGTGAAGTAAGATGGAGATTCAATAAAGGAAAAGACGAAGCGAAACGGGAAAAAAACAGTTCAACATAAAGCACATTTATTTCGCGATGGCACACGGATAGCACACATATACAATTATACACCAAAAGCAAATGTAAAAGAAGAAACACCACAATAATGCACAAAAAGCAAATGTAAAAGAGAAACACAATGCAGATCTACTACCGACTACCGGGCACACGGCAACACTTATACAGTTTTACTTCACAGACGGCGCCAACAACACATATACTCAAAGCAAAAGAAAAAGGGACCACCCTCCCCTATGAGGGGGCAGACGGGCCTGGGGCCGAGACCGCGTCGAGCCTACCCGTCTGGTGATGAGCCGCAAAATGGCGGTGGCGCCCCGACTCCGCGGGCCTCGCGGACAGTGTCTGGCAATGGGGTGGGAACGGGGCCCCCTTCTCGCACTATCTCAGCGCGGGGGGAAACAGGAGGGGGTTGTTGATGCTCGGGGGGGATGAGGATATCTCGCTGGCTCGGGTCCCGCGACAAGCGTCTCCACCACGACCTCGGTCGCGTTACCGGCCTCCCCTCTCCCAGCTCCCCGACTCTGACACGAGCGCCCTCTCGACTGCCTTCGCCGCCGCCGCCACCTCTCCAACTCTCCCACTCTCCACAGCTCCGTTCAACTGCTTTCTCCGACTCTTCTCTTGACTGACTCTTCCCAACTCCACTTTTCCCAACTCCACTGCTTTTCGGCGAGCGAACGCGGCCCTTATAGCCCCCGTGGCTTCGCTCCTTTACCTTCGACCCTTTACCTCTGGCTGGCTCCCCATTGGACAGAGGAAAAGTGGGCGTGAATGCTTTTTGATCCGCGAATCTGCATATAGCGATTATACTCCGACGCACCTGGAGGCGGGGCCAAATCGCCCCATGCTCGCTGATAGGATGGAACAGAAGTGGGCGTGAATAGTTTTTGATCCGATTTCTTCGGAAAGGCTGGTGTTTCTGCACCCGCTGCTCGGTGCGCGCCCTGCACGAGTCCAGTATCGGTGCCCACAAGCGGCGCGGGAATGGCGGTGATGCGATGGTTGCGAGGGCGAGTTGTGATGGTAAAGGTCGTGGCTGTTGGCGTTGTTGTTGTTGTGAAGTGGCGTTGCGGTTGGTGGTTGTTGTGTGATGGCTGTTGAGACGTGGTTGGTGGTGGTAGTAATGGTAGTAACGGCGGCTGGTCCAAAATAAAGATAGTAAAAGAAAAACGGCTATCTAGAAGGGTCGCAGCCCGAACGAATGACATTTATTCCCTCTAAACAATGGGTTTGGGCCTAACTACACATATACTTACAGAGATATCTCACCTAAGGGACCTGAATGGTGGTTTGCGAATTTCGTCAACAACAACACTACCCCCTCCCCTTTTTACAGACTCGTCCCGAGTCGTCAAATTTTCGTGTTCCATCATGTGTAGTTTTCCCCTAGTACATTTTACCTACGGATCCCTGAGTGCGACATTCATGGTATTCATGTCCCCAAAATAAATAACCTGAGGGCTGAGTAACTACCTAAACAAACTCACTCACACGGACGACTTAAATAAAATTGCCGGCGCTAAGACAGACATGCCGGGGGCGCACTCATATTTACAGTACATCTTAACCTGAACTTACAAATTTTACACTAAACCATGGCCCAGGATCAATGGACTCTGCAAAAAGAAAGCAGTTAGCAGGGAGCCAGGCTGCTCACATGCAGTCTCTGGCTCAACAATGCAGGTGACAGGGAACGTGGCCAGCTGCTCACATGCAGTCGTCGGCCTCCCCTTTTGAAAATGAACCCAGTGAACCACAAAGGTGCATGGGCTGCACAAACGCAGTCTCCTGGTGCGGCTGCCCACAAGGCAGTCCCTGCAGAACACTGAACAGGCACTGACGCAAGCAACAAAACGGTGCACGGGCTGCACAAACACAGTGTCCGTGCCAGCTCAAGTGGCACACGCAATGAGCACAACAGATGGATGGATGGATGGATGGATGAATGCAAACACGGTGCACGGGCCGCCACTGCAGGCCCGTGTTGTAGCTGCCAACAGGGCAGTTCTCGCAGCTTGCAAACTGTTGCTTTCTGATCCTGGCGCACATGGCAATGAACAGGGGGGGCAAAGCAAAAATTGAACGGGGCTGGTGAACAGGGGCAGTGGGCATGGCATGGCAAAGGTGATCAGGCAAACACAGCCTGCAGAACAAGGCCGCTGCAGGCAAACACAGCCGGCAGATGAACTGGCTGGCACAGGCCTTGAAGCACAGCAGCTGCAGACGATCCAGCCGGCACAGGCCTTGCAGCAAAACAACAGCTGCCGATGAAGTGGGCCGGCCTTTGCCTTGCAGCAACGCAGCCAGCAGATGAAGCTGGCCAGCCTTTGCCGTTCAGTGGAGGTTGGTGGAGGGAGTGCGGTGGTGCTGGCCACTCGGAAGGCGGGCTCGGACCTACCTTACGGTCTCCCTCCCAACCTATCGCCTTTGCCTGTCACTGTCCATACCCACCCCCTTAATTTGTGAAACCCAATTTAGCCCCAACTTATTTTTTTTATTTTTACTTCCCCACTATAAATCGTCCCCTAACCCCCTGTACTGTCCTTGTTCGGCTAACCTATCCTGTCACCTAGCCTACTCCCAACCCCTACGTTCCCTTTCCGGAGGGGAACAAGGGAGAGCTAGCGTCCTGTGCCGAGGCCCAACGAAGCCTCAGGATGGCCTCCCCAGAGTTCAGCGATCTATAACCAAAGTGGGTCCAGCGGCCCACAACGACAGCGAGGGGATGGATGGTGCGGAGGGGTACATCTCCTAATCTACCCTAACCATTTAACTGTTAAACTACCCTGGGGCTTTCAACAAGCGCCTCTGGCTTAAACTATTGGTTCTAACAACCCAGATTCCCGTCGCCTGTGTTGGTGTCCTCACAATTTCGGGCCTCGCCCCCCAATTTTCTCTCCGTGCCCTCACACGGTCTCCTGGCTGGGACACGTGGCTCCCTTTGGCAGGCACGACCCTCTGCCGAATCTCCAGCTATGGCACCCCCGGGCACTACACTGCCTCCGAGCCTACCAGCTCCCTAAACACCGGGGAGTGCCCCCCATGGCACCTCCCCTGAAATGCACACGTGGCAGGCTGGCTTCCCAGGCCCCTTGCCGAGGGTCACCCGTGCCCACAACACTGCCCACGCGGCTAATGGCGCCCAGGGCCCCGCACCAAGCAGGCGCACCCGTGCCCACTACGCTATCCCGGCCCCCCATGGGCCCTTGGCCTACCACGGCCGACTAGCCTGGTGCCCGGGGTACCCACTCAGCGATACTCACCTTTCGCAGCCACGCTCCCAGCCCGTCAACAGGGCTCCTGCACCCCTCCAAATGGGTTTCGAGCCTACATTCACACCAACAACAAAACGACCTCCATTTTTTAATTTAACTAACCCCCTAACTCACTCTACACTGACCCCGGGGTCCCTTGGGCGGGGGTCACTCCTCCCCCCAATCACTCATCGCACCATGCATTCCCCATTCGCTCCACTCACACAGACCCGCTGGCCTCACTCACTCACCAAGCACATGCTTCCACTTCACTCACCAACAACTCTTCAACACACACCGCTAAACTCTGCCATCCTTCTAACTACCTCCCCTAACTAACTCGTGCTCCCACGTCGTCCCTTAAACTATAGCACGTTCCATTTAACACTACGTAGCTAAGCTACGTCCCCGCTACACACTCACAAGTCTGTCCATGTCCTCAGATGTCCCAAAAATCACTTTCCCAACCTAAATCTGGCTACAATCCCTCTAACTAATCCATTCCACGGGCCCCATGAGGACTTACCCCTGCCCCATGAAGTCGGTCTAGCTAAGCTAACCCTTCCCCCTAACTAGTTTCATCCTGTGCCCAGGTAAGGGGGTCTTCCACCCCTTGCCCGGGAATCCTGTGCACCCGAAAGCGAGGCTTGCTGTTTTTTTTTTTTTTTCTAATTGCGCAGCACCAGCGCGGTAACTCACAGCTCGCGCACTTTGCACCTGCCCATGACGTCATGCAGCTGCACGTGTTCCTCGTCCCTCCTTGGACGGTACTATCCGGCAGGGATACCCCTCCTGCCGGATTCCAACCCCACGTGCAGCCATGACGTCACCGTGCGCATAAAAAACACAAGCCCCACGTCTCGAGGGGTTCCCCACGCGAACACATGTGCTTTGCCCGTTGGAGCTTAACACACACGCCCGCGTGGAGAACCCATCCGGTCCAAATCCGTAATCCTGCCTAAACTTTGTCCGTCCGCGGGATCGGCAAATCCACCGCTGGCGTTTCCGGACCGGGACTTCACTCTCGCAAGCGAGCACGTGGGGGCCTCGTGCGTTGCACAGCACGGACCTCGTGCTCGCTGCTGGGTGAACCCGGCACGGTCCCCGAAACAACTACAGCCGCTACTCGGCTTTCTTTCCTCTGTCGCAGTCTCCGTCTCCATTCCACACACGCACTCCCGCGTGTTACGACGCTAACACACCTCACCATTAAACTCACCCCGGGAGACGCGGCTGCATGTTCACACATGCCCACCGACATCTCCCTCACACACAACGACCTTGCACACGCTGTCTCTCTCACACTCGGCCGCTCACTCACGCATGCCATTACCCTTGCACACGTGGCTCCACTCACTCGCGGCCTTTCACTCACTCGTGCCATTTCCCTCACACAAAGCATACCACTCACACAAGCGGGGGCACTCATCCGCGGTGCCTCACTCATACTGGCCGTTTCACTCACACACACGGCGACACTCACACACGGTGCCTCACCCACACACGGCATGCTGGGAAGCACACACTCCGGCACACTCGCCACCACACCACTCACACGTGGTGCTCCATTCATACTGGCCGTTTCACTCACACACACGGCCTCTTCCACTTGCGGTGCCCCTTTTACACACGGCGTGCTGGGAAGCACGTACTCCGGCACAATCGCCACCACACCACTCACACACGGGGTCGCTTCCACACACGGGGACGCACTCACACCTTGCACCACACACACAGGGACAACCACACTGGGATTCGTGTCCCCACAAGGGTCTCCGGGGCCTCTATACCCCCCAAGCTTTCCGTGCACCTGTCCACAGCACCCGTCCCCTCAACCTCGCAAAGCATGACCGAACTCACCTGGTCGTGACTCGCCTCAAGGGGGCATACTCCCTCCCCTCGTTCCTGGAGGAGGCCATCCAACTGCTCGCACCGGGTCTCTACCCAGTCCGCGAGCTCACCCCCATTATCCTCCAGTACCTCCGTGTGTGTGTGTGCGTCACTTACCCCGTCTTCATCGTGTAGTCTTCCCTCTATTGTTCCCATCTCCCGTGTCTCTGCCAACTCAGTCACCTCTTCACCCTTTACCTCCCTTGTCTCAACTATTATTTCCGTCTCTTCCCTTGTTATCTCCCTCGTGCACGTCTCCGTCACCCCAATTAGTTTTTCCCTCTCGGTTACCGTCACTTTTTCCGTCACGACCCTCGCCCAACACGTCCCCCGAATTATTTTTTCCTTACCCGCCTCCACCGCGGGCCCGACAGCCGTTGCACTCCCTCCCAGCTTGTTCGCTCCCACACGTGGCGTCGCCATTTTAAGCTCCCCGGTTACTGCCTTCATGCCCGCCTGCAGGCTTCGGCCCATGTTCTGTGTCGCACCCCGCAGTTCTTTCATTTCTTCCTTCATTTGCTTGTTCATGCCTTTTATTTCGTTTTTCATTTCATTTGTGTTTGTATCCATCCTCGCTGTCATTGCCGCCAGCATGGCGCATAGCTGGGCCATGTCGGGTGCGCTTGGGTGAGCCGTTTCGGCAGGGATCGGGGGGTTTTGGTGGAGAGGGGGAGGGGAGGTGTCATACACCGCGGCCCACAACACTGCCCACACGGCTAATGGCGCCCCGGGCCCCCGCACCTATTTCGGGCTCTAGGTTCAGTTGGGGGAGTTCGTGTTCCTGCACAACCAACATTTCCTGCATGGGGTTTTCATCCTGGACCATGGGTTCTACGCATTCTAAATCCATTTCTAATACCCCCAGCTCCCGCTCGCCTTGAGACGCCATCTTATTTCTCGTAAAGGGTTAATTTAGCTCGCTCGTAATTTGGAGGGAATCGGGGGTCGCTCCTCTCACCCCTGGACCGATTCCCGTGAATTTAGCTGGAGACAGGAGAGCCCGTTTTCCCGTTCTCCGATACCAGTGCCGCGAGGAGGGCGATGAGTTTATATCGCACGACCTGACACCAGTGTTGCGGATTCGCGCCCGCCGGCGTGCGAACGGCCACGTAACTCGAATCGCGGCACATCGCCCACCGGACGGACAATCCCGTCGTGACCCTCTCGGACTAACGCCGGGAACTAGTCACGGGTGGGTCTTTCGGCCTCACCACGATCGTGCCAATCGGCCCCCCGTGTGGGATAGGGTTGCTCGCCAAATTCGACCTACCTAAGTACCCACACGGAGGGTAGACCGGGCGATCGCACCTCGCCGCAGGTCGACTTCGGACACGGGCCACTTTAAGCGACCCGTTCCGTACTATCGGGATAACCGAGCGGTGTTATCGTCAACCCCGACGGTTCGATTAATTATCGGGCGTTTTAGCCCACGACCAACCCTTTACGTGAAGTAAGATGGAGATTCAATAAAGGAAAAGACGAAGCGAAACGGGAAAAAAACAGTTCAACATAAAGCACATTTATTTCGCGATGGCACACGGATAGCACACATATACAATTATACACCAAAAGCAAATGTAAAAGAAGAAACACCACAATAATGCACAAAAGCAAATGTAAAAGAGAAACACAATGCAGATCTACTACCGACTACCGGGCACACGGCAACACTTATACAGTTTTACTTCACAGACGGCGCCGACAACACATATACTCAAAGCAAAAGAAAAAGGGACCACCCTCCCCTATGAGGGGGCAGACGGGCCTGGGGCCGAGACCGCGCCGAGCCTACCCGTCTGGTGATGAGCCGCAAAATGGCGGTGGCGCCCCGACTCCGCGGGCCTTGCGGACAGTGTCTGGCAATGGGGTGGGAACGGGGCCCCCTTCTCGCACTATCTCAGCGCGGGGGGGAAACAGGAGGGGGTTGTTGATGCTCGGGGGGGATGAGGATATCTCGCTGGCTCGGGTCCCGCGACGAGCGTCTCCACCACGACCTCGGTCGCGTTACCGGCCTCCCCTCTCCGCAGCTCCCCGACTCTGACACGAGCGCCCTCTCGACTGCCTTCGCCGCCGCCGCCACCTCTCCAACTCTCCCACTCTCCACAGCTCCGTCCAACTGCTTTCTCCGACTCTTCTCTTGACTGACTCTTCCCAACTCCACTTTTCCCAACTCCACTGCTTTTCGGCGAGCGAACGCGGCCCTTTATAGCCCCCGTGGCTTCGCTCCTTCACCTTCAACCCTTTACCTCTGGCTGGCTCCCCATTGGACAGAGCAAAAGTGGGCGTGAATGCTTTTTGATCCGCGAATCTGCATATAGCGATTATACTCCGACGCACCTGGAGGCAGGGCCAAATCGCCGCATGCTCTCTGATAGGACGGAACAGAAGTGGGCGTGAATAGTTTTTGATCCGATTTCTTCGGAAAGGCTGGTGTTTCTGCACCCGCTGCTCAGTGCGCGCCCTGCACGAGTCCAGTATCGGTGCCCACAAGCGGCGCGGGAATGGCGGTGATGCGATGGTTGCGAGGGCGAGTTGTGACGGTAAAGGTCGTGGCTGTTGGCGTTGTTGTTGTTGTGAAGCGGCGTTGCGGTTGGTGGTTGTTGTGTGATGGCTGTTGAGACGTGGTTGGTGGTGGTAGTAATGGTAGTAATGGCGGCTGGTCCAAAATAAAGATAGTAAAAGAAAAACGGCTATCTAGAAGGGTCGCAGCCCGAATGAATGACATTTATTCCCTCTAAACAACGGGTTTGGGCCTAACTACACATATACTTACAGAGATATCTCACCTAAGGGACCTGAATGGTGGTTTGCGAATTTCGTCAACCACAACAATATATATATATATATAAATATATATATATATATATATATTTTTTGTTGGTATTTGCCTCATTGTCACTGCTTGGATATATGCTAGCTGCTGTCCCCTCACTTCCCACTCGAGAAATATCACCGAGAAAGCCTCCAGGTCAGCTGAGCTCTGTCAATTTTCTTCAACTCGAGGAACTCTGAATTGCCAGGAGCTCCCGATTCAACTCTCGAACTCTTCTCTCCCCCTTACTCGTTTTCTGTGCCATCATCTTATATATATATATATATATATATATATATATATATATATATATATATATATATATATATATATATATATATATATATATATATATATATATATATATATATATATATATATATATATATATAGAATTATATTCTTCCGCTCGGCACTAGTCTGGTTTATTTTGGCAAACCCCTCAGTTTATGCTGGCAAACCATAACTAGCTGAGCAATCCCCCGGGTGAATTTCCCAGAAATTTGCAGGAACGCATTACTTTCACATGCAGAAGGTGACCGTCACAATAAAAAAAAAACACTTTCAATTCCAAATCAAATTGATTTAAAAACCTGAAATGATGGAGCTTTTGGCAATCGAATGTAATATGTGGGGTGCCTCTCTTGGCAGGGAGAGGGGTTGAGCTTGGACTGCGCTTGCATGTTTAAAGGTCGATGCTCTGTTGGGAATCAAACCTATTGCATTTTAGTACTTATTTTCCGTACACAGAATTCTACTATTATTTTGCAATTGTTCACTGGCTTTGACACCAATACAAATTATTATTACGAACCCGAGGTATCAAAAAGCTACTAGTTTAGACTTGGGGGGGGGGGGGGGAGGACAGATATATATATATATATATATATATATATATATATATATATATATATATATATATATATGTATATATATATATAAATACACATACATACATATATACAAATATATATGTATACGCAATAGCAAATAACAACTGTCGCTTTGCTGCCAGGAATACTGAGGTTGGGGGGAGGGGAGAGGGGGGAGAGGAAGAGGGGTGGTGGAGAGAGGAAAATACAGAGGAGGGAGTGGGAGAGAGAAGGGAGGTTGAGTGAAGAAGGAGGGAGAGTGAAGAGGGAGGGAGAGTGAGGAGGGTCTCATCAAAATGCTTCTGCATAACATAACTGAACATGGAAACAAAATAATGTCAAAAAATCCGTAAGCATCCAAACGACCAAACGCTATTTTTTGAGTAATTTACATAAATTAAGATGAAGCAATCACAAGTTTGTGGGCAAAAAAAACAAAAACAATTTATAAACGCATGTTCCAATGTGCAAATGATGAAATGACTTGCAATGTCATCAGTGAGGTGGCAGTTTCCATTACAATTCACAGGCAGTTCAAAAAAATGGATTGGCATTGGTGGTACTTAAGTGGGAGATCAAAGAGAAAGGTGAAGTAAGTAAAAGAGGTTAAAGGAGTTTGTTTGTTAAAAACAATATCAACGAGAAGCAAACACTTCAAGGAGAAAGAGAAATGACAGACGATGGTGACACAGCTTTGGGTTTTGGCAGACATGGCTGCTGGCAATATCGAACATGCCGCTGGCCTTCAACAAGAGGAGAAAGCAACAGATCAGAACTTGCTGCCGGAAACATTCGAGCCAGAGCCGGAGCTGGAGCCGAGTGATATAGCTGATGCCGAGGCGAATGCAACACAAGCAGGTGTATTTATCAGCGATCCTGCATTATGGGATAAGGCTGATGAAAGTTTTTGGGAGTTTTTGGATTGTAAAGGATTCATCTGCTTTTGAAAATAAAAACAACAAATTCCCTGCTTCGGCTCAGGTGATTGGAGCGAAGACGCGTCTGGTGACTGAAGATTTGTTTTCTTGTTGACTGCACAAAGGTGAATCTGTTGCTCGGGTTGGCTTATTTACTCTCCCTCTACTGGAAATGTTTACTGTTTTGCCTGCAAACTTCAATCAACCAAAACGCATGCCTTTAGCAAAGGATTCAGCGATTGGAAACACTCCAAATGGATTTCTGAACACGAGACATGCTTGGATCACCGAAGTTGTATGCTGGCATAGGTACAACATGTGAAGGTAACGGGTACATTTGATGCAGCTCTCGCTCGGCACTTTCAGGCAGTGTCAATACTGGAGATATGCTCTTAAGTGTATTGTAGCTGTTATTAAATTCTTAAGGGAGTGTGGCCTCACTTTCCGTGGTCACGATGAGCTGCTTGGTTCAGCACGTAATAGCAACTATTTGGGAATTTTGGAGCCGATTGCTCAATTTGATCCCTTTCTTGCAGATCACATTGCTAAATTTGGACAGAAGGGTAAAGGCAGTACTTCTTATATGCCATCGACTACCTGTGAAGAATTCATTGATTTGATGGGGCAGAAAAAAAAAATAGCTTTAGAACTTCAACAAGTCATATAGTTTTCAGTTATTGTAGATTGAATGCCAGATTTATTACAAGTTAATCAGCTGACATTTATATTCAGATGGAAAAATTGTTGAGCAATTTATTGGATTTGACACACCAGAGTTATAGAGATGCAAGCCTTGCTGGTTGTGTACTTGCAATGATAAGCAACTTGAACTTGAACAGATCTAATTGTTGTGGACAACCACATGACAATGCCAGCAATATGTCAGGACCATACAATGGTCTGCAGGCACATCTCGACTAAACCCATTTATTCACTATGTTCTTTCAAAGTGAAAGTGATATTTGACTAAATTTTCGCCAAAAAAACATTTCAAAGTGAAAGTGATTTTTTGGCTAAAATTAAGTAAAATATGGCCATTTTGTTGTGTGAACCAAGGTTTAGGGCAATGAATCATGCATGGTACAAAGTTGTTCCAAGTACACAAACAATCGAAATAAATCAATATGAATAATTTATGGGTGCCTAATAATGATTGATTCAATGAATCTCCAATACCGTCATTTTATCTGCTTGGCGCCCAACCAAAAATCCCAGTTGGGCTCTGCGGAGAAAACGAACTTGACCTGGAGGTGTTACCCAAACGTTTTTTGAATGTCTCGACATATAGGACAAGAAAAGTTAAACTATCGCTCTAGAAGGGTCATGTAAACAACCCCCCCGCCCCCCAGGGCCAGGATTACACAAATTTCGAACAAACAGTTTCAAATGGAGCACCTCACCACCACAAGAGCAATTAAATTGCATCAGACATGGCAATACGCGCGAATTGTTGCTCCCAACTTGCCGGCTCAATGACAGAAGACGCCATTTGCATTTTTGCTGTCTTTATCCCGACACCATTGAGAATACATGTACCGTGTGGGCACGGGCAACTTGCTTGTGGAAATTCATATACAAAGGCGCCACAGTCTATGTGCAACTACACTGATTCTTTTGAGTGGTCGTACAATCGCGCCTGACGTTAAATAAGAAAATGAGGCCATTTGCCTTAGCCCATCATTGCCGTGTTGCACTCCCAAGGTAATTTTTAATACTTGTGTAAACCGTAAATTTCTGAGCTCAGACGTGTTTTTTTAACCTCCGCCATCGAAGATGGATGGCGGTTATTGTTTTCACCCCTTTGTTTGTTTGTTTGTTTGTGAACAGTATTACGGAAAAACTCCTCGATGGATTTCGGCGAAACTTTGTGGGGGGGGGTGAGGTCTGGTCCAGGGATCATGCCATTAGATTTTGGACTTGGTCCAAAATCCAATATGGCCGCTATGGCAGCCAATTTGAAAAACTATTTGAATTTTTTTTTTTTGCATTTCTACATGTTTTAAGTGATTTCTAACCCCCCCCCCCAAAAAAAAATTGTTAGAGAAAAAAAATTTTTGCAACTTTTTTTTCAACAAAATTTCGATTTCTTTTTTTTTGCATTTCTACATGTTATAAGTGATTTCCAACAAAAAAAACATGCCAAAATTATAATTGCGGCTGATTTTGGAACTTCAGGTGATTATACCCATGTAAAATCAATTTCTGTCTCAAGGAATCTAGTTATGACGAATGAATTGAGTATGTAAAAGTTAAAAGTAAAAGGGAAAGTTGCAAACCAATAACTCTGTGAGCACTGTTGACGTCAAATTGAATGAATAGGATATCAGGTTCACTTGAGTGACCTAGCAGTATTGGCGGCGGAAGTTTTGCACTCTACCGAGTGCTCCCCCTCTAGTTCTTTCTGTGTTTCTTCCCCTTGCCCATCCCTCCTTCAAGTTTCCCTCTGTTGTATCTCTCTACCCTGCTGTCGGTGTGTTTCCCTCCTTTTCACCGTCATTATGTACTTATGACTTTACTTCAATGACTTAATCTTATCCATTAACAATCTTTTTGATGTTTTACTAAAGTCTAAATAACCCAATTCTGATTGGGTGATGCAACTTGGAAGAGGGGGTCGAAATTTCCCCCCTTTTGTACATTATGGGTAGATAGCCCCTCGGCACCATAAGCATCCAAAAACAGTAGAATTTGCACATGGAAACGTCGCCCAATCACCATATATTTCCCATACATTTGACTTTGTTTCTTCCAAGTCACTTTCTTCATCGATTTTCAATCTCTTTGTTTGAGTACTGTATTCTTGTATATGTATATATTTTTTGAAAAACAAAATCTATGCTGTTTGATGATCTCAGGAGTGGTTGATAAAATGGTTGCATACTGGCAGTGGGGTATTAGAGAAGCAACAAGACGAAAACGATCAGGTGGATGAATAAGCGTGAAAAGGAAAGGGTGGGCAAGACAAATCTAACCTTCAAGTAACGAGTAAGAGATGTTGGCCGAAGCAGGTTAATGGGGATATAAAAGATCATCGTCACCGATGGAAAATTACATTAGATGGTGGTGTAACGTCATATTGAAGGTTTCGAGGCAGAAGTAGCATTTTTGTTTTTTTTACTCGTGGATATGATTCCACAGGCATGAAAAAAGTGGGGACACCAGCCCATATGAGAGAGCAGTACTCCAATTCACTTATTCATAGTTTTCCTTGTCTGCTTTGAGAAGCTCATATTTGCCAAGGAAAGGGTTGGTTTTAACGAAAATACCTAATGATATTGCTCTTGGTGACCAACTTTGATATATAGTCTGATAGGAAGATGTTGATAATGAGTTGGTGAGATCACGGCTGATGTTGAGGTGCAGAAAGAGCTTCTTCCATTGCCTGATCAAGGAATCTTCGGGAGAGCCACGGTGACAATATAAGGGATATTTTCACAAAAGCGGGTCAGGTAACGGTAAAGACTGTCTGAGAATTTTTATCAAGCATATATTGCCCAGTCAGTGCAGAGGCCTTATGGTGATCCTGCGGACATCATTTGAACATTTTTCTCGGCCTTATAATATAAGGGGTTCAAGCACTATTTCGAGAATATCAAAGAAGGTTGATTTTTGAGTTTGTTCTTTACCGTTACCTGACCCGCTTTTGTGAAAATGTCCCATAAGACTTTCCTGGTTTGAATGACACCTTCCACGTGTCTGCCCAGCATCTGATCCTTTCCAGTTATGATGAGAGGGATGCAACAGCTGCCTGTCTGTCGATGGGATGAAGTACTATATTCCAAAGCAAGATCATGAATGTGAAATGTAAAAAATGCAAAGTTATGAATTTGACATCAAATGAGGCTTTATTCAGTATGTCGGCGACAGGTGCCATAATGTGACTGATCATTTCTAGACTGTAGAGTTTGCATATTTTACAACCAAATTCAGTCCCTTCTGAGAGAGGTTTTAGACTTCAATCAAACAATCAATCTTAATTAGTTCTTTGCTTTAATTCGTAAGCTTACTTTGACAAGTTGAAAAATGTCATTAAAATACTTTATTCCACCATTCATATTATGTGCATACATTCTGATAAACTTTTGTTAAAACATACCAATGCTGCTATACCTGCACAGCCGAAGGTGCCTGAGGCATGATGTTTTCCAGTTGTCCGTCTGGCTGTGCGTCCGTCCGTGCATGCATCCTTCTGTGCGTGCATCTGTCCATGTGCGATTTTCATTCGCGTGATAACTTGTGAACCACAGAAGTTATTACAACCAAATTTGGTACAAATATGGACTGTGATAGAAAGATGAACTGGTTCAATTTTGGGTTGCACAAGCCAAAGATTGTGTGACCTTGGAAAATCATTTTGCAAATCATACCCAGTTTAAAGCATCTGATGTTATCTTTCTTCTAATTCTCTCTCTCTCTCTCTCTCTCTCTCTCTCTCTCTCTCTCTCTCTCTCTCTCTCTCTCTCTCTCTCTCTCTGCCCCTCTTCCTCTCCCTCTCCCTCTCTCTCTGTCCCTCTCTCTCCCTCTCCGTCCCCGTCTCCCTCTCTCCCCTTCTCGACCTTTAATTTTGATCAAACAGAACCATGGATTGACATCTGATGAATGTTCATTGATCTGATTTGTAGAATATCTGGTTCATCATTTGGACTGTTGAGAGTATCTGGTTCATAGTGTATTTTGAACGACCTTGGTATCATGCCTTCATTTTCTATATACCATCTGCAACATCATTATTACCACTACTTGAATGGCACCAATCATACTCACCTTCTTGTGGGGCTGGCCGGGGAAAGATTTTGGGCCAGGTCTTCTTACAAACTGGTTGGCCAGGCCTGATGTTCAACTGAAGGTGGGAGGATTTGTTCATGGTGCTCAGAATAAGTCACCTACTCTTCAAGAGAACGACCGCCATGGAATCTTTAACGTCGACCAAGGAATGCTGGTAGAGGATGTCCAGTTTAACGTTCATCAGAGGGATGGCACACACATTGATGAAACACCAGGATGACAGTTTATACATAGGTGGGCGGAGATTCAACTCTACCGTAGGCTTGACAGCTCAGAGGTGAGTGTGCATACATATACCTCCAGGCTATCCTTCCAGTTCCAGGCCGAGCTGCAACATCACTGCAGTATTTTATAATTCCTCATTCCACACCTGTTTGATATTTATGAATTGGAAATTAATTGTCGAAGACCAATCGCATTTTAGGAAAGAAAAGAAGCAGATGAAGACAAAACATGATGGCAGTGAAAAAATTTAAATGTATACAACCGCTTCTTGTATTGTTACGTACAGACAATTAAAAGTGAGATCATAATGAAGAAAAAAAAAGAAGAAATAATTAATCAGTGCATTATTTCCATGCACACCTTGAATACATATACCTCCCATGGCAAGGTGTATTCACACCAATATCGCAGCCAATGGTATTTCAATCCTGTTTTTTTTGGGGGGGGGTGTGGGGGATTGAAACCTTTCACATTGTTTGACAAAGGAAGCTGTTTAGTTGTTCGAAACTTTATGGAATGACAAAGGGAGTAAAAGTTCAAAGAATGCTCACATATTGAAAACCATTCCCACAGGAGGGGAAGGACAAATGCCTGAAATATCCGAGTGCACCAAGCCTGTGTTTGTCCCTGATGAAGGCCACTCGGGTGGCTGAAATGTTTGACTTTCTCGGCGATTGTTTGTGTGTTTATTTTTTTTTTTAGCTCACCTGTACTTTAGTCTGGTGAGCTTATGCGATTGAGCAATATGCATAGGTGAGTGAGTCAGTGAGTGAGTCTGAAAACACCAGTCATTATCGCTTGAACCAAACACACAATTTCGATGAAACTTGACCACAAGCTTCATATCTGACACCTAATGAAGGTGCATTGACCACATCAAAATCTGTGCTCATTGAGTGGGTTTATTTGTGGTTCGGGGGGGGGGGGGTTGGGGGGTTGTGTTGAGCCCTCAAAATTGATATTTGCTCTCTTTTCTGAAACTACACACATGATTTTGATGAAACCTGACCAAAACCTTCATTACCAGTGTTGTACCAAAGTTTGTTCATTACATTAAAAACAAATCAGGGTCTAAATGCTTGTGCGGGGGGGGGGGGGGAGTGGGGGGGGTTGAGTGACTGTTGCTTTTGATCGAGGTGAGCTTCAGGACATGCGATCAGGGCCGGATTTTCCAATAGGCAACATAGGCCATTGGCCTAGGGCCCACCAGTAACTGGGGGCCCACCGGGGACTTGTGGGTTCTCTGATCGGCCAAGGAGTAGGCTAGTAGGCCCTATAGTAAAATGAATAAAATAAAATAAGGTAACGAAAAATACAACAGTACATTTTTAAATGCCCGTTTCCCACCATCTATCTATCTATCTGTAGATTATATACATTACGTGTTGTATTTAGTGGACTTCATTGTTATATTACGTGTGTTTTTGTGTTCTTATTTTGTGATATTGGTTATCTCTTATACTAGACTTGAACTAATTTATTATTACTTTATGCTTACCTGATTTATCCCTTGACACAAACGGTATCATTGACAAATTTGCCATCGAAAAAAGCAGAAAAATGTCATTTTGAACGTCACATCGTTGTGCTTGCAAAATTTATTATGCTTCAGTTTAATTGTATTTTTCCATTATTCCAATGTGTGAGATGTACATGATATGGAACTTGATTTACTTTCATGTACTTTGATGTACTTGATATGGAACTAATTTGATAAAAAAATTATTGATGTGTTACATTATGTTGTAATTCTTTTTTTTTTTACATTACAATATTACGATATACAGTGTATATATATATATACAGTGTATATATATATATATATATATTTTTTTTTTTTGGGGGGGGGGCACTGATAAAGTTTGGCCTTGGGCCCACAAGCAAGTAAATCTGGCCCTGCATGCGATCCTGTTTTTATCTATTTTTGGACAAAATCTACACTTGCTTTGTTGTTGCTTTTTCTGTTTTGAGGCTCTCACAATTGTAGTGGATTATACCTGATGGATTCTAAATTATGTTTGCCCTTTCAAAGTGCAATTGCATCAGGATATCGTATAAAACTGAAGCCTAAGCTTCAAGAATTTAAAATGATGCGGTCACCTGTCGTTTTTCCTTGCATCCGAAGGTCGATGCAGTTGGGGGTATCTATTTATTTTGTACATACGTAAAATGGCAACCACCATATCCACAATCCACAAAATGTTTCTTTTCTTTTTTTTTCATCCTTTTTCACTTCCCTTTGCCTGCTTCACCAGGAATCCAAATCCGATGCACAAGCACGACACGAAAAAAAATCAATAACGTGGAAAGTGAAAGGGCGCGTTTCCATGCATCGGAGCAAACCACGTACCATGGTGTATGAAATACGATCCCGTACGAATTCGTCATCCAAATGTCTTCAATCGCAAAGCAGAGCAGGTAACAGCAATTTGTTCGTTGGGTCCGTGCACAGGTGACGGGTGATGTCATACTACTAAATACTGATCGGGCTTGAGCTGCACGCCAGTCGAAAAGTGTTCCATAAACGCGAACACACGAATGTAGAAGAGTTAAATTAATTAATATTACAATTGGGACCATATATTTATTATGTCAACACCGCAAGGAAGTGGACAGGGTTTGGGGAGGGGCTGGAGGAAGGCCTGCAAAGATACCACTGTTTTGAGTAAGTAATAAATAGATGCCACCTTGGACTTGCCTTTTATGATGGTGTGTACTCGCACTATGAAGATACTGCAATAAATAACAAAGACAAAGCCGGTAGGCGACATGGGTGGTCGCTACATAATTGCAGACGAGTCATACAGTTTTTGAAGGATCGGGGTGAAAATGTTTGACAAAGAGGTTGATTATAGTGCGCATAAAAGCACGGAAGCCGATTTTAGATTTTCTAAAAAATAATTTTTTTAGGATTTTTCAAAAATTTCAAAGTCCCGTTGCTAGGCAACGGTGGCGTCCATAGCAACGGTGCTCAAAAGCATACAACTATATCCTGGTATGAACCCACCAGTCCAGTTTCATCAAAATCGGTTGACTCCTCTGGCCTCCAGTGCTGTCCATTACATACAAACAAACAAACAAGCCGTAGGCAACATGGGTGGTCGCTACATAATTGCATACTAGTCATAGTTTTTGACGGATCGGGCTTAAAATCTTTGACAAAGAGGTTGATTATAGTGTGCATAAAAGCCTGGAAGCCGATTTTTGATTTTCGAAAAAATAAATTTTTTAGGACTTTTCAAAAATTTCAAAGTCCCATTGCTCGGCAACGGTCGCGTCCATAGCAACGGTGCTCAAAAGCATAGAACTAGATCATGGTATGAACCGACCTGTCAAGTTTCATCAAATTCGGTTGACTCCTCTGGCCTCCAGAGCTGTCCATTACATACATACAGACATACATACATACATACAGACAGACGGAAAAAGTGAAAATATGGGTACTCTAGCGACCACCCAACATACAAACATACAGACAGACGGAAAACCTGAGAATAATGGTTGTCTAGCGACCACCCAATTATGTTAAAATATATATTACGAAAAAAAGGGATTTCTTGGCAGGTGTTGGCAGGTAAAGTTACACCTTTTCTCTTTCTGCTGCTCAAGAGTTTCCTTTCTGCTCTTGCATTCTCAAGAGTTACCGATTGTCCTTTATTCAGTTTGAGGACCGACTCTTGACCAACTGGTTTGGTGACAATTGAAGTATCAACGGATTAGGAAGGGAGAACTGGGGATGGAGACAGTGGAGAATCCATGTTTGAGGAAATAGCTTTTAGATCGAATCATTTCAGCCTGGGAGGGTGGATGGTACACTACACGCAGAAGTTAGGGGTTGCTACTGAGAGCCAAGAGGACAGAGACATTGCATGAACTTGGAGGGTGGGAAAAATAGGGGTGGGGAAGGGAGTTACAAACATAGACAGCAACACCACCACCAGGACAAGAGCTGGGTCTGTCAAAGCACAAGAGGGAGCAGCAAGGGAGGGAGATAGATGAGTTTGGAATGTTGTGTGCAAGAAAAGTTTTTGTCAGGGAAATCATGTCAGAAATGGAGAGACAACTTGGATAGAGAGATCCAAGGAATAAGCTTGAAGCCCTCTGATGTTAAAGATCCACAGCGTGAGGCAGGAAGGAGTTACAAATATCTATTGGGGAGGACTGCAGGAATGGTTTTGGGTGTTATGGCAAGGGAGGGGGGAGGAGGAGAATGGGAGTAATGTTTGATGGAGGAGGTTGGAGGTTAGGGGAGTGAGTAACAAAGAGGAGCAGGCATTGACTGGAAAGCTGTGGGGAGGGATGAGAGAGCTGTGGAAATGGACACCTAACATGGAAGAAGCAGGAATGAAAGGGGTGGCATCTCTAGGGGTGAGCATGTTACAGCCAGGACCGCCCTTCTGTTATCCAGATTCCAGCACACGATCACAAACATTGCAGCCACCCAGGGTGTAAAGGCTGACTATTAAAGGCCCTTAAGACCATGGTGCTAGATTTTCTCAATATCATTTTTTCATTATCTCCCATAATGCATTTTTATGACATTTATAACCAAAGGCATACTCAAAACGTAGTGGTTTTATCAGTTCATGTGATTACATATCGAATCTGCATGCCACAAGATGGAACACACGATTTCAAGTGTCGCATGAGATAAATCTTTCATTGTGTATGTCTGTATGGATATCCAAGCTCACAGAAGAGGTGTATGGCAGAGAACATGGACATTGAAGATGTCTTCTCTCGACCATTATAGCATTTGTAAGCCACCATTTCAAACACACCTGAATTCACTTTTTGTGGTTTTTTTTGGGCTCACCTATCGTTTTAACTCACCTGAGCTCTAGTCTGGTGAGCTTATGCGATCGAGCAGTGTCCGTAGGTGAGGGAGTGAGTGAGTGAGTGACTCAGTGAGTCTGTAAATGCTTCAGTCATTATCGCTTGAACCAAACACACTATTTTGATGAAACTTGACCGCAAGCTTCATATCTGATGCCGAACGAATGTTTATTGTCAACATCAAAATCAATGCTCATTTAGGGGGTCTGCGGATGGGGGGCGGGGGGGGGGAGGGTTTGACTCCCAAAAATATTTATTTGCTCTCTTCTCCAAAACTACACGCACAATTTTGATGAAACTTGACCGCAACCTTCATCACCAGTGATGTACCAAAGTGTATCGACTGCATCAAAATATGCACTCATTAAAGGGGTATATAGGAGTGGGGAGGGGGGGGTTACCCCCCGAGATAAGTATTTGCTCTCTTCTCCGAAACTACAAACACGATATCAATGCAACTTGACCACAACCTTCATCACCCATAATGTACCAAAGTGTATCGACCGCATCAAAATCTGTGCTCATTAAGGGTGTCTATGGGGGAAAGGTGGGGGGGGGGGTGGGTTACCCCCCGAGATAGGTATTTTCTTTCTTCTCTGAAACCACACGTACATGATTTTGATGAAATTTGACCACAACCTTTATCACCTATAATGTACCAAAGTTTGTTCACAGCAGTAACAAAAAATCAAGGTCAAGAAGGGTGTGTAGGGGGTTTGAGTGACTGTTGCTCCTGATCTAGGTGAGCTACAGGACACGTCCTCCTATTTTTACGATGCGCATTCTATTTACTCATCTATACTAATAAATGGCTGTGTGTGTGTGTGTGTGTGTGTGTGTGTGTGTGTGTGTGTGTGTGTGTGTGTGTGTGTGTGTGCGTGTCTCCTCCATAACTCCAAAACCATAAAACCTAGCAGCCTGAACCTTTGCATGCTTACTAAGAAAACTCCAAGGAAGTGCAAGAGTGAAAATTGGGCGTTTGAGTTAAATAAAACACCCCCTTTAAAGATAATTAACGGCCATATTTAATTATATCCTTTATCAGGTGCATTCTAATGCCACCTCACTGTCTGGTATCTTAAGGTGTATCATGGGTGCTTGATTTTTCAAAGGCAGTTCATGCTTGATAAGCCAATCGAGGAAAAAAAACCGAACATCTTCAATATTTGTTTACTGTTGTCTTTCAGGACTGTTGTTCATGCTCTACAGTGCACTTCACTAGATGAGTTTTTTTTTCCTATTGTTACAATGAGGGTTACAATGAGGGCCAGACAGGTACGTGAAACTATGTCATGCTGTGCTTCAGTTTATTTGTGTATTGTACGTAATATGTATGTACTGTGTGCTTGTAAAGCGACTCTTTTACTGATGCTCATCGTGTAATGCTGTACATGAAATACGATTTGTGGTGGCCTGTAAACTATATTCAAATGGTTATTTTACTTGAAATAGTCAGTAATTTTGAGTTTTGTAGTATGAAGCAAATATAAAACATATTAAGCTATCTTCTATCTGCCGAGTAAGGAGAAACGTATCTATCTAATTTGAATTTATGCCAATCCATATGATCTCCAGAATGTAACTTTCTGAATTGGCGAGAGTCTACTGAAGTTTTAATATCCGTTTCTCGTTATTGATGAATAGCATATTCAATGTCTATCAACCAACCGACTTTTCATTTTCATCTCTTAAAAAAAACGAGTATTGTATTGATGTGCAATTTTGTGTCGTCTTATCGTTCAGCAATTTGAATAATTTATATTCTCTGTTAATTTTTGAGGAGCAGCTTGCTGATACAGTTTGTTTGCATGTTTGTTTGTTTGATTTATATGCACTACTGAATCGTTGGATTGAATGAGTTGAAAACTGTTGGTCGTACTCAAGGTGTGCATCGGATGGTTGTATGTGGGGAAGAAAAAAAATTTGTGCTCCTGGTGGTTCAGGGTGGGGTGAGGACCCCCATTCTCTCGATTTAAATGTGTATTATATAGTACCGCTCCTGGTGGGATAGGGCATTACAAGTCAAACTCAAATGCGGCAGTTCTGGGGAAATTATCTCATTCATAAGTACGGGTTCTTTGCCAGTCAGCACAATTTGAGTCACGAAGTTGAGTCAGTAGACAGACTCAGATCATTGGATTCGCTATATATGCTAGATATCCCTTATTGACGGGTTTTCCGTCTGTCTGTCTGTGTGTATGTGTGTCTGCAATGCGAGGCTCCACAGCACGAACCAGTGAACCAATTTCGATGAAACTTTGCCAACAAGTGGAATATATACTGGGAATGTGCGCGTTTGAATTTCGTTGCCTAGCAACCACCCGTTGCTGTGCAGCGGCCAAAAAACCACATACAGTATTTTCAATACTTGGCCTTCAGTTTTGAATGTGGAGAAATAAAACGAGACTTCGGAATTAAACACTTCGAGATATTTAGAAAATTTTACTTGAGCCAATTTTTGATTGAGGTTTTATTTTTCAAATGGTAGTCCTTCAAAAATCGGGTGTCTATTCACCGTCATTTTTTATGAGGGGCTTAGGAAAGTGGGCGGAGCTTAGGGAAAGTGGACGTGGTTGATGAAACGTGGGAGTGGCGTAGGAAAGTGGGAGTGGTGTAGCAAAGTGGGCGTGGCTTATAAAAAATAGTGTGGCTCAGGAGGTGTGGTCAAACAAGAGCATTGAGAGAAGTTTATCGGATTTTCCGTGTGTGTGTGTGTGTGTGTGTGTGTGTGTGTGTGTGTGTGTGTGTGTGTGTGTGTGTGTGTGTGTGTGTGTGTGTGTGTGTGTGTCTGCAACGCGAGGCTCCACAGCACAAACGAGCAAACCGATTATTTTTCAAATGGTAGTCCTTCAAAAATAGGGTGTCTATTTAACATCATTTTTTACGAGGAGTGCCAGTTGGCAAAATACGCAATAGGAAAAATCTTGCCAGACAGAGGAACAATTGTATGTGAACCAATACGTCTTGGCAATGAATCTTCGTCGGTGGATCGGTCAGAATGAAAAGCATCGTATCCAGCGCTTCGATCCTTGCAAATCCCTCGTCGCCGACCGACTTGTTTTTCTACTGTTTACATTATTATTATTAATCCACTCTCTAAATTTAGTATTCAAAACATATTTGATGGTTTGTAAAAATTAGCCACAATGAAACATTTGTAACTTGCTACTGTTGCTCAATCTTTCCTCTCAAAGATAAAAAAGAACATGTACGATATATATATATATATTTTTTTTTATCGACATATTCAAGGATGGTTTTGTATACATTGTCGAGGACAAAATGAGAAGATGGTTTTGTACACATAATAAACATGCAAACAACTAGGAAGAACTAGTATGAGTACACTGAACTGATCAGGACACAACAGGCCAAAAGGAACAGCAGAGAGAAGGGGAAAAAACACCAACAGCAGAGGCAAAGGCCAAGATGGAGGGAGGCAGGCAAACAATAATGGGTGTGGGGAGGAATGGGGGAAAAAAGAGGATGCATGGAGTGGACAGGATGGATGCAGAAGGGAATTCTTAGGTGGGAAAACTGGAAATTTGGAAGGAGAAGGCATTGGGCTGATGGTCGTGGGGGGGGGGGGGGTTACGAGGGAAGAACATATCATGGTTTCATAATATGGGAATGATGGGTACTGAGCAAGGAGTTGGGGACACAATATTTGGAAGCTGCTGTTAACTTTCACAAGCATATGATCAGATCAACCAAATGGAGTAGAGGAAGAGCAGGAGGCATTTGCAGGAAAGTTAGTCATTACCAAGCCCAGAAGGGAGGATTTGCCATTGGGAGAAATCCAGGTTGGAAAGTTTACAGATGGAGTCACAGAAGTCGTTTGCTGAAGTGCCGTGGCGGGTGAGAGAGGTACCCAGCCAATTTGCAGGGTGACCATTGAAATCGCCACATTTGAGGAAGAGAGATTTAGGATGAGTGGTTAAAAGTTTGTCCATGTTGTCTGAGAGAGATGTCGATCGCATCATCACTGTGAGGAGGATGGTACAACACACAGATGAACAAGAGGTGGGAACGGAGGGGAAGTCACAGGAAGAGGTACTCCTGGGGTTTGGGGTGCAAGATCAATACAAGGGCAGAGAAAAATGAAGTTATTAATGTAAAGTGCAACTCCACCGCCAGGGCGTGGTTCAGGCCTATCATTTCGAAGGAGACAATAATGGGGGAGAAAGACAATGAGTTGGGGCCATCCTGTGAGAAGGATTCTATTAAACAAATGAGGTTTGCTTTATCGGCAGCGGCAGAGTACAGTGAGATTTGTCAGGTTAGAGCTGAGCCCTCAGATATTTGAAGTCCACACAGTTAGACGCAGGGGAAGGTGGCATTGTGATGGTGCAGGATGGTTGAGGGCAGAGATGCGAGGCTTTGCAGGGACAAGGGGAAACTTTGGGGAGGGGGGTGGCATGAGAGGTAAGGTTTGAGTTTGTGGAGTGTGTGGGAAGGTTTGGGTGTGTGGGGTGCATAGAAAGGTTTGAATGTGTGGGGGGTGAGGGTGAAAGTTTGTGTGGGGTATGAAGGAAGATTTTAGAGGGTGGGGTGAGGGGGAAGCATTGAGGCAGTGGGGATGAGGAGGGATGCAGAAACAGGGGACATGAAGCTTTGAGGGGAGGAATTCTTGGAACTTGACGATTTTTCAATTCTCGCTGAAGTTTATTCATCAAATTTATTTGACCATGTGAAGAGCGTGAGTTCACAAGCATTAATGGCCACACATTTTTCTTGATGTTTGTGTCAATTTGCCTCTGTCTGTGTTGATGTGATCTTCACAACAGAGAAAAGGTTGCCGCATAAATCCAAACACAGACAACCACTGATGGGACCTTTTACGCTCCCATGGGAGCAGTCAAAAATATCCTTGAAATCAACCATATCAGCCATGGAGTTCAAGTATAACCTGGCAACCAAGATAGCTCAAGGTCCCTTGTTTTGTTCCACTGCCCTGTGGCACTCAAGGGACTCCAGGCTTTGATGTCATTTTCAGCTCTACAACACATGACTGGAAGGTTTTCCCAACTTTTCCTTCTGGCTCAGCCTATACAGGTGTAAATGAAGTGGCATTTCCTTGTCATAATCAGTCGAAGATGTCAATCCAGGATATGTTGCCATCACATCATGCCACCGCCTTAAAGAAGCAAAGGCAAAAGTCGGACTGCACAACCGTTGGGTTGCCTTGTGGCTGAGAAAATATTTGCATGAATGCATATTCTTGGTTGGAGAATACATACACATCTATTGGACATCTCCATCCCTGCTATGTCTGCATGTTTCCCCCAGAATAGCCACATGCAACTCCCGTTCTTTCTGTGTTGGGCTTAAGCGGGATGGCTGCCTCATCACGGCTTTTAAGTAGCAAAAATGTTTACCTGTACGTGACATTTTTGACAGGTGGTAGGAAAAGGCAGTGATTGCATAATACAGGTTTTAATGTCCTGGTTACAGCGAGATTAAGCTTTTTTTTTAATCTTGGAAAGCAACATTGTGTTGAACTTGTTTTGCATATAAACACAACACTGCATTGGAAAATAATATGTGGTAGAACATGACCTTGCCTAAGCAATCAGTGAAAAGTCGCTGGGGTAGACATATGATGCCTTCATCCGTCCAGGGAATGAGAACTTTGCCTAAATGATGATAGAGGTTCGAGCTAAGGTGCCGGCGGGTGAGCTTTGCTGGAATTGTTCTGCATAAACATCGGCTTGTGATTCTAACCTTACTGGCTGGGGTACCAAGAGAGGGACCCTCCCTGCTGGGCAAACACAGCACCCTCGCGTTCATAAATATGCAGCGATGTACAAGGAACAAGCAAACAAGAGAAACATCAGCGTGCGATTTCTGGGAGTGCCTCGTGTGCGCTGATGTAGCCATGATGTCAGTGTCCCCTTTGAGTCTTTCCTAGCGCTCAGTGTACAAGGCTTGTCACGAGAGGTTGGGACTGGAAATGGTAATGAGCCTCTGTGTGCCCTCCTTCCAAGCAACCGATCCATAATGGCTCGTTAGCTGGAGGTGTTGCCATGATGTGGAAAGGTTCTTTTGTTCGTACTCAACTGACAGATCCTGCATAATGGTAACAAATCTACAATGAATCCAACACATTTTGTTGTGGTGGAGGCCCATTCTCTTGATGCAACATCAGAGCATTCACAGACAAGTTGTGAGCCTTCATTTAGGCAAAGATCCAATCCTGAACAGGTTATAAATCCATCTTAAAGAGCAGAAATTCCCCTTGAACATATATATATATATATATATATATATATATATATATATATATATATATATATATATATATATATATATATATATATATACATGCAGATATGCAACAAGGCTTTACCGCTTCATCCCAAAACCACCTGTACATGTGGTGCATGTGCAATGAACACTGTATTGATATACATCCATGCTACATACAATATATATATATATATATATATATATATATATATATATATATATATTTTTTTTTCAAGGTTTGAGGTTTCAGGGGGAAAGTTTGAGTGTGTGGGGTGTGTAGGCATATATAATATATAGATCTATAAATTTATTGATTTGTATGCATACAGAACATGTTCAATGTACTTTGTACCAATTTACATTAATTGTTCATCCTGCATTGCATAATTGTCTCGGCTGTATAAAATGATCATCATAAACATATGACTGATTTGCATGCACGTGATACTGCACCATCAAAGCTAAGCAGCAAAGCAGTCAAGCACACTGAGTTGTTGTCAGTGAAGACCTCTGTGGAAGGTGATGGGTGATAGGCTGAGGAATGCAAGGGTGGCTTATTTGGTAGATTGCTCATCTCAGAGCTGCCTCGTCATTAATTTATTCCCATATGGGGTTCACAAGAGACCTTTAAAAAAAAAAAGAAGTGATCTGAGGCTCATGAAAGAGCCTGTTAAAGACACACACACACACACACACACACACACACACACACACACACACACACACACACACACACACACACACACACACACACACACGCTTTGGTGCAGGAAGAGGCCATTCAGCTCCTCATGCTGGACTGCCTGCCAATACATCCTCATACGCCTCCATCTCCAATGCATCCAAGTACCTATCTAATTCCCATTTAAATCTTTCCACCCTCCACTGCCACTACCTCTCCGGGGAGACCATACCGTGCATGAACCACTCTCCAACTAAGAGACCCCTTCCTTAAAATTGTACTAACCCTGATCTTTTTTACCCTCAAGCGATGGTTCTTGGTTCTAACACTGTCCATTCTGCTGAAAAACCCAACTGCACCTATCCACACCTTTCATCTATCTATAATTCCAGCTGTGTGTGTGTGTGTATGTGTGTGTGTGTATGTCTGTGAACGCTGTTTCTCAACAACCACTGGTCCGATCTAATTGAAACTTGCCACGTATATTGCTGGGAACCTGAGGATGTGCCTTTTCAAGGTTTGATATTAATCGGACAAGTGCTTCCCAAGTTATGGCCATTTATTTACCAAACCAATGACAAGACTCGTTGTTGCGTGGGCGTGGCCGATGGGGAAGGGAAGCTCAGCCGCGTTCCCCATTACAGGTTACAACGTATGGACTTCCGGATAGTGATGACTACGTGTTTTCTAATAATTTGTCGATTTCTTATGCGCATTTATAGATAAACACAATGCCCCAAGTTATGATTGTTTTCATATTAGATGGTGTCTAAATTTCGGTAACATCAGAGTGCTGGTATGCTCCGAACAAGGAAGTAAATTTTTTTCTCTCTTCTCTTCTCTTTTTGTTTTTCCTTGCCACGACATTGCGAAAAGGTAAAATACGTTGGCGCTATATGAATAATTGGGGATTAAAACTAAATTGTGAATAATCGTAACTGCGAATAATATGTGAATTTCTGGGCCACGCACGTACAGACCCGCGGATGTGCCTTAACGAGGTTTGATATCGATTGGACGAGCGGTTCCCAAGTTACGGCCATTTTATTGCTTTTTCAGTGTTGAAAAGATGTATATAAGGCAGCTGAAGGTGTCATGTCAGGTCAGGTTAGATCTGTGACCTGCTACAGGTACCATGTAAACCTGTACTAACCTGTTCCATGGTCGGGTTGTCGGCGACTAAACCGTCTCCCCCACCAGGTTTTCTGGTGAGGGGGTGTTTGGATATGGACACCCAGCAGGATTAAAAACAAAACCTGTCAAAGGGCGGAGGAGCTCCTTGTGAGCCAACGGCCATCCATATCTAGTGCCCAACTGTGTCTGCGGACATCCTCCTGCAGTTGGGTTACTTTTTAATTAGGAGGTTGGTGGCAGGATTTGCACTCCGGCCACAGTAAAACCCTTCATTCCGCAAAACGCAAAAACGCAAAAAAATCTGAAAACCCACTCCGTGGGAGTACCTCCTGCGCAGCTTCCCTTCGCAGGGCAGCTCACCGGATGACAGGATTGGGGCAAAGCCTTCGGGACCCCCAATCTTTGATGATAGGAGGGAAACCACGGGGTAACATCCCTGGGTCAGATTGCGGGAGAGTGTGTCGGAGTGGTGCTGAGGTGTCGTCCACCAGACGGCGGTCTCCTTGGGTTAACCTGAGGCGGTCCCTTCGGGTGGGTGCCTGGAATGTCCTATCCCTAAGAGAGGATGATCACCTGTCTCTGTTATCATCTGAGCTCAAGCGTTTGGACATCGGGATTGCAGCTCTCTCTGAGGTTCGGAGACCGGATTGCGGCGAGATAATGGTGGGTGGTTACACCTACTATTGGTCTGGTCGCTCTGATGGTTACCATACCCAAGGAGTTGCTGTAGCTGTGTCCAATAAGCTGACCCCAATGATAATTGAGGTAACACCGGTCAACGAGCGTATTATGAGATTAAGGATTCGTCACTCCTTAGGTGTCATTTCCCTGGTCTCTGTTTATGCTCCGACTGAGGCGAGTGATCTCACCGTGAAGGATGCATTCTACGCCACACTCGAGTCTGTGGTTGATCAGTGCCCCAGACAAGATACACTTCTAGTCTTGGGGGATTTCAATGCATCGACGAGTACTGATAGGTATGGTTATGAGGTGTGTGTTGGTCCCCATGGGTCAGGAAGTATGAACCAGAATAGCACTAAGTTCCTTGACTTTGCAAGAAGTCATGGACTTAGGGTGGCTGGTTCATGGTTTCAGCGCCCACAAGCTCATCGCTGGACTTGGTATTCCAACGCTGGCGGTGTGGCAAAGGAGATTGACCATGTCCTCATTGACGGTCGTTGGAGGATGATCCAGAACTGCAGGGTCTACCGGAGTGCTCAGTTCCTCAATACTGACCACAGGCTTGTTGTAGCAACTCTAAAGCTGCACCTTAAATCCTGGAGAATGGTACCATCCCAGCCTAGGCTGGATGTTGCCAAGCTCAGGGATGAGAGAGTAGCTGAGGAGTTTGCGAACAGGCTGAGTGGACACTTGGGGGGTCTGGGTGCTTTGGGGGGTCCTGAAGAGTTGTGGAGCGCCTTCACGACCACCGTCCTTGATGTTGCCGGTGGATGCCTTGGAGCTCACCGCAGGGCAAATAAGAATTTTGTCTCTCAAGGGACACTGGATACCATTGACCAGAGTCGCAGGGCCAGGCTGAATGGCAGAGCTGAGCTGTTCAGGGAGCTGAGGCGTAAAACTGTACGTGCACTGAGGGTGGACAAGGAGGCCTATGTGCGAGGAATCTGTGAGGGGGTAGAGCATCACCTGTGGACAGGTGATTCTCGTCCCGCTTACAGGGGAATTCGTGCATTACGTTCATCCAAGCCTATCCCTCGGAGCACTGCAGTTCGAGCAGAGAGTGGTAAGCTCTTGACAGAGGAGTCTGAAGTGAAGGCCCGCTGGGCCGGTTACTTTGAGCGGTTGTACCAGGCTGATCCCCCAGCTGTCGAGTTGGACGTCAAGGGTGTTACAATCCCTGTTGCTGACCCTCGAATCAACTGTGGTCCACCTTCGCTTGTGGAAACACGGGCTGCGTTGAACCAGTTGAAACGGGGCAAAGCTCCAGGGATCTGTGGCATCCATGCCGAACTTCTCAAGGCTGGTGGAAATGCTGCACTCGTGTCGTTGCATGCAGTTTTGTGCTCTGCCTGGAACACAGGCATCATCCCAACTGACTGGAAGAGGGGCCTTGTTGTCCCTCTCTGGAAAGGGAAGGGTGATCGCCAAGACTGCAACAACTACCGAGGGGTGACGCTGCTCTCAGTGCCGGGCAAGGTCTTTGCTCGGATAATTCTTGATAGGGTTCGCCACCATCTGCTTGAGCACCAGCGTCCAGAGCAGTCAGGCTTTACACCAAAGAGGTCAACGATTGACCGTATCCTTGCCCTTCGTGTCCTCATCGAACGCAGACGAGAGTTTCGGCAGGGGCTGCTTGCAGCCTATGTTGATCTCTGTAAAGCGTTCGATTCAGTGAATCGGGATGTCCTCTGGAGGATTCTTGGTCTTCGTGGGGTGCCACCAAAACTGATCGATCTGATGTCTGAACTCTACTCTGGTACTGAGAGTGCTGTGAAGTGTGGTGATACCATCTCTGACTTATTTCCAGTTGTTACTGGAGTTCGTCAGGGATGTGTACTTGCCCCCACACTTTTCAGCACTTGTATGGACTGGATTTTAGGGAGGATGTCGGAGAGATCAAGTTGCGGTGCATCGTTTGGCAATGTCAAGATCTCGAACCTTGATTTTGCAGATGATGCAGTCATCTTTGCGGAGACTTTAGACATCCTCTTGGGGCCCCTCGAGGTGCTGAATGAGGAGTCGGAGCCGTTGGGATTACGGGTTTCTTGGGTCAAAACTAAGATCCAGGCTTTCGGTGACATCTTGGATGCTGCTGTCCTGTCTGTGTCTGTTTGTGGTGAGGATGTTGAGGTCGTGGAGAGATTCACTTACCTTGGCAGTGATATTCATGTCTCTGCTGGCTGCGAGTCAGAGGTCAATAGACGTCTGGGTCGGGCCTGGGGAGTCATGGATTCACTGGATCATGGGGTGTGTCGCTGCCGGTACCTGTGCGGGAGGACGAAAGTCCGAGTCTTCAGGTCCTTGGTACTTCCAGTCTTGCTCTATGGGTGCGAGACTTGGACTCTGACCAAGGATCTGAGACGGAAACTTTATTCCTTTGGTACCAGTGCTCTTCGGAGAATCCTTGGCTATCGCTGGTCGGATTTTGTGTCCAACGAGCGGTTGCTGAGAGAGACTCGGATGAGATTTGTTACCTGCATAGTCCGTGAGCGTCAGTTGCGGCTGTATGGACATGTGGCTCGTTTTCCTGACGCTGATCCTGCTCACCAGATTCTCTCAGCGAGGGAGTCTCATGAGTGGAGGAGGCCAGTGGGTCGACCACGTGCCTCATGGTTGCAGCAGGTTGACCATCATCTCAAGGAGATGGGGATGGGCCTGGCATCTGCCTGGGGGATGGCCAGATGGAGGCCCCTGGAGTACCGGCGGAAAGTGGACGCAGCGACGCGCTTTTCTGGCACATGCTCCCATACCTGACCTGAAGGTGTCGTTCCCCTTTCTCACCTTATCATGCCATTTTTTACCAAAATTATTAATAACCAGACTACCACCGGTCCAATCGGATTGAAACTTGCCAGGAATATTGCCGAGACCCCGCAAATGTGCCTTTTCGAGGTTTGATATCGATCGGACGAGCGGTTCCCAAGTTACGGCCATGTATCTGTGAACCAATGACAGGACACGGTGATATGACGTCACGGATGACGTCACTAATGTTTATTTAATAAAAAAAAATTTGGAAGGATTGACGTCACAATTCTTCTTCTTCGTTTGGGATGACGTCACAATCAACACTGGGGACCTGGGTATGTGCCTTTTCAAAGTTTGATATCGTTCTTCCTCATCCATTTCAGCTGTTTCCCAAGTGTCTCCCAAGGTTTGAAAGCGGTTCTTTCCCAAGGTTTGAATTAATTAATTAACTAGCATAACCCGTGCTCTGCGCGACATGTTGGGGTGGGGGTGTTTGAGAAAGGAACTGATGCAGAGTATCAGTAATAATTTTACTTTAATGCAGTAAGTGGAATACGATTTCACTGTTTCAGAACCATTTTATTTACTTTTTTTGTACCATGCACCTCATATGGTCTTTGAGATAATGTAAGCCGAATATCACGTTACTCGAGCGCATAACAAAGTCGAAGATAGCGCGACACGAAACCACAAACTCGGAAATAATATATAAATAATATATAAGGTTTGATAATTATTTAATCATTAATTTATTTAATAATTTACTCCCAAGTTTTGATTATTATTCAAATTATTAATTAATCCCAAGGTCTGAATTTTCCCGAGGGAAACAGCTGTTTCCCAAGGGTTTGAAAGCTGTTTTTTCCCAAGGTTGGAATTAATTGTTGTGCTTGGTAGACATTTGTGAATACATTTACAGAGAGAGGGGCAAGAAAGGGGGGCAAGAGAGGGGAGGGAGAGAGGAGGCGAGAGAGAGGAGGGGGGAGAGAGGAGGCGAGAGAGAGGAGGGGGGACAGAGGAGGGGGTGAGAGGGGGTGGCAAGAGAGGGGAGTGAGAGATGAGGGGGGAGAGAGAGAAGGGCGAGAGATGAGCAGGGAGAGGGAAGGGTGAGAGAGAGGGGGCAAGAGAAGGGAGAGAGGAGGGGCGGGAGGGGGGCAAGAGAGGGGAGGGAGGAGGGGGACAGGAGAGGGGGTGAGAGGGGAGGCAAGAGAAGGGAGAGATGAGGGGGGAGAGAGGAGGGTGAGAGGGGGGAGCGAGGAGGGTGAGAGGGGGGGCAAGAGAGGGGTGGGACAGAGGAGGGGGAGAGGGAGGAGGGAGAGATGGGGGCAAGAGAGAGGGGCGTCACAATTCTTCTTCTTCCTTTGATATGACGTCACAATTGATGCTGGGGACCTGATACTGCAGGCACGAAGCTGCACATACTGGCACTAGCCTATCTATAATTCCAGCTGTGTCTGTCTGTCTGTCTGTCCGTCTGTTTGTCTGCGACCACCGTTTCTCGACGACCGCCAGTCCGATGTGATTGAAACTTGCCAGGAATATTGCTGGGGACCCACAGATGTGCCTATTCGAGGTTTGATGTTAATCGGACGAGCGGTTCCCAAGTTACGGCCATTTATCTGTCGACCAATGACAAGACACGGTGCTATGACGACACGAATGCCGTCACAATTAATGTTTATTTATTTATTTTTTACCCACGATTGACGTCACAATTCTTCTTCTTCGTTTGGTATGACGTCACAAGCGACGCTGGGGATGTGCCTTTTCAAGGTTTGATATTAATCGGATAAGCGGTGCCCAAGTTATGGCCATTTATTGACCAAACCAATGACAGGACACGGTGCTATGACGTCACGAATGACGTCACAATTCATGTTTATTTATTTATTTGTTTTTGATTTTGTGAATACATTTACAGAGAGGGGGGTGAGAGAGAGGGGGTGTCACAATTCAAGAGAGGGGGAGAGAGGAGGGGTGAGAGTGGGGGCGAGAGAGGAGGGGCGAGACTAGGCGGGAGAGAGGGGGGGCGAGAGAGGGGGACGTCACAATTCTTCTTCGTTTGATATGACGTCACAATTGACGCTGGGGACCTGAGTATGTTTCCCAGGTGTTTCCCAAGTTATGGCCATTTATGACACGGTTGGTCCGAGCTAATTGAAAAAATGCCCAAATCCAGTCGTCGTTTACGAGAGTGAAGGAACGAAGCTGCACATACTGGCATGCCTCACCCACGAGAGAGGGTACTGGCACGAGAGAGGGGGAGAGAGAGAGGGGGCGAGAGAGAGAGGGGTGTGAGGGGGGGGGGGGTGAAAAAATGCCCCATCCAGTCGTCGGGCACGCACCTACGGGCCCGCACTAGTTATCTTAAACGTCTCAAGCAATTCCCCTCGTAATTGCCTCCTTTCCAATGTAAAAAGTCCTTTCCTTCAACCGTTCCTCATAGCTGAGTCCAGCTAGCTTTGGAATCAATCTTGTAGTCTTATGCTGTACCTACTCTATGGCAACGATAGTATGTCTTTCCTCAGAGGTGATGACTAAAATGGAACACAATATCCTAGATAAGGCCTCACTAAATTTCTGAAGAGCATTAACACCACCTCTTTTGATTTCTAATTTTATCCCCCTATGGGATACAACGTAAAAACCTGTTACCTTTACCTGTAGCTATCTGGTACTGTGCTGCCTGCTTACCTCCTGCATCTATTACCACCCCTAGATCCTTATCCTGTGTGACACGCTCCAACACTGCTCCTTGCATCACGTAATCTCTATTTTCATTGATCTTACCCATTCCCAACACTTTACATTTTTTTTTCTGTTAAATAGCATCTGCCAATCTTTTGAGTACTTTCCTGAATCTGATCACCACCCTCTCTGCTATCTGCCTTACCTCCAAGCTTTGTGTCATCTGCAAATTTAGAAAGCTGATTCTTCACCCCACTGTCTAAATAATTGATGAAAATTATGAATAACTGGAAAATACCCAGTGCTTCCCAGGGATGGTGGGGAAGGAGGGTGGGAGGGGGAACCCGGCACTGAGTGAGTTTTTTTTTCTGGTGGTGGTTGTGTTGGACATTGACGTGGTACGCTGTGATATTGGCCTTATGGTGGTTACCTTTGGCCTGCGTGCCGGCGGCAGGACTGCCTGACCCCACATCCCAATATACACTTTATAGCGTTCTTTGGTGGCCTAAAATCATTCCAACATCTTCTTCTTCTTCTTTCGGCTGCTCCCGTTAGGGGTCGCCACAGTGGATCATCCGTTATGATCCGCATCGTGATGTGGCACATGTTTTATGCCGGATGCCCTTCCTGACGCAACCCTGGTCGCCTCTTACGACACAGGGATATGGTACACCTATTCTAACCGGGGTATACACCGGCCCAGTACACTGGTGCTCATTTCGCCGACCTCGGAAGGATGACAGGCTGAGTCAACCCCCTGGTGTATTAATTCAGTGGCCCAACGGGGCTTGAACTCAGGACCTTTTGGATCCCAAGCCACTGCCCTAACCACTGCGCCAACACCAGGCTAAAAATCATTCCAACATATGGTAACTTAAAACCTTACCCACATTCTGAAGTCCTGATACCCAAAAGTTTGGGCCTCTTGGTACTATGGTTTAGCTGTTGAAAGAGTAACGTACAAATGCACAAAAAAACACAAACGAACAAACACTTGAACATATTTACAAGATTTAAACGTTTTCAATGCACAACATGTGCTGAAAGACTTAGATAGTTTTTTTTTTCCCATGCTGCGCTGGGTGCCCCATCCAAGCTGTGTCACACGATCACGATCAGGTTCTTTAGACTTCATTAAACCATCAAGAAGATTGATGTTTAAAGCTGTAGCAAAAATTAATCTGAGAGTGCACCATGGCAATGGTGGGCCAAATGGCCTCTTCCTTCTTTGAGGTCAGTTTCTTGATTTTTCAGATATACAAACATGTATACATACAGATAATTGTATTGTGGGAAGGGGGGTTGTGGGGGGGGGTTGTGGGGAGTTGTGGGGGTATGCCAAATTTGCTGGAGATTGTCCCAGCAGTTTCTTTTCAGTGATATTTGATGTCCACACACAAACATATGCAGAATTGACTTGAAAGGGGGAGAGGGGTACAAATGACGTGACCATGGGTACCACGAGCACGTTTGCAAAATTTAGTTGAGATTGGCCCAGCCGTTTTTTTCTATGATTTTTAGACATGGACAGAGAGGGGGTTTTGTGGGGGGAAAGGGAGGGGGGAGAGTGGTTGGTTTAGCTCAAAACCTTTCCCAGATTCTGAAGTATCTACACTCAAAATTTGGGGTCTCGAGGTGCTACCAGGAAAGAAATAATAATGTACACACAAACACTTGAAAATATTTCTCGGATCATGGTCCCAGGACCAATCCCTGAGGAACCCCACAACTTTCATCTCCCCATACAGACATCCTCCACTCACAGCCACTCTTTTCTTCCAATCAAGAAGCCGGTTTCAAATCCAGCGAGCTTCTCTCCCAGGTACTCCACAAGCCATCACCTTGGCTAACAACCCCCAATGTGGTACCTTATCAAATGTCTTCTGAAAGTCTATAGACACAACATATACTGCACTTCCCTCAACCATCCAATCAGAAACGACTTCATAGACCTCCAATAAATTTATTAAACATGATCTCCCTTTGGTAAATCTGTGCTAACTACCTTTAATTAGTTTCTAATCATTCAATAGATTCTCTATCATTTCTTTATTAACTTCTCCAAAACCTTTCCCACAACTGAAGTCAAGCTTCAATATCGATTACCGACCCCGGATGCCCGATTATTTGGTTTTTAGATGTGGAGGCCAAAGAGGCCAACCCAAATCTTCTTTCTACAGGTACTAACCTAATTCTTTACCATGAAACTTTAACTTAACATCCAACCCAATAACAAATAATATTTTACTTTACTTTCTATTTAATGTCTCAGTCAGGGAATTTGGTCAGAGTCCCAACACATAATGTTCTAAACTTTTTGAGAGCTACTGTCAGGTTTTTAACCTCTACAATCAAATTGTACAGGGTCACCTGAAAGTTGCTTTACTCCTGCTAAATTTCTTACACTTCCCTCCCTTCCCCTCCACCCTCCCCCTCAGTGGAATGTGGCAACACTGACTCAGGAGAACGATTGAGTGCATACAGACACAATGACTGATGACTGTACAACACAATCAAACCTGGATATTAAAAGAGTTGAGCATGAATGCTTTACTGGGGACGGGTAAAGTGACTTTTAATCCACCCTGTAGTTGGAACAATTTATACAGGAAGAGACACCAACACTGGTTAAAGTATTTGGGGTGAAACCAAGATGGTGCCCAACGTAGCGACATGTGCTGTGGAACAGAGATGTTTCATTAATCAAGTGCACTGTGAAGGAGAACATCATCCCAGTGGAAATTCATAGGAGACTGTCTACTCAATTTGGTGATGCTCGTCTTTCACATAGTTGTGTGTTTAATTGGTGTAATGAGTTCAAGAATGGCAGTGAATTGATTATCTATTTTGAGCATTCTCATGTGCCGACAACTGCTGTCAGTCAAGCAGACATTAAATGTGTTGAGCAGATAATTTTAGGGAATCGCTGAATTACGATATGCGAAATTACAGAGGAATTTGAAGTTGGTGTTGGAAGTGCGGAAATAATCATTCATTCTCGACTCGTGTGAAATTTAATAAGGTTGGTAAAGGGAGGGTACCAAAGGACCTCACATTTGATTAAAAGGAAAGCTATGTTACTGTGTCAAAAGCTCCTGAAATGCTCCCAAAGGAGAGGAAAAAATATTGCTCGAAGATCGAGACATGTGATGAGACTTTGATCCATCATTTAACACCAGAACTAAAGAGATAGTAAAGGTGCTAAACGCTTCGATGGAACAAGTATGTACATGTAACAGTGGAATACCTGGAGAAATAAGTGAAGTTTAATCAACTTTTCTTTTCAAGTTAATATAAAAAAGTCAATGCTAACTTTGAAAAATCCTCGTATAAACAGATTTTGTTGATTGACAAATTCAGGCCCATATTGTTCAAATCTGATTGACGTATTGGAGCAGCCCACGAAAATTCAATATCGATGAGATGTATTGGAATGGGTTAGGCAACAATGACCACCGAGTCTGAAAGGACCAAGAGACGCACAATGCGATGAATGGGGTGTAATACCAACTCTAGTTGATCAAAAAATTGTGGCACGTGTTAGAATGAGGGTCCAGGTTGTGATCCGATATAAACGGACTAACATTAAGGATTGCTTTGCAATGTAATTAAAATGCAATGTCCCATGACTTTTGAAAGAATCGTTTTTCGTACACTTCAGGATTTTCAAATTGAAATCCAAAAGTGTACAAATAATTTGAGAATGCTATAATAGTTATCTGTGTCGGAGTGGCGGACCCATCCAAGGAGACTGGTGAGGCAACACGAATGTTCTGCACAGAGTATGGTCCCAATGGATGGATAATAGTTATGGTCTTTGAGAATACGAGTGGGTATTGGTGTCAACCAAACTGGATGGGCAGCAAAAGAACGCTGCATCACTTTTGATTAATCTTATTGCAATAATTATTATTTGCATGTATAAGATGACATGACTGAACATCTGTCACTTGTTTTAAATCGGAATCAAACTCGAGGGTGACATTTGCAACCATGCTTAAGGAAAGCATAACATCTTTTTTTTTTAATGGGTGTAATCAACAGAACGTCGATTGAGGTATTCCAACCACCATGGGAAGAAGGAGAAGCGAAAAATTTGGGCATTACCCCCTTCATCTGAGCAAAAGAGCAGACGAGCAGTCTCATGGAATTTAGCATCATACTTCGATCAACATTCTGTGGATTCCATCGTCGTTCTACCTGTCCACCGACGCATATCGACACCAGCTTTCACCAGCAAGACGAGTTCTTTATTCTACACTTTCTTTTAGTTGGCAACAACAATATCCATCGCGTATTGGTACAATAACAAAATTCTGCATTCCTGTGATAGATGATTGCACAGAATGGTAAAAGAAATGGTAAACAAGTTATTTTAATGGAACTTCAAGAAACTTCTTTGGCAGCACCGAACCTGCTTTCAGAAAATGGTACTTCAAACACCGGATCAGATAGATACTGTTATGCAACATTTATTTTGCCTTGTGTCCTCCTAGCAGTTTATTTTGCATCTCTGCATCGACCAAGCAACCTTTAAAAATGCTGTGGAAAAGCTGTTCGCCAGGCAATTAATAATAATCTCGTGGGTCTAGCTGTATCCTTGGGGCGTACACGAGGTAAATGTACCATTAAACGTTGGGCAGAATGTACATACAGCTTGTCAACATCGTTTTCCTTGACCACTGATGAACAATGGTGAATTATTGGTCACAGTAATAGACCACGTAATTACGGTAAAGTAACTTACATGCAAAACACGTCCATTATTGTCCAGACTGCTGTCATGAGATTACATTCCAGTTATTGCGTAGATGTGCAGCTCATGAATTACCGTTACATGGGACGATGTTTGGTGAAATGGTGACGAGTATGATGAAGACCTTTACGGTTTGTGAGGTTGTTTAAAATAATCCATTTTTTTTCTTTGCTTCATTTTGACACAACTGAAGATGGAAAAAAAATTGCATTTTACAATGTTATCAGGATAGGAATGCAGAGAGCATGTTGAGAATTTATAATATACTAGCAAATGCAACCTGTCGCTTTGCTGATTGGGGGGGGGGTATGCCTCACCAAACGTTGCTATACTGTGGGAGGTAGGGATGCAAGGAGGAGGAGGAGGGGGGGGGAGAGACAGAGACATGAAAGAAAAAAAAACAAGGAAGAGAGAAAGGTGAAGGGTGGAGATGGGGTGAGGAAAGAGAATGATGTTTTGCTTAATGCCTGAACATAGACATAAAAACAAACTCATGTCAGAACAGCTGTACACACAACGACACAACAGAGTTTATAAAATAATCCCCTGGCACATCTGCAAAAAGTTTGATGGAAAAAAAAAAGATTCATGTCATGAACAAACTTTGGTACATCACAGTGGATGAATATGGTGGTCAAGTTTCATCGGAATTGCATGTGTAGTTTCCGAGAAGAAAGCAAATGCATATGTTGGGGGGAAACCCCCCTTAAATCCCCTTCGAGCGAGATTTTTCGAATGTGATGAACCAACTTTGGTAAGTCATGGGTGATTAAGGTTGTCGTGAAGTTTCATCAGAATTGTGTGTATTGTTTTGAGAAGAAAGCAAATACCTCTTTGGGGAGGCAACCCACTCCCCCCCCCACTCCCTGTAAACTCCCTCTGTAGACCCCTTCAGACCCTGTTTTTTTATGCCATCACGGGTAATGTAGCTTGTCGTCAAATTTCATTGAAATTGTATGTGTAGTTTCTGAGAAGAAGTTGCAAGTATTTTGGACGGACGGATGGACGGACGACCAGCTATTCCATAAGCTTCCCGGAACTACTTTATAGGTGAGCTAAAAACCATCCCTGGTAATATTGTTGTGGTGCCGGAGTTCGGTGGTGAGGACGACTGCTCGATGGAGCAGTGGGGCCGTCTCCCCTCCGAACACCCGGAATTTAAGGTCCTCACTCCAGACAACTCCGAAGTCGATGGGTCGCTTAATGGACTGTGGACGCCAATATTTCGACCACGCGGTTAGGGTCTTTTTGTCTGATTCCAATTTACTTAAGTAGCCGCATGGTCGAGCTACCTCTCTCTCTAAGCGGTCTAGCTAATCTCTCGCTCTCTCACTCTCTCGCATCTGGTGATGATCTCGCACACTATCCGATAGGCAAGGCAAGAGAAAAAGGATCTTTATTGTTACATGGCTGGAGCTGGCAAATGCATATGGCTGGGGATAGAATGCCTACATTGAATGAACAGCCAGTTAAGAGTCTTGGCAGATGATATGCACAACCGTTAATAGATAGGCACCGAGGAATCCAGGTGGAGAAGCAAGTTGTGCAAGGTCTGTCTACAATTGATGGTTGCAGCTTGCCATGGAAGTAGAAGATATGGTGCTTCCAATATGGGTTGTTGCCTCGTGTCTTATGGCCTCTCCCAATATATGAGATTGCTCCAACAAGAGTGGAGAGGATGGAGAAGATGGTCAATTCATACATGCGAAATGGTTGGATTTGCCAAAAATATTAGCGAGTTTGGTGTTATACAGCAGAAGTTCTAAGATTTTGCTGCTATTTATATCATGAGCTCAAGAATATAAGATGGGAAAGTGCATATATATATATATATATATATATATATATATATATATATATATATATATATATATATATATATATATATATATATATATATATCATCTTCTTCTTTCGGCAAGCTCCCATTAGGGGTCTCCACAGTGGATCAACCGTCTCCATTTCGCTCTATCCTCCACATCTTCCATTGACACTCCAACTACCCGCATGTCTGCCCTCACCGTATCCATGAACCTCTTCTTTGGCCTTCCTCTTCTCCTCCTGCCTGGCGGCTCCATCTTCAACATCCTTCTCCCGATATACTCCGTTTCCCTCCTGTGCACATGTCCAAACCATCTCAATCTCGCCTCTCTCACTTTGTCTCCAAACCGTCCTACCTGCGCTGTCCCTCTAATATACTCATTTCTTATCCTATCCATCCTCGTCACTCCCAACGAGAATCTCAGCATCTTTAACTCTGCCACCTCCAGCTCCGCTTCCTTTCTTTTTGTTAGTGCCACCGCCTCCAAACCATACAACATAGCTGGTCTCACTACCATCTTATATACTTTCCCCTTAACCCTTGCAGCTACCCTTCTGTCACAAATCACTCCTGCAACTCTTCTCCAACCACTCCATCCTGCCTGCACTCTCTTTTTCACTTATCTCCCACACTCTCCATTACTTTGGACAGTTGATCCCAAGTATTTAAACCCATCCACCTTCCCCACCTCAACTCCTTGCAACCGCACCATACCACCACCCTCCCTCTCATTTATGCACATGTACTCCGTCTTACTCCGACTGACTATCATTCCCCTTCTCTCCAGTGCGTACCTCCACCTCTCAAGGCTCGCCTCAGCCTGCTCCCTACTCTCCCTATAGATCATGATTTCATCCGCGAACATCATAGTCCATGGAGACTCCAGTCTGATCTCGTCCGTCAACCTGTCCATCACCATTGCAAACAGGGAAGGGCTCAGAGTCGATCCTTGGTGCAATCCCACTTTTACCTTAAACCGGTCCATCATTCCTACCACACACCTCACCGCTGTCACACTGTCCTCAAACATATCCTGCACGATCTTCACATACTTCTCCACCACTCCCGACTTCCTCATACAATGCCACAACTCCTCTCTTGGCACCCTATCATAAGCTTTCTCGAAATCCACAAACACACAATGTAACTCCTTCTGGCCTTCCCCATACTTCTCCATCAACATTCTCAAAGCAAACATCGCATCAGTGGTGCTCTTTCCTGGCATAAACCCATATTGCTGCTCACAAATCGTCACCTCTCCTCTCAACCGAGCTTCCACTACTCTTTCCCACAACTTCATGGTGTGGCTTAACAACTTTATCCCTCTGTAATTTCCACAGCTCTGCACATCACCCTTGTTCTTGAAAATCGGAACCATACACTTAATCTCCACTCCTCCGGCATCCTCTCACTTTCCAAGACTTTATTAAACAATCTGGTTAACAACCCCACTGCCATCTCTCCGAAGCACTTCCATGCCTCCACTGGTATACCATCTGGGCCAACCGCCTTTCCACTTTTCATCTTCTTCATAGCAGTCCTCACTTCATCCTTACTGATCCATCCCACTTCCAGATTCACTATCTCCACCTCTTCCAACCTTCTCTCTCTCTCATTTTCTTCATTCATCAGCTCCTCAAAGTACTCCATCCACCTTCTCAACACACTCTCCTCGCTCGTCAGCACATTCCCATTTGCGTCCTTTATCACCCGAACCTGCAGCACATCCTTCCCTGCTCGGTCCCTCTGTCTTGCCAATCGGTATAAATCCTTTTCCCCTTCTTTTGTATCCAACTTCTCATACAGCTCGTCATGTGCCTTTTCCTTGGCCTTTGCCACCTCTCTTTTTGCCTTTCGCCACCACTCCTTGTACTCCTGCCTACTTTCTTCATCTCTCTGACTATCCCACTTCCTTTTCGCCAACCCCTTCTTCCTTATACTTTCCTGTACTTCCTCGTTCCACCACCAAGTCTCCTTATCTTCCTTCCTCTGTCCAGATGTCACACCAAGTACCTTCCTCGCTATCTCCCTCACCACTTCTGCTGTAGTTGCCCAATCATTCCACCCATCTTTACCACCATCCAACACCTGTCTCACCTCCTCCCTAAATTTCACGCAACAGTCTTCCTCCTTCAGCTTCCACCATCTGGTCCTTGGTTCAGCCCTCACTCTCTTCCTCAACCTCACCTCTAAAGTCATCCTACAGACCACCAATCGATGCTGTCGAGCGACACTCTCCCCTGCCACCACCTTACAGTCACTAATCTCTTTCAGGTTGCATCTCCTGCTTAAGATGTAATCCACCTGTGTGCACTTTCCTCCACTCTTGTATGTCACCCTGTGTTCCTCCTTCTTCTTGAAATACGTATTTACCACTGCCATTTCCATTCTTTTTGCAAACTCCACCACCATTTGCCCTTCCACATTTCTCTTGTTGAGACCATACCTACCCATCACCTCCTCATCCTCTTTATTCCCTTCCCCAACATGCCCATTGAAATCTGCTCCAATCACCACTCTTTCATCCTTGGATACATTCTCCACCACTTCATCTAACTCACTCCAGAAATCTTCTTTATACTCCATATCACACCCCATATGTGGGGCATATGCACTGATGACATTCATCATCACCCCTTCAATTTCCAACTTCACACTCATCACTCGGTCAGACACCCTCCTCACCTCCAATACCCTCTTGACATAATCTTCCTTCAGGATTACCCCGACACCATTTCTCCTCCCATCCACACCATGGTAGAACAGTTTGAAACCACCTCCAATGCTCCTAGCCTTACTCCCCATCCACTTGGTCTCTTGTACACACAGTATGTCCACCTTTCTTCTCTCCATCATATCAGCCAACTCTCGCCTTTTACCAGTCATCGTCCCAACATTCAGAGTTCCAACTCTCACCTCCACACTTCTACCCTTCCCCCTCTCCCACTGCCTCCGGACTCGCCTTCCCCGTCTCCTTCTCCTTCTTCTCCCAGCGGCAGCACAATTTCCACTGGTACCCTGCTGACCACCGGTACCAGGGGCGGTCGCTGGTAACCCGGCCCTCGACCGATCCAGTATGGAAATTCGTTTTGTTGTCCGCATAATGATTTGGCATAGGTTTTTACACCGGATGCCCTTCCTGACGCAACCCTGGTCGCCTCTTACGACACACAGGGATACGGTACACCTATTCTAACCGGGGCACACAAAGTGCATATATATATATATATATATATATATATATATATATTGTTGTGGGCCGGGAGTCGGGTGAGAAGACCACCAGGGGGGGCAAGCGATCTTGGGATCCCATCAAACTCCCCAGAATAGCAGTCCATCGCACACAGATAATTCTGTGATGCGGCGGGTCATTAACCGACCGTGAATGCCAATAACTCAACCACGTGACTTAGGGTCCTCCGTCCAGTTAATGCGTTGACTGAAAAATAACCATGTGATCTCATTACCGGGGGACACGCCCTTGGTACGCTTTGTTCAAACCGGATCACTTTACCGGATCAGATGCAGCCGAGCGACACTGCCAAGGACGTACCAGCAAAAAGGAACTGATCGTTGGAAATAAAGTCCTGGCTAAAGGGGCTGTCACACCTTGACGTTTTAGCCAGCATATGCCGACGTATGAAAAATTTGGCTAATACGCTGGCACATGTCGAATAGGTTATGGGTAAGTTTTGTATATGTTAAAAGCACGCTGGCATACGTCGTAGTACGCCGAGCTCGTCGACAAATTTTAAGCATGCTCAAAATTTTTCGACGTATGCCAGCGTATGACTCACACGTTCCGCATACGCTGCCCATAAGTTGTAGGCACGTTATGCGATCGTTGACACACGTCGACACACGTTACTTGTAAGTTACTCATAAGTCTAAACACATCGAGGTCTAGCGTACCTAAAACATAATTTCAGCGTACCTGAAACATAATGTCTAGCGTACCTGAAACTTATTTCTAACCTATGAGTAACGTGCTTTGAACTTATGTGTAACGTATCTCCAACGCATATTGACATATGTAGACGTATTTGACGTCTTCCGGACAACCACAGAACTTACTGAACGTGTTTTTCACTTACAGCTACCGTATAATGGCGTATTGGCAGCGTTTAGGGGAATTGGTATATACAAATGGGCTTCACAGGAGGAACCCGTCAGTGTTCCAGACTCCATGGTTTTTTTATTTTTTTTTTCGGCATGACTGTGATGTTGACTCTTCGATGTCTAGTGTGGTTATGATTTGAATCGTCGAGTGGCAGCCTTTTAATCGGCTACGCCACGTGATCGTCGGCGATATGCTGCCGCGCTATGCATAAGTTAGACTATTGTTGGGCATAAGTTGTGAACGCCGACAACATGCTAAGCATTCATTGGTATAAGTTATCTATAAGTTATCGAAACGTTCTGTGTACGTTACTAATACGTTATGCATACGTCCAACTCGTTATGAATACGCCCAAAACTAAAAAAAAACATCAATAGTTCAGCGTACGCCAGCGTTTTACATACATTTTGATACGTTGCCATACGCTGGCTAAAACGTTAAGGTGTGACAGAGGCTTAAGTGAGGATATAGACCATGCTGGATCAACGAAAGAATTGACAAAAACGAGCTGGGAACATTTCTCCCAAGGATTTATTAACAATCAGGCGAGGAAAGGTATGTGGCACAGTGAATGTTGTTTATTGTTGTCTGCAGCAGGAATTGGAATAAATGTGAAAGGTGCGGCAATATGCAAGCAACGTACATAAGCAGACACAGAGCAAAG
>NC_140962.1:66961217-66973717 GCF_056783735.1 Eptatretus burgeri
TGAGTTCAAGCCCCGTTGGGCCACTGAATTAATACACCAGGGGGTTGACTCAGCCTAAGCCTGGTGTTGGCGCAGTGGTTAGGGCAGCGGCTTGGGATCCAAAAGGTCCTGAGTTCAAGCCCCGTTGGGCCACTGAATTAATACACCAGGGGGTTGACTCAGCCTGTCATCCTTCCGAGGTTGGCGAAATGAGTACCAGTATACTGGGCCGGTGTATACCCCGGTTAAAATAGGTGTACCATATCCCTGTGTCGTAAGAGGTGACCAGGGTTGCGTCAGGAAGGGCATCCGGCGTAAAACATGTGCCAAATCACTATGCGGATCATACGGATGATCCGCTGTGGCGACCCCTAACGGGAGCAGCCGAAAGAAGAAGAAGAGGAGGATATATATATATATATATATATATATATATATATATATATATATATATATATATATATATATATATTGTGAGATACTGTATATCACCTTTGTGAGATAATGTATCTATACATATATACACACAAATGAGCCGAAACATGATGACCACTGACAGGTGAAGTGAATAACATTGATTATCTTGGTACAATGACACCTGTCGACGGGTGGGATATAATAGACAGCAAGTGAACAGCCATTTCTTGAAGTTGATGTGTTGAATGCAGAAGAAATGGGCAGGAGTAAAGACCTGATGACTTCGACAAGGGACAAATTGTTATGGCCAGACGACTGGGTCAGAGCATCTCTGAAACGGCGAGGCTTGTGGGGTGCTCCCGGTCAGCAGTGGTGAGTACCGTCTAACAGTGGTCCGAGGAGGGACAAACCACAAACCGGTGACAGGGTATTGGGCGCCCAAGGCTCATCAATGTGCGAGGACAACGAAGGCTATTCTATCTGGTCCGAACCGACAGAAGGTCGACTGTGGCACAGGCCACAGAAAATATTAATGGTGGTCACAGGAGGAATGCGTCACACTCCACAGTGCATCACATCTGCTGCATATGGGGCTGCGTAGCCGCAGACCGGTCAGAGTGCCCATGATGATCCCTGTACACCATCAAAAGTGCCTACAGTGGGCACGCGAGCATTGGAACTGGACCTTGGAGCAGTGGAAGAAGGTCTCCTGGTCCGAGGAGTCCCGTTTTCTTTTAGATCACGTGGATGGCTGTGTACGTGTGCACCGTTTACTTGGGGAAGTGATGGCACCAGGATGTACTGTGGGAAGACGCAAAGGCAGTGGAGGGAGTGTGATGCTCTGGGTAAAGTTCTGCTGGGAAACCCTGGGTTCGGCCATTCATGTGGACGTCAATTTGACACGTATCACCTACCTAAACATCGTTGCAGACCAGGTACACCTCTTCATAGCAATGGTATTCCCTGATGGCAGTGGCCTCTTTCAGAAGGATAATGCGACCTGCCACACTGCACACATTGTTCAGGAATGGTTTGAGGAACATGATGAAGTGTTCGCGGTGTTGCCCTGCCTCCAAATTCTCCTGATCTCAATCCGATTGAGCATCTGTGGGATGTGCTGGACCGACAAGTCCGATCCACGGCACCTCCACCTCGCAACTTGCAGGACTTGAAGGATCTGCTGCTCATGTTTTGGTGCCAGATACCACAGGACACCTTCAGGGGTCTTGTGGAGTCCATGCCTCAGCGGATCGGCACTGTTTTGGTGGCACACGGAGGACCAACAGCATATTAGGCAGGTGGTCATTATGTCTTGGCTCATCAGTGTATAGTCCAGGATTGCTTTTGATATATATTTATATATTATTATATATTTATATATTACTTTATGAGCCTGGTGTTGGCGCAGTGGTTAGGGCAGCGGCTTAGGATCCAAAAGGTCCTGAGTTCAAGTCCCGTTGGGCCACTGAATTAATACACCAGGGGGTTGACTCAGCCTGTCATCCTTCCGAGGTCGGCAAAATGAGTACCAGTATACTGGGCCGGTATATACCCCGGTTAAAATAGGTGTACTATATCCCTGTGTCGTAAGAGGCGACCAGGCTTGCGTCAGGAAGGGCATCCGGCGTAAAACATGTGCCAAATCACTATGCAGATCATACGGATGATCCGCTGTGGCGACCCCGAACGGGAGCAGCCGAAAGAAGAAGAAGAAGATATTTATTTATATATTATTTATATGTATATATATATATATATATATATATATATATATATATATATATATATATATATATATATATTGTTGCGAATTCGCGCCCGTCGGCATGCGATCGACCGCGTGTAGCCAAAAGCGGCCGCCTCGCCCACCGGAACGGACAATTCAGTTGTGACCCTCTGGGAACTACCGCCCGGAGCCAGTCACGGGTGGGGGTTTAACCTCACCACAACTCGGTCTGCATTCTACCCACGCGAAATAGGGTCCGATCGCCGAATGGTCGATTTACCTAAGTACTCGCGCGAGTAGCGTACCGAGGAGTTGTACCACACCACAGATCGACTCCGGACACGAACCGCTTAAGCGGTTCGTTCCATATTACAGGTATAACCGAGCGGAGTTATCGTCGGCCTTGACTGTTCCGATTAATTACCGGGATGTTGAAACCCACTACGAATCCCTTACGCGATGCAAGATGGAGATTCAATAAAAGGAAGGAGACGAAGCAAAGCGGGAAACATTTCAACAAGCAATGCACATTTATTACGGAAACACGGAAGGCACGGAAACACGGAAGGCACGTATATTACAGTCAAGACAAGATGCAACAAAAGCAAATGCAATACGACCGAATAAAAGGGCAATTATTTACAACACTTATACAGTTCGATTTGTCGGGACTCGGCACCACATCACTCATACAAAAAGCAAAGTAAAGAAAGCCACCCTCACAGGCAAGGAGGCAGACAGGTCCGTGGACCAAATGTGCGTGGATCCTGGAGGAGTGGCCATGTCCACGAGACCGAGAAGGTCTTACCCGCGTCCTCGTGACACGATGGCGGGCAAGCCGCAATGTTTGCGCAGCTGCGCTCCGACTCCGTGCCCCTGGCGTGGTCGGCGAGTCCTCTCCGGCATGCTCCGCGCAAGCAGTTTGGTTGGCACCACGTTTAGGGTGGGGAGGAACAGGGCTCCCCGGCACTATCTCAGCGCGGATGGGGGTGGGGGGAATTGCTGATGCTCAGGGAGAGGGGAATGGCTGGCTGGCTTGGACCCCGCGACGAGATGAGCGACCCCCACACCGCAACCTCGTTGCCGACCGCCGTCTTCACTTGACTAGAACTTGAACTCTTCACTTGCCCCGACCAGCCGCCTGCAACTCAACCGCGCGAACTCTCCGAGTCCCCTTATGCTCGTGTCTTTATAGGCTGCAGGAGGAGCCTATATGCAAATTTCAGGATCAAAACGCAATTGGAGGCAGGGCCATGCCACCCTCTGTTCAGCCATTGGTGCGGAAAAAAGTGGCATGAACCTCTTTTGATCCGAATTCCTCTCGTAAAGAATCCACGTTCATCGCGCTTGGAGGCGGGGCCATACCGCCCGACGCTCGCCCATTGGACGGAGAAAAAGGGGGCGTCAAGCCTTCCTGATCCGAATTTCTCCCTCGGAAAGGCTGCCATTCGTGCTCGCGGCTCTATGCGTTCGGCACCAATCTCCGAACGGGCCCTGGACAGCACGATGTTTGGTGTTGACTGGTGGTGTGGTCGATGGTTGGAGAAGGAGATAGGCGAAGGTTGTGGGGGGGTTTTCTGTGGTGGTTTGGTGGTTGGCGGGCATCGTTTGGGAATGGCGGTGAAGTGATGTTTGCGGGATGGAGTTGTGAAGGTAAAGGTAGTGGCTGTTTGCGTTGTTGGCGGCTTAATGGTCGAAAATAACAATAGAGAAAGAAAAATGGCTAACTCAAAGCGTCGCAGCCCGGATGAATCACACATATTCCCTCTATACAACGGGTTTTGGCTAACTACACATGAACTTACCGATATATCTCACCTGAGGACTCTTTATGGTGTAATGCGAATTTCCACAACCGTAACAATATATACATAAATATATATATATATATATATATATATATATATATATATATATATATATATATATATATATATATATATATATATATATATATGTATGTCATGATCCGCATTATGACGTTTCGGTCAACGACGGACCGCATATACCACGGTTGTCTCATAAGATTATAATGGAGCTGAAAAATTCATATTGCCAAGTGATGTCGTAGCCTTCGTAGCGCTGCCAGTCATATATAAGTACAGTATAGCAAATACAATTATGTACAGTACATAATACTTGATAATGAAAATAAACAACTATGTTACTGGTTTATGTATTTACTATACTGTACTTTTTATCGTTATTTTAGAGTGTACTGTTTCTACTTGTATATATATAAAAAAGTTTACTGTAAAACAGTGTGCCGTGTTACGCAGCAGCCTCGTACATCTCATGTTTGCCGCATTTCTTGATCATTTTTCCATGTGCTTGATTTAATCTCGTGTTGTTTTGTTCATCATGGCCCCAAAGCATACAAAATCCACTGATAATGTCCCCAGTAAGAGGCCACATCGAGTGATTGATCTGGAAACGAAATTAAAAGTGATGATGGACTACGAAGGTCGCCAGTCAGCCATATCCCATTCCACCGTAGCTATGATCTTGCCTCCAGTATTCAGTACAGTAACATGCTGTATAGGTTTGGAGGCTAGGAGCAATAGGCTATACCATATAGCCTAGGTGTGTAGTAGGCTATACCATCCAGGTTTGTGTAAGTACACTCTATGATGTTCGCACAATGACGAAATCGCTTCATGACGCATTTCTCAGAACGTATCCCATCATTAAGTGATGCATGACTGTGTACATATATATATATATATATATATATATATATATATATATATATATATATATATATATATATATATATATATATATATATATATATATATATATATATATATGTACAGGTATAGTCCAGCATAGTTTTCGTTCAGGATTGCTTTTTATATATATTTATATATTATTTATATTTTTATATATGATATATATATATATATATATATATATATATATATATATATATATATATATATATATATATATATATATATATATATATATATATATATATATATATATATACACTGCCGATTTTGCAGGTTTTCCCACTTACAAAGCACGTAGAGGTCTGTAATTTTTATCAGAGGTACACTTCAACTGTGAAAGACGGAATCTAAAACAAAAATCCTGAAAATCACATGGTATGATTTTTAAATAATTAATTTGCATTTTATTGCATGAAATAAGTATTGATCACCTACCAACCAGTAAGAATTCCGGCTCTCACAGACGTGTTAGTTTTGTCTTTAAGAAGCCCTCCCATTCTCCACTCATTACCTGTATTAACTGCACCTGTTTGAACTCGTTATCTGCATAAAAGACAGCTGTCCACACTCAATCAATTAGACTCCAACCTCTCCACAATGGGCAAGACCAGAGAGCTGTCTAAAGACATCAGGGACAAAATTGTAGACTTGCACAAGGCTGTGATGGGCTACAGGACAATAGGCAAGCAGCTTGGTGAGAAGGCAACAACTGTTGGCGTAATTATTAGAAAATGGAAGAAGTTCAAGATACCAGTCAATCTCCCTCGGTCTGGGGTTCCATGCAAGATCTCACCTCGTGGAGCCTCAATGATCATGAGAAAGGTGAGGGATCAGCCCAGAACTACACGGCAGGACCTGGTCAATGACCTGAAGGGAGCTGGGACCACAGTATCAAAGAAAACCAAAAGTAACACACTACGCCGTCATGGATTAAAATCCTGCAGCGCACGCAAGGTCCCTCTGCTCAAGCCAGCGCATGTCCAGGCCCGTCTGAAGTTTGCCAATGACCATCTGGATGATCCAGAGGAGGAATGGGAGAAGGTCATGTGGTCTGATGAGACCAAAATAGAGCTTTTTGGTTTAAACTCCACTCGCCATGTTTGGAGGAAGAAGAAGGATGAGTACAACCCCAACAACACCATCCCAACCGTGAAGCATGGAGGTGGAAACATCATTCTTTGGGGATGCTTTTCTGCAAAGGGGACAGGACAACTGCACCGTATTGAGGAGAGGATGGATGGGGCCATGTATCTCGAGATCTTGGCCAAGAACCTCCTTCCCTCAACAAGAGCATTGAAGATGGGGCGTGGCTGGGTCTTCCAGCATGACAACGACCCGAAACACACAGCCAGGGCAACTAAGGAGTGGCTCCGTAAGAAGCATCTCAAGGTCCTGGAGTGGCCGAGCCAGTCTCCAGACCTGAACCCAATAGAAAATCTTTGGAGGGAGCTGAAAGTCTGTGTTGCCCACCGACAGCCAAGAAACCTGAAGGATCTGGAGAAGATCTGTATGGAGGAGTGGGCCAAAATCTCTGCTCTGGTCTGTGCAAACCTGGTTTAGAACTATAGGAAACGTCTGATCTCTGTAATTGCAAACAAAGGTTTCTGTACCAAATATTAAGTTCTGTTTTTCTGATGAATCAAATACTTATTTCATGCAATAAAATGCAAATTAATTATTTTAAAATCATACAATGTGATTTTTAGGATTTTTGTTTTAGATTCCGTCTTTCACAGTTGAAGTGTACCTATGGTAAAAATTACAGACCTCTACGTGCTTTGTAAGTGGGAAAACCTGCAAAATCGGCAGTGTATCAAATACTTGTTCTCCCCACTGTATATATATATATATATATGTATATATATATATATATATATATATATATATATATATATATATATATATATATATATATATATATATATATATATATATATATATATATATATATATATATATATATATATATATATATATATGTATATATATATATTCCTTTGTCTGGATCTTCCCATTCAGAAAAAGTAAACCAAGATGCAATAAATTACATTCATTACGCTCTCCAAACTATAAACAGGCCCCTATTGGGAAGCAGTTTAGATTCCAGTGCTGAGGACAGCAGGCATTGTTACTGCTCCAGCCTTAGCCAGAAATGAACTGTAAGCGATTCTCTTCAGTGTCTCCCATTGATTTAAAACCATAGGTCGCATCTGTGGTGGTGTTCATTTGTGAATTGTTCATTTGTGAATTGTTCATTTGTGGGATTGGGAGGGGAAGTGGTTTGGTGCTCTGCTGAAAGCACCAGCTCACCGTCACTTCTCTGAATGTGCAGGTAGACTTATTAAATAGCACCACCAAGTACTTTCAAAACATTCTGCAATGAGAGACATCCAGACAGGTCGGTGAGAAGAGTGGCCCAATCGTTTTCGGAAAATGATTATAATGAATGAGAAAGGGGGATCCCCACCCTTCTAACCAATCTTGCATAAAATACGCTCCATGAGCTGTCCGGGGGAGAGATTGGCGATGCCAATGGCAGTGGAGATGGAAAACCAAAACTTGCACCAAGACAAAGGACGAGGACAGAAGTACCATGGAGCAAGCTGGTTTAAATCAAGGCAAAGTGAGACTGCAACTGAAGTTGGGGCAATATGAGCATGGGTTCAACTTTCCTAAACCCAAAGCTAATGCCATGTAGCGGCCTAAGAGGACACACGACAAATTAACAGGATCATGTACTCGTGCCAGGAGTGCGTTGTAGTTATGCTCATTTGAGAAACTAAACTGCTTTATTTTCCACACCTACACCACTTCAACCCCCACACCCTTAACTCTCCACCCCAAAACGTCTCCACACCCATGCGCATCCTGGAGAAAAGTTTTGATTTTCAAAGCTTTCTTGCGTCTCCTTTCTATTTCGACTGGTGTAAAGGTTTGTTTAATAAATATGTGAAGAGCAGTTAAATGCTGTAGCTTACCAAAGGTCAAGATGGTTATCTTTTCACTCCTTTCTGTCTATTTGTCTGTGTGCAGGATATCTAAATATTGTCGATGGATCCGGATGAAATTTTGTGGACAGGTTCGGTGTGTGACAAGGACGAACTGATTAGATTTTGGTGATCCAGATCCGAATCTGACCACTAGAATTTTTAAAGTGATTCTTCACCATTAAGAGATCGGCCAACAATGATAGAGAGCACGATATCTCAAAAAGTTGTGGACGGATTCGGATGAAACTTGGTGGACACGTTGTGTGGGTCCGCGACGAATTCATTCGATTTTGGTGAAGATCCGAAATCGGATCCAACTACTAGAATTTTTTTTAAAGTGATGCTTCACCATTGAAAGATATGGCTCAAAAATGATATTTAGCATGATATTTCAAAAAAATGTATGAGGCCGGATATGTTATCATGGATCAGGCACTAAGGGGTGGAGGTATGCGCTCGACCTAGTGCCCTTCTAGTGTTTGTAAATGTGCTGTTTGTTTTCATTACCTTCGCATTCTGCGAAAGGTTATGTTTTGGTCGGCGTGTATTTATTTATTTATTTATTTATTTGTAATCTTGTGATTCGTATAACTCAAAAAGTATAAAACCGAATTGCATGAAATTTGGTGGGATGATTGGTTATTAGCCAGGAAGCATTCGATTAGATTTTGGGATCGTTTGGGTCAAAGGTCAAGGTCAAGGTCACGAAAAGGTCAAAATCGTCTTTTTACGATAACACGGTCAATTTTTATTCAATTTGCATGCAACTAATGCCAAAATGTTCAGAATTCAACGCCTCATCTTGTGGTATGCAATATGACACAATGACGCCCATACTCTTGTTACCGGTTAGGGGTCAACGGTCAGGGGGGTCACGACCTTGAAAAATATGCGGTTTTTGTCATAACGCGGTCAATTCTTGTCCGCTTTACATGAACCCAGCACCAAAATGTTCAGAATTTAATGCCCAATCTTGTGACACAATGACGTCATAACACATGTCACCGGTTGGGGTAAAATGTCGGGAGGGGGGTCACGCCCTTGAAAAATATGCGGTTTTCGGCATAACGCAGTCAATTCTTATTCGATTTGCATGAAACCAGCATCAAACCAGTTCCCCACACTCATACCAAGAACAAAAAAAGTAGTGTCGGCGAAGGTATGCTCTCTATGAGTGCCCGTTCTAGTTTGCTGATGTGGACATGACCAATAATTGGGCTTATGCAGGTTAGATTTTTTTTTTTGGTTGCACTTGCTCATTTGTGAGCTTGCAATGGTTCATCAGTCATCACTTGGCATTCCTTGTGATTGAAATGTAGTGAGGAGGTAATTTGGAACATTGGGATTGTAAAACATTCCATATTTCCTTTTGTATATATATATATATATATATATATATATATATATATATATATATATATATATATATATATATATATATATATATATATATATATATATATATATATATATATATATATATATTCCCTTTGGAATGTTCAGGTGGACTACTGCAAAAGTGTTGTGACCTGCTCCTGACAATACTTGAGAATTGACTAGCTAAGAGAGCGGTAGTGCTGCAAGGACCGGTATGGGTCACAAGGACAGTGTCATGCTATTGAGTGTGCAGCATTGTGGGGAATGTGTTGTTTTATCTAAAAGTGCAGAATTAAAGAATGGTTCTTTTTTATGGGGGATGTAATTTTATGCTGTTTTATGCTCCAAAGGAAATATGACGTACCCTTTGCGAATGTTGAGAATGAAATCTGCCATGAGCAAGCATATTCGTGAACTGGAGTGGCATGGGTGGAGAATGTGAACTACGTTTGACCAAGAATGCGTCCGATTGGCATTGAACAGAATGTAGTTGCAGATTGTCTCACAGGTAGGAGATAGATTTACAGCCATGGAATACTCATAGTGATTATTTGTGCATACCCAAAACATTAGGATGTTACACTGGAATATATATACAGTATGTATATATATATATATATATGTATATACATATATATATGCATGCAGTATATATATTTTTTATATATATGTATATTATTCCTGGTGTTTCCTTAATGGTTGGGGTGGTGGGCTTGGGATCCTTGGATCCTGAGTTCAAATCCCTCTCAACTGTTGAATTCATACCAGGTGTGGTTGACTCTTCCTGTCATCCTTCCGAGGTCAGCAAAATGAGTGCCAGCTTGCTGGTATCCTGTGTCGGAGTGGCGACCTGTCCAGGAATATTGTCTAATAGCCCAGGAGACTGCTTCAGCAGCACAAACGCTCTGCACAGAGTATGGTCCCAATGGATGGATGGATTATATGGAGAAAACACTAAAATCAGCAAGTGATAGGGTTTGTTTTTGTATACACAGTCAAGGCTTGTGGAAGAGATGGAACACAGAACAGATCAGGAAGCAACATCGCAAAAGGAACAGTCGAAAAAGAAGAGGGAAACGCCAACAGTAGGCTGACGGAGTAATTATACAGAGACAAACAAACAACGGACACACACAAACACACACAAACACACCACACATCCATACACACACACACACACACGGATACATTAAGTACTTACAAAAGCTGTTTTATTTGAAGTTATAACCTTAACTTAGAAGCAATTTACTGATTTCCCAACAGCCCGGATCATCAGCTGGGCACCGTTTTTCATCGAGGTTTCAATCCTTTCAGCCACGAACCTCTCCGAATGGCGGATCCACAACCCCAGTCGCAGTCCACATCAGTGGATTTCTCAACATCAATGGACCCATCAAAGTGTGAGGCAAGGGCACCAGCCCAGAGGGGAGAGTAGTACTCCATCAAGCTGCGTATGAAGGCCTTGCAGGTGGATTGGAGTTCAGTTGTGCTAAAGAAGGACTTTGTATAATTGAGGATGCCCAGTCGGCAACTGGCTTTGGAGGCCAAATTTGAATTGTGGTTTGCCCAAGAGAGATTGTGGCTGAGAGTAAGACCCAAGAGTTTCAAGGTGGAACTGACAGTGTGACAAACATTCCCAACCAACAACCCTCTTGTTCGAGAGGGTTGTTGGTTGGGAATGTTTGTCACACTGTCAGTTCTACCTTGCTCTTTCATGACCCTCGCTCCTTCAAATAAATAAAAAGTCTAAACCTCCATGAAAAATGAAGCCCAGCTGATAACTCAGGCAATCAGAAAATCCGCCGCTTGCTTACGGGTTACTAAAGTTATCATTTTAGGATACAAATTTAATCTGTTACTGTTCATCAAATGATTATAACTGCAATGAGGATCAGTATAAAATGGTGTGAATGTGTATGTGTGTAGTTTGAGTTGTTAACAGAATCAAAACTTTTCAAGGCAGAATTTACAATAGTTTCATGAACAATATTATTGCCTCCCAATTTGGCCATTGAACGAGATTGCTCCCAGCAAAGCTCTGTAAAAATGGCCACATGCCCACTTCCTTATATCAACCCAAGGAGGTCTCAGCACTTCTTTCATGTGAATTTGCTCGTGAGGTCCTAAAAAAACAAAAAAATTGTCAACAAATTGCCATAAACCAACGAATGACATGGTTCACCAATATATGCACATCACAATCTAATGACCAAATCACTTTGAAAATGCATTTACAGTCGATTTTTAGAACTTGAGAACGAGGGAAGAGTTCATGGAGTGAAAAGAGATACAAGAGTGTGCCAGTTCTAGTGCAGTTTTTGTTTTGTGATCACAGCCATCTGTGATGGACCATGCATTGGAGATGGATAACAGATTTATTAAATGGTTTCATGAATGGCACATGGATGGGAGATACAATGACGTGAATGTGGAGATGTTCTCATCGCGATAAAGACATCATTGCAAACCTCGACATGAAACATCAGCGTCATGTCCTTTGCATGCAAAAGATACGCCATGGATCACACCACGTCCGACTTCAAATACAGTGCCAAGAATGAGTCTTGCTGTTAAGAAGCCGAAACAGTATCGAAGCACCATGTTTGTAAAAGGTGAACCATTTACTTTGTATGTCAGAAGGTGTTTTTCAAAGGCTGATTGTTGCACGTGTTCTTGTGCAAATTGCATGCGAGCCAAATATAATTTCAGTACAATTACAATGAGACAATGTTTCTTCACAGTATTTCATTTATTGAGGTGTTCCAGAAAAACATGTAATACATGCAGTGACGGTATATTTGAGGCAGGGATGCTCTCTCGACCCACTCGTGTTTTTCATGCTGGTGGAGCTGGTAAGCAAGAGCACAAATATGAAAGGTATTCTGGGGAGCATGCTGTATGCAGACAATTTGGCTGTTGTAGCGGAGAGTAAGCGGGAGATGCAGGAAGTGCTGGGGGAGTGGAAGGAGGCATTTGGGAAGCATGGGCTGACGATGAGTATGGAGAAGACTGGGGTGATGTGGGTCAGGCAGCAGAGAAAATAAGTTAATGTTAGGTTTGAGGGGAAGGAGATCAGGCAGGGAAATAGTTTTGAGTATCTGTGGGAATCGTGACTGGGGATGGTAAGGCCAAGGCAGAGATGTGGAGGAGAATACAGATGGGTGTGAATGCTTGGAGGGAGTACTGGCAGACAGAAAAATACCAAAGAAATTGAAAGGGAAAATTCTGTTATCTTGTGTGATGCCGCCCTATTTTTTAACAGTCTCACTGACAGGG
>NC_140962.1:66978717-66993717 GCF_056783735.1 Eptatretus burgeri
GCCTCGCTTATCACTGCCATTGACATTACACAACAAAAGAACAGTCAGGCGGTCTTTTGGAACTTTACCTCCGGCTGGCTTGTCACCGGCACTTGCTAGAGAACCACGGGGCATGGCCTTATAAAAAAGGCCCGTTTCGTCGGCATTGTAAATTTCTTTCTCTGCAAAATTCGCAAGCAGGTCGGGGAGCACATTTTTTATCCAGTTTCCTGCCGCTGCACCATCAGCTGCCGCTTTTTCGCCATGGAATTTCTTGAATGAAACGTTGTTCGCTTGCTTCCAGCGCATCAGCCAACCATTACTAGGTTCAAACTCAACACCGATCAAAACGGTGAACGAAGCAGCCTTCTCTTTGATGTTAGAGTCTGTTACGACAGCATTGCTTGCACGAGCTTGATGGAACCAAGCAGTTGTCGCTTCATTGACGTCTTTGTGGATGCTGTCATGGCTACGCTTTCTGTTGATGTTAGAGTTGTTGAGGACTTTGATACGAAGTGACTCCTCATCTTTGACAATTTTGCTGACGGTCGACAATCCAATGCCATACTTTTTCACGACATCGGCTCTCATCAGCGATTTCGACTTTAAAGAATCCAAAATTTCAACTTTCTCCACAACACTCAGCGTTTTTCGAGCGGACGCCATTGCGATGAAGCGGAACGTCCACTTCCTCATTCGGGATTTCCGGAAAACTACTGTATAGGAAAGTGAAACTAACGCATCAGCCGACTGATGCCAGTTTTTCCTGTCGCTTCAGATATAAAATTGTACTTTGTGTTGAAAAATATGTTCTGATACGTGGATTTTCTTTGTTCGCCTGTTTCTTATATGCAGGTTTCCCCATATACATTTACATAGGAACATGTTCTGGAATAAGAAAACATATTCTTATACGTGGGTTTTTCTTTTATCCAGGTCTTGTATCTGGGTCAGACGATATATATATATATATACATATATATATATATATATATATATATATATATATATATACATATATATATATATATATATATATATATGTATATATGTATGTATATATGTATGTATATATGTGTAAATGATATATAGAAATATATCTATATGTATATTTTTTCATGAACATGTAGATGCATTATACATACCGTACATATACCTATATGTATGTGTATGTATAAATATATATATATATATATATATATATATATATATATATATAAATATATACACACACATATATGTATATATATCCACACACACACACACACACACACACACACACACACACACACACACACACACACACACACACACACACACACACACACACACAAGGTCCGTCTAAAAAGTAACGGGACTGAGCATGCTGTGTGCTCCACTTACACAACTTGAATGAACGGGTTGCGTCACAGTCTTTCGCAACATTCCAGCAATATATATGATTAGTGATAGTTGACTGATTAGTGATTAGTGATTAGTGTGTGATTTTTTACAGATAGTGCTTTTCACGTTGTCTCGTCTGAGTCGCCACGCCATGAGTCGTGAGCAGAGAGCCAATCTGAAGTTTCTTGCCAAGCTTGGCAAAACACCTTCCGAATCATTCGCAATGCTGCAACAAGTCTACGGGGAAGAAACGATGTCACGTACACGTGCATTTAAATGGCACAAGAGGTTCAAAGAGGGTCGGGAGGAGGTTGAAGACGATCCATGGTCTGGAAGACCTTCAACGAGCAGAATGGCGGACAACATCGAGCATTGGAAGTAGATGGTGCACGCAGATCATCGACTCACTGTGCGGATGATTGCTGAGGAACTTTCCATCAACAAGGACACTGTCTGGAGCATCATCACTGAAAATCTTGAAATGCGCAAGGTGTGCGCAAAGATGGTCCCCAAGCCGTTGTCCGAGGACCAGAAACAGCAAAGAGTCACTGTCTGTCAAGACATTATCGAGCGTCTCGAGGACGATCCAGACCTGTTCAGGAGAGTCATTACTGGCGTTGAAGCGTGGATATTCGAATATGATCCTGAGACCAAATGGCAGAGTCGTCAGTGGAAAAGTCCGGCATCACCAAGACCAAAGAAAGCAAGGATGTCAAAGTCGAAGGTCAAGGTGATGCTCATCGCATTTTTTGACATCAAGGGCATCGTCCGCTTCGAGTTTCTACCACAGCGTCAAACAGTGAATCAATACGTGTGCAAGGAGATCCTCCGGCGCCTCATGAGATCAGTCTGGGACAAGAGGAGGGATCTGTGGGAGAACAACGCCTAGGTGCTCCACCATGACAATGCCCCTGCTCACAGTGCCCTGAGCATCCGACAGTTTCTGGTGGAGAGGAACGTGCCAACTCTGGAGCAACCCCCATATTCACCAGACTTGGCCACTTGTGATTTTTTTCCTATTCCTCAAGCTCAAGGGGGTGATCAAGGGGACCCGATTTCCTGATGTGGAGACCATCAAAAGGGCCGTGATGACGGAGCTCTGGAGGATTCCAGAAGAAGCCTTCCAGGGGGGTGCATCGAAGCGTGGAGGAAGAGGATGGACAAGTGTGTGAGACTGGAGGGAAACTATTTTGAAGGGGACAAGCTGTGATTTCAATATTTTTTTGGAATAAAATTTCTGTGAAGCCAGTCCCGTTACTTTTTTTAGATGGACCTCGTTTGTCTAAGTATTAACTTTAATTTAACAATTGTATGTTAAATATCTATATTTAAATAATGGTTAGATATAATAATTTTCTTAAAAGCCTGATGTGAGACTTATTTTATAAGCATTGTCCTCCACCGATGAGGCAATTATAAGTCTATAAGCCTTTTAAATAAACATAACACATCCTTGTGAAGTTATTGTCTGCATACTGCTTACTTCCACACTTGAATGTAACACTAATTTGTCCTTTGCTTGCTCTCCTGCATGAAAATAAATGCTTGCTCTGGAGCTCAAACACTGTTATCACTGTATTTTGCTGTTTTCAAGATATTTAGCTAATCTGAGATTCTGTTATTTCGATCAATGGTCACTACCTCTCTCAGATGTAAACCACAGCAGCCTGATATACCACTAGTGGTGATCTCACGCAGTACTGAAACATCCAGCACTCTTTAATCCACAGAAGTTTGAATGTAAAACCAGACAAATAGGCTGGTATGAGTGGCAGATGATTTGGATACCCAATTGATTATGATAATTCTCTCTAATAAGGGGTTTTGTGTCATGCCATTAAGATGCTACAAGCAGACCTTGATGCAAGGATGGTATTCTGTCTTTCGGTGCGGATAATTGACACGTGACAGGTAGCTTCCTTCTACAGTTAGTTTCCAGGCTTTGATTTCACCTTGGTTCTTTATCAAAGCTGACGATCGTTATAGTGAAACTACTTTATCAGTGACCTTGGTTACTACACCCAATGATGGAATACAAAAGCAGTATTTTCAAAAGCACAAAAGCACCTGTGTGTAATCCAATATGGGGCACTGGAAGTTTGATAGTGTCCCCTGAAAAGCACCCATTCGAAAAGGTCAGCCATCTAGTCGTGATGTGTACTTTTGATTTATTAGTTGGTGCAGTTTGTGTATGACATCATTGCAGACATACTGTAATTACTATGCGGTGCAATGACAAACAGTTGGGTTTTTCCTCAAGTTATATGTTGGACTACATTCTGAAAGCAGATGCAAGTTAAATTGGAATTCATTTACAAAGTTGACTCAATGGTGGCATCATCAGGAAAGTGCAACGACATGGCTGATGGAGTGCCCACAAATATCAGGGCAGGAATTTAGAATTTTGGAAAGGTATTGGCACACAATGGCCTATTCTTTACGAGAGTCCCGTTGGAATGTTTAACATCCACCTGTGAATGCTTACTGAGCTGACACCGGGTTTTAACGTACCTCCGAAGGACGGTGCACTCATGAAATGACCTGGCTAAAAAGCACCAGTTAAAGTTTATAGTCAGGTGGTGAATCAAATCCAGATGAAACACCTCAAAGACGAGGGCAATGCCTTGCTATCATGTCAGCCTAGTGGGACTATAACACAGATGGACTGCTTCTGAAGAGTGCTGGAATGTTTTGATTGGGAATTGAACTCGATACAGTGGGGAACAAAAGTTAGAGTCCAGGAGCAAATTTATCAAATTAGATGGGATAACAAAATATATCATTCCAATATGAAACCAAAAGCACTTTCTATAGATTTTTATGACCTCTTCAGGAAATGAATGCTCCTCCTCATGCTGTCAGACACATTTGGCTGCTGAGACAATTTCTTTGGTCTGGGGGCATAATCCTGAATGGTTATATATATATATATATATATATATATATATATATATATATATATATATATATATATATATATATATATATATATATATATATATATATATATATTGTTGCGGATTCGCGCCCGCCGGCGTGCGAACGGCCACGTAACTCGAATCGCGGCACGTCGCCCACCGGACGGACAATCCAGTCGTGACCCTCTCGGTCTAACGCCGGGAACTAGTCACGGGTGGACCTTTCGGTCTCACCGCGATCGTGCCAATCGGCCCCCGCGTGGGATAGGGTTGCTCGCCAAATTCGACCTACCTAAGTACCCACGCGGAGGGTAGACCGGGCGATCGCACCTCGCCGCAGGTCGACTTCGGACACGGGCCACTTTAAGCGACCCGTTCCGTACTATCGGGATAACCGAGCGGTGTTATTCGTCGGCCTCGACGGTTCGATTAATTATCGGGCGTTTCAGCCCACGACCAACCCTTTACGTGAAGCAAGATGGAGATCCAATGAAAGAAAAGACGAAGCGAAGTTCAACATAAGGCACATTTATTCGCGATGAACGGAAAGCACACATATACAATTCCACCAAAAGCACATGTAAAAGAAGGAGACACACAATGCAATATCACACAAAAAGCAAATGCAACAATGCAGATCTATCCGACTACCGAGCACACGGCAACACTTTTACAATTTTACTTCACAGACGGCGCCGACAACACATACCCAAAACCAAAGAAAAAGAACAACCTCAAGGATGAGGCGGGCCTGGGGCCGAGACCGGGTCGGGCCTACCCGTCTGATGATGAGACGCGAAGTGGCGATGGTGCCCCAACTCCGCGGGCCTCGCGGACAGTGTCTGGTAGGGGGTGGGAAAAGGGGCCCCCTTTGTCGCACTATCTCAGCGCGGGGGGAAACAGGAGGGGGTTGCTGATGCTCGGGGGAAGGAGGATTTTACTCTGTCTCGGGTCCTGCGACGAGCGTCTCCACCTCGACCAGGTCGCGCCGTCGGCCTCCCGCCTTCAGCTCCCGGCACCGACGCGAGCACCCCCTCGTCCGTCTTCGCCGCCGCCACCTCTCCACAGCTCCGCCGACAACTCGTTCCCTCCGTCTCCTTTCTTGAACTCCGCACAGCTCGTTCCAACGCGCAACTCTCTCCTTTTACTGACGAACGCAGTCGTTTATATAAGCCCCGTGGCTTTGCTCTTTCACCCTTTGCCTTCGACCTTTCACCTCTCCAACTGGCTCCTCATTGGACCGAGGAAAAGTGGGCGTGAACGCTTTTTTATCCATGAATTTGCATATAGCATCCTCACTCCAACGCCCTGGAGGCGGGGCCAAATCGCCCACGCTCTCCGATAGGACGGAACAAAAGTGGGCGTGAGTCGTTTTTGATCCGTTTTCTGCGGAAAGTCTGTAATGTTTTTGTACACGCTGTTCGGTGCGCGCCCTGCACGAGTCCAGTATCGGTGCCCACAAGCGGCGCGAGAACGGTGGCGATGCGACGGTTGCGAGGTGTGACGGTAAAGGTCGTGGCTGTTGTGGTGAAGCGGCATTGTGGTGGGTGGTTGATGTTGTGAAGCGGCGTTGTGGTTGGTGGTTGTTGTGTGATGACTGTTGAGACGTGGTTGGTGGTGGTAGAAATGGCGGCTGGTCCAAAATAAAGATAGGAAAAGAAAAACGGCTATCCTGAAGAGTCGCAGCCCGAGTGAATGACATGTATTCCCACTAGACAACGGGTTTGGGCCTAACTACACATATACTTACGGAGATATCTCACCTAAGGGACCTGAATGGTGGTGTGCGAATTCCGTCAACCACAACACTACCCCCTCCCCTTTTTACAGACTCGTCCCGAGTCGTCAAATTTTCATGTGCCATCATGTGTAGTTTTCCCCTAGTACATTTTACCTACGGATCCCTGAGTGCGACATTCATGGTATTCGTGTCCCCAAAATAAATAACCTGAGGGCTGAGTAACTACCTAAACAAACTCACTCACACAGACGACTTAAATAAAATTGCCGGCGCTAAGACATACATGCCGGGGGCGCACTCATATTTACAGTACATCTTAACCTTAACTCACAAATTTTACACTAAACCATGGCCCAGGATCATTGAACTCTGCAAAAAGAAAGCAGTTAGCAGGGAGCCAGGCTGCCCGCATGCAGTCTCTGGCTCAAAACAATGCAGGTGACAGGGAACGTGGCTGGCTGCTCACATGCAGTCCAAGGCCTTCCCTTTTGAACTGAACGCAGTGAACCACAACGGTGCTTGGGCTGCACAAACGCAGTCTCCGTGCCAGCTCAAGTGGCACACGCAATGAACACAATGAATGGTTGGATGAATGGTTTGAACTGAACGCAGTGAACCACAACGGTGCATGGGCTGCACAAATGCAGTCTCCGTGCCAGCTCAAGTGGCACACGCAATGAGCACAACGAATGGATGGATGGACACAACATGGTGCACGGGCCGCCACTGCAGGCCCGTGTTGTAGCTGCCAACAGGGCAGTTCTTGCAGCTTGCAAACTGTTGCCTTGATCCTGGCGCACATGGCAATGAACGGGGGGGGGGGGGGGGCAAAGCAAAAATTGAACGGGGCTGGTGAACAGGGGCAGTGGGCATGGCATGACAAAGGTAACAGGCAAACACAGCCCGCAGAAGAAGGCCGCTGCAGGCAAACACAGCCGGCAGATGAACTGACCGGCACAGGCCTTGAAGTACCACAGCTGCAGATGATCCGGCCGGCACATGCCTTGCAGCAACACAACAGCTGCCGATGAAGTTGGCCGGCCTCTGCCTTGAAGCAAAACACGGCCGGCCGATGAAGTTGACCAGCCTTTGCCGTTCAGTGGAGGTTGGTGGAGGGAGTGCGGTGGTGCTGGCCACTCGGAAGGCGGGCTCGGACCTCCCCACCTGTCTCCCTCCCAACCTATCACCTTTGCCTGTCATTGTCTATACCCACCCCCTTAATTTGTCAAACCCCAATTTAGCCCCAACTTATTTTATTTTTATTTTATTTTTTTGTTTTTATGTTTACTTCCCCACTATAAATCGTCCCCTAACCCCCTGTACTGTCCTTGTTCGGCTAACCTATCCTGTCACCTAGCCTACTCCCAACCCCTACGTTCCCTTCCCGGAGGAGAACAAGGGAGAGCTAGCGTCCTGTGTCGAGGCCCAACTCAAGCCTCAGAATGGCCTTCCCAGAGTTCAGCGATCTATAACCAAAGTGGGTCCAGCGGCCCACAACGACAGCGAGGGGATGGATGGTGCGGAGGGGTACATCTCCTAATCTACCCTAACCATTTAACTGTTAAACTACCCCGGGGCTTTCAACAAGCGCCTCTCGCTTAAACTATTGGTTCTAACAACCCAGATTCCCGTCGCCTGTGTTGGTGTCCTTACAATTTCGGGCCTCGCCCCCCAATTTTCTTTCCGTGCCCTCACACGGTCTCATGGTTGGGACACGTGGCCCCCTTTGGCAGGCACGACCCTCTGCCGAATCTCCAGCTATGGCACCCCCGGGCACTACACTGCCTCCGAGCCTACCAGCTCCCTAACACCGGGGAGTGCCCCCCATGGCACCTCCCCTGAAACGCACACGTGGCAGGCTGGCTTCCCAGGCCCCTTTCCGAGGGTCACCCGTGCCCACAACACTGCCCACGCGGCTAATGGCGCCCCGGGCCCCCGCACCAAGCAGGCGCACCCGTGCCCACTACGCTATCCCGGCCCCCCATGGGCCCTTGGCCTACCACGGCCGACTAGCCTGGTGCCCGGGGTACCCACTCAGCGATACTCACTTTTCGCAACCACGCTCCCAGCCTGTCAACAGGGCTCCTGCACCCCTCCAAACGGGTTTCGAGCCTACACTCCCACCAACAACAAAACGACCTCCATTTTTCAATTTGACTAACCCCCTAACTCACTCTACACTGACCCCGGGGTCCCTTGGGCGGGAGTCACTCCTCCCCCCAATCACTCATCGCACCATGCATTCCTCATTCACTCCACACACACAGACCCGCTGGCCTCACTCACTCACCAAGCACATGCTTCCACTTCACTCACCAACTCTTCAACACACTCACCGCTGAACTCTGCCATCCTTCTAACTACCTCCCCTAACTAACTCGTGCTCCCACGTCGTCCCTTAAACTACAGCACGTTCCATTTAACCTACGTAGCTAAACTACGTCCCCGCTACACATCCACAAGTCTGTCACTGTCTCCAAATAAATCATTTTATTTCCCAACCTAAAGCTCACTAAATCCCTCTAACTAATCCATTCCACGGACTCCATGAGGACTTACCCCTGCCCCATGAAGTCGGTCTAGCTAAGCTAACCCTTCCCCCTTACTCGTTTCCATCCTGTGCCCAGGCCAAGGGGGTCTTCCACCCCTTGCCCAGGAATCCTGTGCACCCGAAAGTGAGGCTTGCTTTTTTTTTTTTTCTTTCATGCGCACCTCCAGCGCGGCAACTCGCGCTCGCACCTGCCCGTGACGTCATGCAGCTGCACGTGTTCCTCGTCCCTCCTTTGACGGTACCATCCGGCAGGGATACCCCTCCTGCCGGATTCCAACCCCACGTGCAGCCATGACGTCACCGTGCGCATAAAAAAAAAACAAGCCCCACGTCTCGAGGGGTTCCCCACGCGAACACATGTGCTTTGCCCGTTGGAGCTTAACACACGATCGCGTGGAGAACCCGTCCGGTCCAAATCCGTTTACCTGCCTATACTTTGTCCGTCCGCGGGATCGGCAAATCCACCGCGTGCGTTTCCGGACCGGGACTTCACTCTCGCAAGCGAGCACGTGGCGGCCTCGTACGTTGCACAGCACGGACCGCGTGCTCACTGCTGGGTGAACCCGGCACGGTCCCCGAAACAACTACAGCCGCTACCCGGCTTTCTTTCCTCACATGTCGCCGTCGTCGCCATTCGACCCACGCACACCTGCGTGTTCCGACGCTCACAGTCCACTCCATCACATTCACCCTGGGAGACGCGGCTGCGTGCTCCCGCATGCCAACCGACATCTCCCTTACATACCGCTCTCTCACACACACGGTCTCCCTTGCATAAACCATACCACTCACACGTGGTGCTCCATTCATACTCCGTGCCTCACTCACACACGCGGGGGCACTCAACCGCGGTGCCTCATCCACACACCGTGCCTCACTCCCACACGCGGGGGCACTCAACCGCGGTGTCTCATCCACACTGGCCGTTTCATCCACACACACGGCCTCCTCCACTTGCGGTGCCCCTTCCACACTCGGCGTGCTGGGAAGCACGTACTCCGGCACAATCGCCACCACACCACTCACACACGGGGTCGCTTCCACACACGGGGACGCACTCACACCTTGCACCACACACACAGGGACAACCACACTGGGGATTCGTGTCCCCACAAGGGTCTCCGGGGCCTCTATACCCCCCAAGCTCTCCGTGCACCCGTTCGCAGCACCCGTCCCCTCAACCTCGCAAAGCACGACCGAACTCACCTGGTCGTGACTCGCCTCAAGGGGGCATACTCCCTCCCCTCGTTCCTGGAGGAGGCTATCCAACTGCTCGCACCGGGTCTCTACCCAGTCCGCGAGCTCACCCCCATTGTCCTCCACTACCTCCGTGTGTGTGTGTGTGCGTCACTTACCCCGTCTTCATCGTGCAGTCTTCCCTCTATCGTTCCCATCTCCCGTGTCTCTGCCAACTCAGTCACCTCTTCACCCTTTACCTCCCTTGTCTCAACTATTTTTATTTCCTTTGTCGTCACTTCGTGTCTCGTCTCACACGTTTTGGTCTCCCCATTTAATTTTTCCCTTTCGGTCACTGTCACTTTTTCTGTCACGACCCTCGCCCAACACGCCCCCCGAATTATTTTGTCACCCGCCTCCACCGCGGGCCTGTCAGCGTTGCACCCCCTCCCAGCTCGTTCGCTCCTACACGTGGAGTCGCCATTTTAAGCTCCCTGCTAACGGCCTTCATGCCCGCCTGCAGGCTTCGGCCCATGTTCTGCGTCTCACCCCGGAGCTTTTTAGTTTCTTCCTTCATGTTTGCTTCCATTCCGTTTATTTCGTTTTTCATTTCATTTGTGTTTGTATCCATCTTTTCGTTCATGCCTTTTATTTCGTTTTTCATTTCATTTGTGTTTGTATCCATCTTTTCGTTCATTTTTTGTGTATTCGCATCCATCTTTTCGTTCATGTTCGCATTTATCTTCGCTGTCATTTCCGCCAGCATGGCGAATAGCTGGGCCATGTCGGGTGCGCTTGGGTGAGTCGTTTCGGCCAGGATCGGGGGGTTTTGGTGGAGAGGGGGAGGGGAGGTGTCATACACCGCGGCCGCTGCCGCACCTATTTCGGGCTCTGGGTTCAGTTGGGTGAGTTCGTTTTCCTGTACATCCAACATTTCCTGCACGGGGATTCCATCCTGGACCATGGATTCTACACGACTACACATATACATTTCTAATACCCCCGGCTCCCGCTCGCCTTGAGACGCCATCTTATTTCTCGTAAAAGGTTAATTTGAATCGCTCGTAATTTGGAGGGAATCGGGGGTCGCTTCTCTCACCCCTGGACCGATTCCCGTGAATTTTGCTGGAGACAGGAGAGCCCGTTGTCCTGTTCTCCGATACCAGTGCCGCGAGGAGGGCGATGGATTTGTATCCCACTTCTGACACCAGTGTTGCGGATTCGCGCCCGCCGGCGTGCGAACGGCCACGTAACTCGAATCGCGGCACGTCGCCCACCGGACGGACAATCCAGTCGTGACCCTCTCGGTCTAACGCCGGGAACTAGTCACGGGTGGACCTTTCGGTCTCACCGCGATCGTGCCAATCGGCTCCCGCGTGGGATAGGGTTGCTCGCCAAATTCGACCTACCTAAGTACCCACGCGGAGGGTAGACCGGGCGATCGCACCTCGCCGCAGGTCGACTTCGGACACGGGCCACTTTAAGCGACCCGTTCCGTACTATCGGGATAACCGAGCGGTGTTATTCGTCGGCCTCGACGGTTCGATTAATTATCGGGCGTTTCAGCCCACGACCAACCCTTTACGTGAAGCAAGATGGAGATCCAATGAAAGAAAAGACGAAGCGAAGCGGGAAAACAGTTCAACATAAGGCACATTTATTCGCGATGAACGGAAAGCACACATATACAATTCCACGAAAAGCACATGTAAAAGAAGGAGACACACAATGCAATATCACACAAAAAGCAAATGTAACAATGCAGATCTATCCGACTACCGAGCACACGGCAACACTTATACAATTTTACTTCACAGATGGCGCCGCCAACACATACCCACCCAAAACCAAAGAAAAAGAACACCCTCAAGGATGAGGCGGGCCTGGGGCCGAGACCGGGTCGGGCCTACCCGTCTGATGATGAGACGCGAAGTGGCGATGGTGCCCCAACTCCGCGGGCCTCGCGGACAGTGTCTGGTAGGGGGTGGGAAAAGGGGCTCCCTTTGTCGCACTATCTCAGCGCGGGGGGAAACAGGAGGGGGTTGCTGATGCTCGGGGGAAGGAGGATTTTACTCTGTCTCGGGTCCCGCGACGAGCGTCTCCACCTCGACCAGGTCGCGCCGTCGGCCTCCCGCCTTCAGCTCCCGGCACTGACGCGAGCACCCCCTCGTCCGTCTTCGCCGCCGCCACCTCTCCACAGCTCCGCCGACAACTCGTTCCCTCCGTCTCCTTTCTTGAACTCCGCACAGCTCGTTCCAACGCGCAACTCTCTCCTTTTACTGACGAACGCAGTCGTTTATATAAGCCCCGTGGCTTTGCTCTTTCACCCTTTGCCTTCGACCTTTCACCTCTCTAACTGGCTCCTCATTGGACCGAGGAAAAGTGGGCGTGAACGCTTTTTTATCCATGAATTTGCATATAGCATCCTCACTCCAACGCCCTGGAGGCGGGGCCAAATCGCCCACGCTCTCCGATAGGACGGAACAAAAGTGGGCGTGAGTCGTTTTTGATCCGTTTTCTGCGGAAAGTCTGTAATGTTTTTGTACACGCTGTTCGGTGCGCGCCTTGCACGAGTCCAGTATCGGTGCCCACAAGCGGCGCAAGAACGGTGGCGATGCGACGGTTGCGAGGTGTGACTGTAAAGGTCGTGGCTGTTGTGGTGAAGCGGCGTTGTGGTGGGTGGTTTATGTTGTGAAGCGGCGTTGTGGTTGGTGGTTGTTGTGTGATGACTGTTGAGACGTGGTTGGTGGTGGTAGAAATGGCGGCTGGTCCAAAATAAAGATAGGAAAAGAAAAACGGCTATCCTGAAGAGTCGCAGCCCGAGTGAATGACATGTATTCCCACTAGACAACGGGTTTGGGCCTAACTACACATATACTTACGGAGATATCTCACCTAAGGGACCTGAATGGTGGTGTGCGAATTCCGTCAACCACAACAATATATATATATATATATATATATATATATATATATATATATATATATATATATATATATATATATATATATATATATATATATATCCTGGTGTTGGCGTAGTGGTTGGGCCGCTTGAATTAATATACACCAGGAGGTTGACTCAGCCTGTCATCCTTCCGAGGTCGGCGAAATGAGTACCAGTGTACTGGGCCCGGTGTATGCCCCGGTTAGAATAGGTGTACCATATCCCTGTGTCGTAAGAGGCGACCAGGGTTGCGTCAGAAAGGGCATCCGGCGTAAAACATGTGCCAAATCACTATGCGGATCATACGGATGATCTGCTGTGGCGACCCCTAACGGGAGCAGCCGAAAGAAGAAGAATATATATATATATATATATATATATATATATATATATATATATATATATATATATATATATATTCCCAAATACAACCCGTCGCTTCACTGATGTCAATATTAAGAATGGGGGGGGTGGAGGAGAGAGGAGGGATGTGTGTGTGTGTGAGAGAGAGAGAGAGAGAGAGAGAGAGAGAGAGAGAGAGAGAGAGAGAGAGAGAGAGAGAGAGAGAGAGAGAGAGAGAGAGAGAGAGAGAGAGAGAGAGAGAGAGAGAGAGAGAGAGAGAGAGATATATAGAGGGAGGGCGGGGAGAGCGATGCTTCACCAAATGTCGCTATACACTCCAGGAGAGTGGTGTGCATGAGGAGAATGGGGGAGAGAGGAGAGGTGAAGTGGGGAGGGGAGGGGATTTGCGAGGAGGTACACATGAGGGGAGGGGGTACTGGATTTGCATTTGTAGGGGGACTTGAGTGGGAAATGGGGGGAAGGGTTCTCGACTTGTGTTTGGCAGTGGGACTTGTCGAGAAGGGGTGACGGGGGGTGGGGAGGGGTAGTTCAGGTTTGAACGAAATGGGGTACGTGAAAAACCCCTTGTGTTTAGCAGAAGGAAAGGGAAGGGTGATAAAACATGCCCAAACAGGAACATTTTCTTTTCAACCGCCGGGTTCTATCAAAAATCTGGCAGGATAATTTAAACCCCTTGCTATCTACATACCTGGCAAAGGCCTGCCCGCATGCATGCATGCATGCTTACACATACAGTGACCTTTGAACCCCTCCAATCGGTTCACTCCAAATCTGATTCATACGTGCTACACTCGAGGGAAGCTGTTTTAAATTCAAAACTAAACCGTCAGTCCTTAACGGTCCCTTAAACAGTGGGGTTGGGGGAGGGTGGGAAAGAGATGGGGAGGGGAGGGAGAGAAAGGAAGGGGAGAGTAAATAGGGAAGAGGGGTGGGTGAGAGAGGAATGGGAGAGCAACTGGGGGAGAGGGGTGGGATAGAGAGGGATGGGGGTGGGAGAGAGAGGGAGAGAGAAAGAGAAAGAAAGAGAAGGTGAAAGAGAATTGATGTTGAATTGAATTGATTGAATTGTTGATTGAAAAGTTGAATTGATGTTGAATTGCAACATTCAACATCCATCTGAGAGTCACACACACATTGATGAATCACCCTGGCTGTGAAACACCGGGATGACAGTTTACAGCCTGGTCAAGATTCAAACCCAGGCTAGCTTAGACCGAGTGTGTGTACCTCTCAGTTATCCTGTTGTGATGTTGCAATTAATTGCTTTGTAATAAGTGAAAACATTTTTACTCATTGTAACCATCTGATTTGTTTTGTCTTCCTAACTCCGGGAATGTTCCCATGGAGATTCGCGCCCCAGTACCGCCATGGAAACTTGTTGACATCAAAGGTTGAAAAATGCTCCAAACAAGCACTCCAACGAAACGGTTGAAGAAACTTTTAAAAATGAAACGTTCTGTATCTATCTTTGTCGAAGTGACAGGTTGTATCATGAAAGAAGATGATACAAAAAGGGGAAGAATCGAAATACAACTGCACGTTTTCAGCAAGCGAGCCATCACCCGAGGGATCGCATAACAATGGAGGGCCAAATGCAGGCGAGTAGGGCCTGAACTTTGGTAAAGTGGATCAATATCTTCAGTGACAGGGTGAATACTTTTGCCATGTATGGCCTTGGCTTGAAAACGAACAACCAAGCAGTTTGTATTGCACTCGCCAAGTGGCTTCTGCATGCAGGCAATCACTCCAACAAAATGGTTGATAAGGAAAGGTTAGCTTGGCAAGCGATTAGCGATCGCCGATCGGTCATATTTAAACACCATGCACCGGGATATGCCCAGAATGTCAAGAAATGCCCGAGTTGGCCAAATGAACACATTTTAGTGGTCTGACCTGCTGCTGAGGTCAATTAAGAAGTTTAAATTTTGAAATTCGGCTGAGA
>NC_140962.1:66998717-67013717 GCF_056783735.1 Eptatretus burgeri
CTCTCTCTCTCTCTCTCTCTCTCTCTCTCTCTCTCTCTCTCTCTCTCTCTTCCCCTCACCCACTCCTCACACAACCCCTCACACAACTCCCTCCCACAGTGCATAGCAATGTTTAGTGAGGCATAGCTCTCCTGACCTCCCCTCCCTCCTTCCTCGCTCTTGCCCCCTTCTTAGCCTCCCCTCCTTCCTGGTGCCCCTCTCTCCTCTTCCTCTCTCCTCTCTCTCCCTCCCCTCTCTCCTCTCCACCCCCCTTTAATACTTCCATCAATGAAGTGACAGGTTGTATTTGCTAGTATATTTATATTTTACTAAAACTCTCATCTTGTATGTGTGTATATATATATATGTATATTTATGTACTTGTATATATGTATATGTTCCCGAAATACAGCCAAAACGGTACAAGATAGTGGAAAAATGTTAGGGCCACCTTACTCACCATTCTCCTGTGGTGTGCAGTATCAAGTTTCATTCAAATCGGCAACGAAAAAAGTTATTAAAAAATCAATTCCCGATACAGTCAAGTTTTGGTGTGACGGTCCATAAAGCGCAAGGACAAACCATGGATAATGTGTTGATATAACTCGAGAAACCGGTTGGCCGAACGATGACTCCTGAGATGAATGCTAAAATTTTCTTCAATTTAAAGTTTGACCACTAAATAATATTAAAATTTTGTGTTTTTTTTTTTTCATCAACCGCTGTCACAATGGGAACCCAACGGGTTCACGGGTCATCTAGTAGTATAAAAAGCTCTTTCTAACCACTGACAGATTGACTGACTGATATTAAAGATTGGTACCTTCTGCATGACGTCAAAAGCTGAAATTTTGCATACCGATGGACATCGAAGCTGGTACACCAGAAATTTTTACAAAATCTTCGGAAAACATCCATAAATGAAAATATAAATGAATTTTAAAAATGCAGGTGAGTGACCTGAGATAATGGGGAAGCATGGTAATTTTGTGTGCTGATGAACATCGAAGCCAGTACACCAGGAACAAAAAAATCACAGAACTGGCAGAGAAAACATCTGTAAATGAAAATATAAATGAATGAAAAAATAAATGAAAAATCATATGCAGGTGAGCGACCCAAGACAATGGGGAAGCACGGGTTCGTATGTTTACACAATGTGTAAGCACACCCCACTCATATAATATAAAGCTTTTTCTAACCACTGACTCACTGACGCACTGACTGCTATTAAAGTTGGGTACCTTCCGGGTGGTCGAGACAGCTGAAATTTGCGTGCCGATGGACATCATAGCCGGTACACCGGAAAAATTCACAGAAACATTGGACAACGTCCATAAATGAAAAAAAATAATGAAAATACATAAATAAAAATACACCCGTGCGGGAGTGACGGTCATCTCTGCGAGAAACAAGCATGGGTTCCTGTTACAAGATTGTAGTGTTCTCGGGTCAGGAGGGATTTTTGGCCAACTTTGAAGTCACGTGATGCGAAAACGAAAGCGAAATATCGAAAATCCGGCCCGACCAAATCTAGATATTGTCCCATAGATTCATATGCCACAATCAAATTCAAGATCGCTTGAGAAATGTAGGAGGAGATAGATTTTGAAAATCGTCATTTTTGCATTTTTTGACAACTTTGAAGTCACGTGACATGAAAACGAAAGCGAATATCGAAAATCCGACCCGACCAAATTTAGATATTGTCCCATAGATCCATATGCTACAATATGCCTGGTGTTGGTGTCATGGTTAGGGTAGCGGCTTGGGATCCAAAAGGTCCTGAGTTCAAGCCCCGTTGGCCGCTTGAATTAATACACACCAGGAGGTTGACTCAACCTGTCATCCTTCCGAGGTCGGCGAAGTGAGTTCCAGTGTACTGGGCCTGGTATATGCCCTGGTTAGAATAGGTGTACCATATCCCTGTGTAGTCAGAGGCGACCAGGGTTGCGTCAGGAAGGGCATCCGGCGTAAAACCTGTGCCAAATCATTATGCGGATCATAACGGATAATCCGCTGTGGCGACCCCTAACGGGAGCAGCCGAAAGAAGAAGAAGAAGAAGAAGAAGAAGAAGATTCATATGCTACAATCAAATTCAAGATCGCTTGAGAAATGGCGGAGATAGAATTTTTAAAATCGTCATTTCCGCAACTTCAAAGGCCTTGTGACCTTGACCTTGACCTTCGGTGACCTTGAAAGTCATACCATCGTGTACGTCTCATCGACCTCTATCAGGATCACTAATGACCAGATCTCCCGCTTCAACTTCATTGTGAACGGACGGACGGACGCATCGAAGGACATCGACACCCATATTATTAAGTCATGCTCGAAGAGATGACCTAAAATGCAGGTGAGCGATTCGAGACAATGGGAAAGTATTGTAATTTTGTGTGCCGACGGACATGGAAGCCGTTACACCAGGAAAAATCACAGAACTGTCCGATAACGTGCGTAAATGAAAATAAAAAAATGAAATGTCGGTTAGCGACCCGAGACAATGGGAAAGCACGGTTCATATGCTAACCTAATGTGTCAGCATTCCCCGATAGTATATTATGTACACACATATTGATATGCGATTACACACATTAGACATTATTATGTACGAACGGAAAAAAGTTCCTGTGCAACATTTTAAAAAAAAATTACAAAAATTGATACTTACGACCCAAGCAATACAGTGGTGAGCCAACATGTGTCTTGACATGATTCCCAGTTCACCCGCTAATATCTGGAATTTGCATGTGCATACTGCACGCTGCATACACAAATTGACATGCACGCGTCCATGTACTGAGCTCAGTCATGTTCCAGTGCTCTACGTGGTACTGAGCAAATTGCAATGCAGCACGATTTGGTGAACCATCCCAGCTGTGAAAAACATTTTTTATTGACAATGAAACGTCGTACATGTGATGCCACGGCTTTCCGAAAATGAACGTCGACGTGCTATTGGCATGCTTGATACAGGAAAGCCACAAAACATTGTGGTGAGGTGTTTTGCTGTTCATGGGAAAATCATAGTCACTCTGGAGACGTAATAAGCAAACTGGCATCATGGGAGACTGTCCATGTTCTGGGCGACCACGGGTGACGTTACGTCAGCAGGATAAGCATATTCGGTTGGTGCACCTTCGGAATCAGTTGCAGACAGCAAGTTTGACAGCTCGCAGCATCCCTGGCTTGCGAACAATCAGTACCAGAACTGTCAGGTTAGCAATCGGTTACGTGAGCATAACATCCGACCACGACGACCAGCAGTACATCCGATTTTGTTTGCCACATAATTGACATGTGCACCTCGCTTAGTGTAGACAACATCTGATGTTCGGGAGACAACATTGAGCTGCTATTCTGTTTACAGATTAATTGAAGTTCCATCTTGACAGTAGTCATGGCTGTTGTCGCATTTATCGATGGGAAGGGGAATGTTACGCTGACACATATGTTGTGCAACGTTTGTTGTTCGGTGGTGCAAGTGTTATGATATTGCGAGGCATTGCCACACATCACAGAACCCAGCTGGAGGTCATTAATGGCAATATGACAGGTATTCGGTACCTTGATGAAGTTCTCCGTCCTCACGTCCCTCCGTTCCGGCAGGTTAATGGACGTCACATCACACTTCAACAGGATAATGCCAAACATCTTCCCTTACGTCACACTTCAACCCTGACATCACGTGAGTAGTCACTGACTTCATCGCACAACAGAATACTCCGGCACTTCCCTGGCCAGCTGTTTCACCCGATCTTTCTCCCGTAGAACATGTGTGGGATGAAATGGAATGACGATTGCCTCGTCTTCAAAACCAGCCAGCGATGTTGGGGTAATGGCTGCAGGCCTTGGTACAGATCGGGAATGACATCCCTCAAGCCTTCTTCAACCATCAGGTGTCCTCAATGAGGTGCCGCTGCCAAGCATCTGTCAATGCAAATGGTGGTCACACCAGATACCGAGTTGTCAGCTGAGTTTTACCACACCCCTCTTCGAGCCTCTCGAGACATGTCTTGCACACATGTTTGACATTCTCATGTCAATTTCATGTTTATCAAACACTAAATATTGACATGTACAACCAACATGACGCGTTTGTTTTAATTTCTCATTTCACATAGGTGGAAATGATGTGCAGGAACCTTTTTTTCCGTGAGTATACATACGGTTAGTGACATACAGTATTGTCAAACATATGTGACATATATGTCAAACACCACGTTCAGCCTTGAGATCATCAAATTCAGAGAATACTTCCCTCGCACACATGAGTCAATGTGAGTGCGAAGGAAGCACTACAGCATTTGATAATTTGCTTGCAGTTATTGGCTAACTGAGACCGGGATACTTACCCAACGTCTCCCACTGAGACCGGGATACTTACCCAACGTACTCGTTTGATGGCAGACCTTAAGTTCAGTTGTTATACTTTCTTCTTTCGAGCATCCCATAGCAGCTGTTAAAAACGATTTCTGTTCGGGAATGCTAACTACATATTGTATCTTTTTCTGCCCCAGGATACTGCAGGGGAAGATTATAGCCAAAGCAGATGAAATTACAATTCTATCAAAATGTTTCTTTTTAAAAAGAAAAATGATTTATCTGGCAATTCCGTCGCTGTTTTCTTTTGAATGCTTCATAACACCGTCTGTAAGTCAAAAGTATTATAAAGATTTGGAGAGAATTACTGCCACGGGATTACTTTGCCATCAGATGGAATGCTGTTTATCAAAAAGTATTTATTTATTTTTATCTTTTCAAAACCCCTTGCCTATTTTGTTGAAAAATTTGCAGCGCAGAAATGGGTTTTTATTGTTTTTTTTTTCATCCTGGAGTCTACATTACATTATTATTATTATTATTATTATTATTATTGTTATTATTTTGAAAAGGTCATTCTCCTTTGAAGCTCTTTGACTATTGAATAACAACGAAAGCCTCTTATATCATACTTGCATGCAATGCAGCTTTTTCTGACCTGATTTTGTTCTCACACGTTGGATCAGTGGAAATATCAGAAAGCATGTGTGAAATAGTGTCCTGCCATGCTCAGCATGTGAAAGAGCAGCCTTGACGGCCTAATTTTTAGACCTCACAGTTCTGCCTTATGAGAAATTCCCTCATCTTAATATAACGGCCATCACATTATGAATGAGAGAGTTCATAGAACATGATACCCCACGTGGTGTTCAGGTATACACTTCAATTTTAATCGATAACGATAAATGTCAGTCAGTCAGTGTGTGTGTCTTCTCCATAACTCCAAAACCATGAAACCTAGCAGCCTGAAACTTTGCATGCATACTAAAGGAAATCCAACGAAGTGCAAGAGTGAAAATTGGGTGTTTGAGTTAATTAAAACACCCCTTTTGAAGATAATTCATATAACAGCCTTATTTAATTATTTCAATTCTCATGCACATCCTTGGTCACCTCGCTGTCATTCGCTCGGGTTTTAATTCACCATTTATTTGGCCTGCTCAACAATACCGTGACTTGCAACGGCCGAAATGGTTTGTTAACGATAAAGTTTTTTTTTCACTTTCCTCACTCATCTCATTGAATGCCTGATGATCATACCTACAAATTGTTGGATACATTGCAATGCTTATAAACGCCCGGAGATGCCAGTGTTTGTGGCTTTATTTCATTTCTGCACATGCCATAACCTCTAGAATCTCTCAATCTAAGCAGAATTTCAGAATTTAAACTTCCTAATTGGCCTCAGCAGTAGTTCCGACTGTTCAAAAAAAGTGTACAATTATCCAATTCGGACATTGCTTGACATAACGGGTGTCTATGTGTGCATGGAGCTTATATGACCAACCGGCGATCGCTCATCACTTGCCAAGCCAGCCGTTTCTTATCATTACTTTCATTGGAGTGATTGCTTGAGTGCTTGAGCCACGTGAAGAGTGCTATATAAGCTGCTTGGTTGTTCGTTTCCAAGCCATGGCCATGCCCGGCAAAAGTATTCGCACTGCCACTGAATGTATCGATCAACTTGAACAAAGTTCAGGCCCTATTCGCCTGCATGTTGACCTGCATTGCCGTGTGGTCCCTCGGGTGGTGGTTCGCTCGCTGAAAATGTGCAATTTTATTTTGACATTTCCTTTTTTGTATGATCTTCTTTCATTATACGACACATCACTTTGACATCGATAGAAACATGCAAAATAATGAAAAGTTTCGCTTTTAAAAGTTTCTTCCATTTCGTTGGAGTGCTCTTCAACCTTTGATCACGACGAGCTTCCATGTCGATACCGTAGCACGTTTCTTCATGCCATGGTATCGCTATATACACTGCAATCCTTATAATTGCCCAGACACCAGCATTCATGACTATTTCATTTCCACACATGCCATTACCTCTGCAATCTCTTAAACTAAGCTGAATTACAAAATTTAAGCTCCATAGCTGAACTTAGCAGCAGTTCTGAATGCTGAAAAATGGGTTAATTTGTCTCATTTGGACATAGTTTGATATTTTGGGCATCTCTGGGAGGTGTTACCGAAAATGGACTGGCGATTGCTTAAGCCTGTATCTCACTGGGCTGCGACAGCTCGCGACCAGTTGGAGACAACAAATTGCAATAAAACAGCGATAATTTTCACTTGGAATCACACTGAATTTATACTAAAACACATTTGCATATGTCTCACGAATATCGCACGAATGTTCCACGAACTCCCAGCGAAATTTGGGATTAACTTCGCCTGGAGTTCGCATACATGTCGCACGACATTCGCGCGACGTTCAGGTGACAAAACTGAGATTTTTTGGGCACATGCAACTGTCGCGCGACGGTCACACGACGGTTGTGCGACCATCGCGCAAATGTCGTGCAACAGTCGCACGACAACTGCGTGACAATTGAGAAATCGGGACTATATATATATATATATATATATATATATATATATATATATATATATATATATATATATATATATATATATATATATATATATATATATATATATATATATATGAGGCCTCTCCCTTCCAGCAATCATAATGTCAGTTGGGAAACGAGTAAGAGAGTACCTGACTGAGTACTACAATGGTGTGGGAGCTGTGCCCTGGCAGAACAGGATGGTGGGATTACAGGAGAATGCTGACCAAGCCTGATTGTTCAAAGTGTTGTTACTTGTCAACGTTGCACCCACAAACATTGTGTGTGACCCAATTGTTCATCTGCCTTGATCGGGGCTTGTGGGTGTGACCATATTTTGTGTGTGACGTGATTTATGAATGATGGGAAGGTGAAAGGAATGATTGGAAAGTGAAAAGTTTCCATTGAAGGCCATTACTCAGAACAGGAGAGAAAGAGGACAGACAATGCTGGTTTTACAATATGTACTATGAGGTTTTTTTTTTTGTTTTTTTTAAAGTCATATCTGGATTGAACTATTGTGAATCTATCGACATTACATTGCATGTCACATTTGTCGCACCTTCTGACTCATGGAAACTAAATTGAGAAGGGTTCGAGACAACCGCGACAACTCTGTGACTATTTTGAGATAAAATTTGTCGCACGAATTTTTTGAACATGTTCAAAATTCCAGCGACACCAGAGCGACGTCCTGCGACTCACGCGAGGAAATTGAGAACCACCGCGAACGTTTCCAGACATTTTGGAGAATCCCGTTCGCATTTTGTCGCGAGCTGTCGCAGCCCAGTGAGATACAGGCTTAATCACTTGCCAAATCAGCCATTCCTCAACAAACGTTTTGTTGGAGCGCTTCCTTGAGTGCTTAAGTCATTATGAGTGCTCTACAATATTAGCACTGTCACTGAATACTGTATGTCGATCGAATTGAACAAAGTTCAGAGGCCACTCACCTGTGTTTGGCCCCATGATCTGCGGTGCATTGGGTGTTGGCTGGCTCACTGAAAATGTGCAATTTTATTTTAAACCACATTTCCCCATTTCTAGATGATCTTTTTTTCATTATACGACCCATCACTTCCGCATAGGTAAATCCATATAAAAAACTAGAAGGGCACCCGGTAGAGCACATACCTCCGCCACACAATGCCTGATCCACAATAACATATCGGGCCCAATACATTTTTGAAATATCATTCTATTTCTCGTTTTTGGCAATCTCTCAATGGTGAAGAATCACTTAAAAAATTATATGAGCCAAATCCAGATCCGATCTTCACCAATATCTAATCATTTCGTCCTTGTCACACACCCAACCTGTCCAGAAAATTTCATCCGAATCCGTCTGCAACATTTTGAGATATCCTGCACACAGACAGACAAACAAACAAGCAGTCATAGACTGGTACTTACGAAATCGTCAACTTGACCTCTGACCTTGTCTAATAAAAGCTGTCTCGAGAGAAGGTAGCGACGCAAACCAGAAGTTTCTATGATGATTCTGTACCAAACCATCAAAAATCGAATGTTTTGGATGTTTGACCTCACTGTAACTTTGACCTTTGACCGATTTTGACCAAAATCTAATCAGCACTAGCCATCAGACTCCTGAATCACGTGTTGTAATTTGACATTGGTAGCTTCTTTCGTTCTCGAGTTATCTTGCCTACAAACAAACACACAAACAAACAAACAAACAAACAAACAAACAGAAACGGATGTCATCAATATACTTTCGAAATCTTTAGATTTCGTAAGTAACAAGCAGTCATAGACTGGTACTTATGAAATCGTCAACTTGACCTCTGACCTTGTCTAATAAAAGCTGTCTCGAGAGAAGGTAGCGATGCAAACCAGAAGTTTCTACGATGATTCTGTACCAAACCATCAAAAATCGAATGTTTGACCTCACTGTGACCTTGACCTTTAACCGATTTTGACCAAAATGTAATCAGCACTAGCCATCACTCTCCTGAATCACGTGGTGTAATTTGACATTGGTAGCTTCTTCCGTTCTCGAGTTATCGTGCCTACAAACAAACACACAAACAGAGGACGGAAGTGATCAATATACTTACGAAATCTTGAGAAATCTTTAGATTTCGTAAGTAACAAGAAGACGTCGTGCAGAGTATAATACTTGCAAAATCTTTAAACAAATTTTACCTCAAAAATAATTGGTAGTTGAATTCAACGACCAAATATGCAACTCCTCTTCAAATTTCAAGTGAATTGGATGAAAATTGATAATTTTAGAAATACCAACGGAGTTGTTGACCTTGGGCCTATGTTGACCTTTTGGTCCATATTGACCTCAAAAATAATTAGCTGGTTGAATTCAGTGATCTGAAATATAAATCCTCTTAAAATTTCAAGTCAAACAATCGGATGAAAATTGAGCATTTTAGAAATCTCACCAAAGTTGTTGAAATTTGGCCTATGTTGACCTTTTGAGCTTTTAACCTCAAAAACAATAGGCTTCTTCCTTATGACAAATTCTACCATATGGTGAAGTTTCGTGAAGATCAGTTTAAAATTGTGACCTGTAGGCAATATACAGACAGATAGACAAACAGACAGAATAACAAAATCGATGAACCAATACACTTGAAAAATCTTCGATTTTGCAAGTAGCAAACAGACAGAGATGGGTGAAAACATAACCTCCTTCACCTTCAGTGGCAGAGGTAATTAAACGTTTCGCTTTTAAAAGTATCTTCAACTGTCTGGTGAAGCTACTTGGCGGGCACTCTACAATATCTTTTGTGCCTCTTTTCATCTCTTTTTACAACTGCATTCCAAAGATGGTTGAATCGAGGAATCTTCCTTCTTGGACTTTTGGCAACTGGTACAACACCCTCCATTCCTACTCACCGTCTTTCGTACCCTGATTAATCTGACCCGACCCAGCACGCGAACTTGCAGGATACTGTGTTTCCTCCACTCTCTCCTCTCTTTCTGCTGATTGATTTATTACTGACGAAATCTTTAGATTTCGTAAGGATATTGATGACTTCCGTCCTCTGTTTGTGTGTTTGTTTGTTTGTTTGTGTGTGTGTTTGTGTGTTTGTTTGTAGGCACGATAACTCCAGAACGGAAGAAGCCACCAATGTCAAATTAGACCACGTGATTCAGGAGGGTGATGGCTAGTACTGATTAGATTTTGATCAAAATCGGTCAAAGGTCAAGGTCACAGTGAGGTCAAACATCCAATACATTCGATTTTTGATGGTTTGGTACAGAATCATCGTAGAAACTTCTGCTTTGCGTCGCGACCTTCTCTCGAGACAGCTTTTATTTGACAAGGTCAGAGGTCAAGTTGACGATTTCGTAAGTACCAGTCTATGACTGTTTGTTTGTGTGTTTGTTTGTGTGTTTGTTTGTTTGTAGGCACGATAACTCGAGAACGGAAGAAGCTACCAATGTCAAATTACACCACGTCATTCAGGAGGGTGATGGCTAGTGCTGATTAGATTTTGGTCAAAATCGGTCAAAGGTCAAGGTCACAGTGAGGTCAAATATTCGATTTTTTGATGGTTTGGTGCAGATAACTCGAGAACGGAAGAAGCTTCCAATGTCAAATTACACCACGTGATTTAGGAGGGTGATTTTGGTCAAGTTGTCAGAGGTCAAGTTGACGATTTCTAAGTACCAGTCTATGACTGCTTGTTTGTTTGTTGAATCCAACTCTTGCCCCACTGTTCTACTTTCAGTACCTTCCCTTTTCACTCACTGTGACCTCACTCTCCAATGAACCTCAATCCTGCAAATTGAAAAAAAATACGAAAGATAGCTTCATTTAGCCACAGTACATTCATTTAATTTTTTTTTACCAATACAAAACAGGTTTGTAATAATTTCTGTATTGAAATTTTTTTGATAACTATTCTGCCACTGCCATTTTTAAGGTGAAATAGCTGGTGAAAATGTATGTGTGCCCTCGAAGATGACCTGTACTTTTGGAATGCATATTTACAATAAATTTGAGGTGAATAAGATTTCGTGAAATATTTCAAATCAAATTGTTGATTCTGGAAATTTTGTAAATCGACAATAGCGAATATAATGATTTGTTAATTGTCTCTTGATTCAGGCTTTATAGTTAGCATTACAGTATTTAATTGGCATTCTAAACCGTTCCTTCAGGGGAATATTATCTGCACACATAAAATAATTTGTACGTTTTCAGAAACATCTCTCTAATAACATTCGAGAAGTAATCTTGCACTGCAGTTTTTGTTTTTATTGTTTGGTTTTTCACAAAGGAAGTATTTGCTTTTGAAATGCTAGGAATGAGACAATCGCTGTTTTTGGATGAGATACCTCCTCCGGACTGAATTCGTATATGAACCGATTATGATGATATGTATTGCACTTTGCGTTTACATTTTGCAAAACGTTTAAAAACCATTGATTTATGTTTGGGAAATTCTGCTGAAAATGTTTGTCTGCTTGAATTTATTAAAGAGAACAGGATCACTGTGGCCTCATGCATTTCTGCAATGCATAATAAAAAGGAGACAGCACAAAAGTCCTCATAAAAAAGCCAGGCATTCAGTTCAGCAGCTATGCATATATTACATGAGCATTTCACTGTTTGTTATCAACTTCATCGGAAATGCACACTCACGGCAAAGAACCACTTAGCATGAAAAAGCGAAGATTTGTCATAAACTGCAGATGTGGGAGCAGGGGTAGCCATAAGCATTCAGGAATAATAGATCATGGTAAAAGGAAGGCAGTTTCACTCTTTTAAAGATGAAAAAGATCCTCTAAAATTTATTTGTGGATCTTATATCGGAAGATGAGGATCTCCTGCAAATTATGTGAGTTTTATCTGTATTCTTGACTTCTTCGATGATCTTATTGAAATATATTTATTAAATGTTTCTTTAAAATAATGAGATTTAATCTGGGCTGGAAGGACAGCTCAGAGGTAGTGCACTCACCTTCCAGCTGACTTGTCTGTGTTCTATTCCCAAACCGATTATAAACTGTCTCTCTGGTGCTTCACAGGGAATGCCTTGCATCAATGAGTGCACCGTCAATCTGATGGGATGTTAAGCTTGGCTCCCGTCTGCTAGAATTTGCAGCTGGTGGATCTTAAAAATGCCAAAGAATAGGCAGTTGTGCGCATGCACCCTGGCCATATTCCAAATTTGGCTCATGAGTATTTGTGCTTAGAAGGTAAGAGCAAACCATCCAGTATGTTCCCTTGCCATTACACTGTTTTGACAGAACTAAAACTCTGGAAGGGGTATTGAATCGACCATCATGAGATTCAATCTGGCTGTAGTATCAATCAACCAATTAAAAGATGCCTTAACCACACAAGCAAGAAAGTTCGAGCTTAGCTTCATGTGTGCACCTCAGTTGTGAACAGGTGATTGCAGAACATGTGAAACCAATAATAATGATTGATACAACCTGAAAAGTCTTGGCATTTCTTTGAATAAACCCCAGAAACATGGGCTGTTTTGTTACTATGCTTCGATTCTAACTTTCTCATCCTATTTCCATCTTTTTTGTCAATATTTTTGTGCTTTGAAGTCTTGCCATCATGGTGCATCACACGTGAAAGAGCTGAAAAAATGGGACTTTTGAATTAATGTTGAATCGACCTTTATGCAAAAACTATGCAGAAAAGATGCATTGTTTTGGGTTGCTTTATGCAGCTTTATTTGGCTGGAAGAGCATGGGGGTTAATTTATTGAAATCCTAGCTACCTGGGGTAATTGATTAGGAGAGAGCTGATTAATTAGTTATTCCCTCCAATTATGGATGAGAGACAAGATTGGGTCTCATTACTTATATGTCAACTGCAATTGACATTGCATGTGGTACATGCTTGCATGGGAGCCTCGGTGGTGCACATTTCTGTCTACACTGTCAATGATGATTCACCAATAAGTGGTGAAACTGGCCCAGTGGCTGAGGGGGGAGGTGTGGAATTCGCATTCTCATTTATGCGCTACTTTTGAATGTATGCAGTTGTTGAGGAACCTGAGAAGGGTTTGAAATAGCAAAGGGCCTACAATGTGTAGCTTTTCTTGGTTGTTTTTGTCACTTTCTTTGGCTGGAAGAACATGGGAGGAGTGTATACATACATGTATGTATATATATATATATATATATATATATATATATATATATATATATATATATATATATATATATATATATATATATATATATATATATATATATATATATATATATATATATACTTCCATATGGTATGCTTACACAAGCCTGGTGTTGGCGTAGTGGTTAGGGTCGCGGCTTGGGATCCAAAAGGTCCTGAGTTCAAGCCCCGTTGGCTGCCTGAATTAATACACACCAGGAGGTTGACTCCGCCTGTCATCCTTCTGAGGTTGGCGAAGTAAGTACCAGTGTACTGAGCCCGGTGTATGTCCTGGTTAGAATGGGTGTACCATATCCCTGTGTCCTAAGAGGCGACCAGGGTTGCGTCAGGAAGGGCATCCGGCGTAAAACCTGTGCCAAATCATTATGCGGATCATAACGGATGATCCGCTATGGCGACCCCTAACGGGACAGCTGAAAGAGGAAGAAGAAGTATGCTTACACATTGTAAGCAATAACAAACCGTGCGTGCTTCCACTTTCATTTGTTTTATTTATTTATTTTATTTCTCTTTTTTTGTCCATTTATTTATATTTTCATTTACAGATGATATCTGATGGTTGTGTGTTTTTTCCTGGTGTAGCAGCTTTGATGTCCATTGGCACACTAAATTACTGTGCTTCCCAACTGTCTCTGTTCGCTCATCTGCATTTTCTTTTCATTAATTTTTTTTCATTTATTTATATTTTCATTTACGGATGCTTTCCGACGGTTCTGTGATTATTTTTTTTCTTCGAGTGAACTGGCTTAGATGTCCATCGGCAGGCAGAATTCTAGCTTTCTACATCTTTAATATCAATCAGTGAATCAGTGGTTAGAAAGAGCGTTATATATTATATACCAGCAAATACCACCCATCGCTTTGCTGCCAGGTAGACTAAAGGGGGGGGGGGAGAAAAAGAGGGAGAGGAGAGAGGGGGGAGAGTGAAGAGGTGGAGGGGGAGAGGGAGCGAGTAGGGGAGAGGGAGTGAGGAAGGGAGAGGGAGTGAGGAGGGACGGGGGAGCGAGGAAGGATGGGGGAAGGGAAGACGGTTTGAGGTGAGAGGAAGGGAAAGCAGACGTGTGGTGGAGCGTTAATTACGATACTGTTTCATCAAAATGCTTCTTCATAGAATAACAGTGAACATGTAAACAAAATAAGTGTCAAAATCTGGAGTGAAACCTGTACATTTTAACAAATTAGCGAACTTTATAACTTCGTGTTTTTATTTAAGCAAAGCATTGAACTTAACTTTTGAAACTGTTCGGACGATTATATTGAGTAAAGAAAAAAAATTATGGAATGTGCAAAAAGTGTAAATTAATTGAGTGACACCCCGTGCTTCGTAACCTGATTTTTCACTCCGTAACGGCACAGTCCTCAGGGGTCCTTTTTTTCGGCAATTAAGTATGCAGTTTGCTGTTTCTGTTTTGGGCGATTTGCTAACATTACAAAATATTAATATTCATCTATACTAATAAAAGGGTGTGTGTGTGTGTGTGTGTGTGTGTGTGTGTGTGTGTGTGTGTGTGTGTGTGTGTGTGTGTGTGTGTGTTATTGATTGGTATCTACACATGTGGGTTTCAGAATGTGGAATGGAGTCCTTCCACGGATGGGCTCAAAGTATCCACCTTCATTTCAGTAAGGGGTCACGATTCATGGACCAAGCTGTGAAGTTTTCTGTTCTCAAAGTTTTGTGCTGAAGGCTCTCTTCAGGATCGTCGCTGAGCCCCGGACAGCTTCCAAATGTAGTTTGTTTGTTATAATATTTCCAGGGATGGTTTTTAGCTCACCTGCAAAGTAGTTCCGAGTAGCTTATAGGATGGCACTCCGTCCGTTCGTCCGTCCGTTCTTCCGTCCACAAATACTTGCAACTTCTCCTCAGAAACTACACATACGATTTCAATGAAATTTGACCACAACCTTCATCACCAGTGATGGCATGAAAAAAATGGAGGGGTCTGAATGGGTCTCCAGAGGGTGTTTACGGGGGGGGG
>NC_140962.1:67018717-67086217 GCF_056783735.1 Eptatretus burgeri
TCAACCACGTGACTTAGGATCCTCCATCTAGTTTATCCAGTTACCTAAAAAATAATCATGTGATCTAATTACTGGAGGACACGCCCTCGGTACGCCTTGTCCGAACCGGATCACTTTACCGGATTGGATGCAGCTGAGGACACTGCCAAGGACGTACCGGCTAATGGGAACGGATCGTTGGGAATAAAGTCCCGGCTAAGTTAGGATACGGACTATGCTGGATCAATGAAAGAACAGACAAAAACGAGGGGAACATTTCTACAAAGGATTTATTAACAGGCAGGTGAGGAAAGATATGTGGCACAGCGAATATAGTTTATTGTCGAATGTAAGCAGTGATAGGAAGAAAAGTGTGGTGCAACAATAATGCAAGCAACCCACAAAAGCAGCCACAGAGCAGAGTTATCCCGATATAATTATTGTGCGCTCTTAACTTAAGTGCGGACAGGTGCCATGACACACACACACACACACACACACACACACACACACACACACACACACACACACACACACACACACACACACACACACACACACACACACACACACACACACACACACATACACACACACACACACACCCCAATGAAGAAGAGTTAATGAGAAGAAAGAGGAGAGGAGATGAGGATAACAGTCTCTCAATACCTTGCACGATCGACCGACCGCACCACCATTACGTTTTGATGGGATGCTCCACTGGGCGATACCTCCCTGACAGCTGGCGTGTCGTCTCCTGCTTCGTGGCACTTCGAGCGGCTAAACGTCGATCCACAGAAATGGGGCACGACCGACAGGCGTGAAGGAAGGAGTTTGGGTGGAGTCAGAAGCCAGTGGGTGATGGAAGGCGGAGTCCAGAGCAGTGGGTGGAGAAAGGCGGAGTCCGGAGCAGTGGGTGGAGAAAGGCGGAGTCCGGAGCAGTGGATGGAGAAAGGCGGAGTCCGGAGCAGTGGATGGAGAAAGGCTGAGTCTGGAGCAGTGGATGGAGAAAGGCGGAATCCGGAGCAGTGGGTGGAGAAAGGCAGAGTCCGGAGCAGTGGGCAGATTGGCAGGTCAGGTGGGTGGGTGGATGGGTGGAGTCAGCGGCAAGGCGGTGAAGAAGGCAGAGTCAGCGGGTGAGTTGGTGATGAAGGCAGAATTAGCAGACGAGGAACACTGAGCAGGAAAGATTATGACAGACAGCCCCGCGACCCGTCCTGTGGTGCGGGTGGGGGGTGATCTGGTTGGGCCATGGCCAGCATACTGGCTGGCCACCATGACCAGAAGTGGCTCCACTTTACTTCAGGCCTGATGGTCCCAAGCTGTGGGATCATATCGCTCCGAGCACCGTGACACGAATCGCCCTGCGCCGAACTCCCGGGCCGTCCACGATGACCGGCGATCAGCGCCAGTCAATGCGCTGCCTGTCTCGGCCATGTGGCCCAAGCCATACAGCGCACCTCTGCCTGGCTGCAGCCTCACTGGGCGGAGAGGCGAGAGGACGTTAGCCGTTCGTGGGAGACACCCGCGGCCGCGGTGGTCAGCGAAGACCGATGGTAAGATGCTATGGTAACACATGCGCACCAGAACAAAATGTGTGCCACTCGTGCCCCACTCTGTTTGCGATGATAAATTACCTCGGGGCTGCGCGTGGGTCCGCCGCCATTGAGCATGCAGTCATTCATCAAAAGTGGTGGTATGTGCAGTGCCAGCCCTGATCTGTGCCAGGAATTGAGGGAAAAGATTGGATATAATTATTTGATGTAGGTTTGGATTTAAGAGAGGATAGATATAAGTATTAAATGGAGATTTGGATTTTAGAAGAAGATAGATATAATTATTAGACTCAGAAATGGGTTGAAAGGAGTGCGCAGCGTGCGGACTGTAATTTGTCAGCGTTTGATGGGTTTTTCCTTCTATTTCCTTGGCACGGCATTCCTGCAGCACACCATTGGCTTGGTTATCCTCCCTATCTCTTACGCAGAGGGCGCGGCAGTGGTTTTCTACAGGTGGGTGTCTGAGTGGAGTGCCTGCCGGCCTCGCGAGGACCCCTTGCTTGGATTTACCTCAGGAATAGAGGAAAAAGAAGAGGAATGAGTTCAGAGATTTATTCAGACCAAACTATGAGATTCACACAACGCACTTGTCCCGTTTGTCCCATTAGACATGAATGACGGGACTATCTGAACGTATATTATTGAAGTAACTGTCTGGGGACCACTGTATCTTGGTTGCCATCGTGTTGGAGGGATGTGGTTCCCAGAACCGCAACAATATCATTCTCTTCACGAACCCCACCTCCACCCCTCACCTTTATTCTTTTTTTTCACTCTCTCTCTCCCCGTCTCTCTCTCTCTCTCTCTCTCTCTCTCTCTCTCTCTCTCTCTCTCTCTCTCTCTCTCTCTCTCTCTCTCTCTCTCTCTCTCTCTCTCTCTCTCTCTCTCTCTCTCTCTCTCTCTCTCTCTCTCTCTCTCTCTCTCTCTCTCTCTCTCTCTCTCTCTCTCTCTCTCTCTCTCTCTCTCTCTCTCTCTCTCTCTCTCTCTCTCTCTCTCTCTCTCTCTCTCTCTCTCTCTCTCTCTCTCTCTCTCTCTCTCTCTCTCTCTCTCTCTCTCTCTCTCTCTCTCTCTCTCTCTCTCTCTCTCTCTCTCTCTCTCTCTCTCTCTCTCTCTCTCTCTCTCTCTCTCTCTCTCTCTCTCTCTCTCTCTCTCTCTCTCTCTCTCTCTCTCTCTCTCTCTCTCTCTCTCTCTCTCTCTCTCTCTCTCTCTCTCTCTCTCTCTCTCTCTCCCCCCCCCGTCTCTCTCTCTCTCTCTCTCTCTCTCTCTCTCTCTCTCTCTCTCTCTCTCTCTCTCTCTCTCTCTCTCTCTCTCTCTCTCTCTCTCTCTCTCTCTCTCCCCGTCTCTCTCTCTCTCTCTCTCTCTCTCTCTCTCTCTCTCTCTCTCTCTCTCTCTCTCTCTCTCTCTCTCTCTCTCTCTCTCTCTCTCTCTCTCTCTCTCTCTCTCTCTCTCTCTCTCTCTCTCTCTCTCTCTCTCTCTCTCTCTCTCTCTCTCTCTCTCTCTCTCTCTCTCTCTCTCTCTCTCTCTCTCTCTCTCTCTCTCTCTCTCTCTCTCTCTCTCTCTCACTCTCTCTCACTCACTCTCACTCACTCTCACTCTCTCTGTATCTGTGTGAGAGTGTGAGACTCTCTCTCTCACTCTGTATCTGTCTGACTGTGTCTCACTCTCTCTCTCTCTCTCTCTCTCTCTCTCTCTCTCTCTCTCTCTCTCTCTCTCTCTCTCTCTCTCTCTCTCTCTCCACGGCCGTAAGGTCGCCGTGGAATTATAACGCGGAGTTATAACTTTTTTCATTTCTTCGTTCGCCGTAGCAATTTGACAAGCCAAAAAAAAAACTGGTAAAAAAAAAAAAAAAAAAAACCCATTCGTTAGCGTCCGTCTGGCTGCACGTTCGCCTTAGAGCCCCCCTGCGGTCGCCTTGCAGGCACCTCGCGTCTGCCTTGAGAATTCTATGGCCGCCGCAGGGCCCCCTTAAGGTCACCATGTGACATCAAATCAAAAATCGTACGGCAACCCCACATTTTCGGTCTGCACAATTTCTAAATATGCTGTGCGGCTCCCCAAAAAATAAAAACATATGTGACTGCTACATTGTGTGACCGTGGAAATACTGCGGCCGCCGTATATTGCTAGTGGCCGTAGATTTTGGAGACCCCACGGCCGCCGTGGCAAATGTGACTTAGGCCTAAGCATGCAAAGTTTGGGGCCACAAGGTTTCATGGTTTTAGAGTTATGTCGGAGACACATTGACTGACTGACACACACCGTGACACTGACATTTATTATCATAGATTGAACTTCAGTGTGTCTGCTCAGGCCGCAACTATTTTTACCAATTGAGCTTTTGTCACCAAATATCTTCAACAAATCCTTATTATGAAAATATGGAGAACACGAATGAATAAAATGTACAATATTTTTTAACTGGGGTTTTAATCCTAGTGGTTTCTTCCTGAGTTCAAATCTCGCTCGGCCATTGAATTAATACCAGGTACTCAGCCTGTCATCCTTCCGAGGTCGGCAAAATGAGTACCATCTTCCTGGGATGATTGAGCCATTCAAGTATCCTGCGTCGGAGTGACGACCCAACCAAGATTGTGCCCAATAGCCCAGGAGACTGCTTCGGCAGCACCAACGCTCTGTACAAATTATGGTCCCAATGGATGTAGATGGATGGATAGTTTTCATTAAGTTTTGTTTGAGTACAAAGCTGACACAGATGGGCTTTGCATTTTAAGATGCTTTCTAGTTAATATTTAACCCTTTTACTTGCCTGCACATTGTGAAATAAATAATGCCCAGCACTTGCTCTTTATAAACACCTACTTAGTGACCTATGACACATCAGTCAGCAAATTGAGGTTTGATGAATCCTCATTCTCAATTTGTGAAGATTATGATTGAGGTTCCTAATTTGCTATGCAGACATCGTCATTGTAAGCCTTGCCAAATTGAAAATTTTACATTAATATCTACACCAGAACAAAACGTTTCTGGAATTATATCACCAACAAAAACGAAAAACTTTCTCGAAAATTTTGTTTGTGGACTATCTCGTTTGTGCAGAAAGCCTCTGAATTGGTTGAGAATTTTTTTGAATTATGGCAGTCCAATGGATGTGCAATTTTTATGCAGCTATCAAGCTCAGTGAAAAGCCAGATATTGAAGGAATTCAGGAAGACAAAACCAACGATGTGGATGTGGGGAACAATTGCACCTGGACTGAGCAAACAGTCAATACTGGAGTGATAGTTTTGATCAAAGTTAGGCATGAGGTGAGACACAAAAAGACGATGGATGAAAGGGAGAAAAAGGCGTAAATCGTTTCCCAAAACATTTTTTTATCAGAAATATAGGTGGTATCTCAACTCTCAACACACTGCATGCCCATCAAAATGACAACATTGCTAATGACTTTCTTTTTTTCCGACAAAGACAAACGCCTCCCAGCTGAAGGTTCCAAAAGTGGATGAAAAATGAACCGGTGCACAGTCCCACCATCCTTAGAGCAATCTGTGATTATATAATTATCCCAAATCCTCATTTTAGTTTCACCATGTTAATAATCACAGTTGACAACATAATACAATGACATAGGGATGACAGATTGACTGTGGGATGCTTAATAAATATACTGCCGTTTAGAATACAGCAGCGTAATTGGCAATGCATAATGTACTTGTCTGTAATTTGCATTCATTTTTACTCCATCTAGTTTCTCAAAAGTGTCATTGGGCGGGCAAACAGAAGGATGACCCCTTGCTCGGAAACAATTTCCAGCCTTAATGACAGCAAGTCATTTTCCCGGTAATAAGTGTAAGACTTTAATTATACCTACACAAAGTATGAAATTATATGAGACAGGCATTTTTCCAATCAGCTCTGGCATGTGATAGTCCAGCAAATTCCGATTTGTCAGAGCACGTGGTGCATCCTGGATGAACCCATGAAGGATGTTTCAAAAAATATAGGAATAAAAACCTTGCTTATAAAAAATAAAGGTTATGCGGACACGTGCACCAGAGATTGTATGAGGAATGTTTGCGGCATTTTCGTCGAGAAGATAATTTACAGATTTTGTTTTTTCTTCTGCCAAGTGCACATTAACCTTTTTGAATCTAGTATATAATATTTGAACTTGCTTGAAATTTGTGCTTAATTAACTGAAGGGAATATTTGCTCTTTGTATGAACCTGTGTTTAGATTTTTGAATTCCACTCTTGTAGTCGAACATCCATGAGCATGTTTGGTGTCGTTTTGTGGCCTGCAAGTGATGGTGAAGAAGAGGGTAGAATGTACTAATTAAGCTCCTTCCCTTATTCCAACCTCTCCTGCGCGAGATATTATTAGTGAATCTAGAAATTGAGAGCAGTTTGCAAGGAAGGGTTCAGGCCATACAATTGCAGGGCACTGCATTAATAGATGTAAGACTTGAAGACTCCCTCACTATTTCTTATTTTTTCCTTGAATTTTTTTTTTTATGGGGTGGATTGAATGTTTGGACTCAAGGACACTGGACACCTACCCAACCCCCTGGCCTATACATGATATTTGAATATGTAGATGTGCAATGTTTTCTATTTTATTAATCTCTGATGAGGTTATTGTCCAGTCAAACTGTGGTTTGACTCAAAACAAATTGAAACAGAATTGTTTTCACTGGAATGCAGTTGAGGGAAGTCTCATATACATCATATTAAAAATCTACCATTATCAGTCTGGTTCAAAGCCCTCAAAAATGCATGACATAAATATCCTTCCACCATTACCGAAAAACATATTTTGAAGTAAGTCTGTAACGAAGCATCCTTACATGGCCAAAAACGTGACAATATTGTTACGTTTGAGGGGGTGGTATGCATTCAAAGGGTAATTAGGATGTTTAATTAGGTATGCCATGCTGTTCGAGTTTACCAGGATCTCGATGTAATAAGTAGCAATTCAGTGGTGATAAGTTGTCTAGTAAATGTTCATTTCTTCAAGGGGGAAATGATAAATGTCACGTAATTAGATAGGGACACGGGATAGGGTAAGTGTGTCTGCGTAAACCCCTTTTTGGTATTCTCTGGAGACTGGCCGTGACGTCACAGGACAGTGCAGCGGATGGCTCCGCCCGGTGATCACGATTGGCGGAAGGCGATGGCGGTGGGCCAATAAACAGCTCGATTGAAGTGACGAGGACGAAGGATAAAAAGGTTCTGTTCGGGGTCGAAAAGGAAGAGGAAGAAGATTACAACCAAAAGATCGTGGTTTTTTTGGTGTGGAAGCTGTGGCGGCAGAGAGCGTCCTGGTTGTTGTGCTGAATCGATCGTGTTCTTGATCGTGTCTGGGAGCCTTGCCGAGCCTCGTACCTCGCTTTGGTTGGCTCTGGGGTTCTGCTGACTCGGAGTGCGGGGTCGGGTGGCGGGCGGACCTGCCTCCCTCTCCTGCTCGCGGCTTGGCGCTGGAGCTGGTTCCCTGGCGGCTGTGGGTGGACTTGGGCCAGGACCAGGAGGTCGACAGCACCGCGGTTTCTCCTGCCCCCCTGACGAGAGCAAGGCCAGCTCGTCCGACGCCGATCCAGGGACAGTTGCGTCCACACCACGGTCCAGCCTGACCACCAGAAATAGCTACGTTTTGTGTGTGTGTGTGTGTGTGTGTGTGTGTGTGTGTGTGTGTGTGTGTGTGTGTGTGTGTGTGTGCTTGGCGCCTTCGAGGGATTGAGAACTGTATATTCATTGGAATTGTCTGTGTTTTTCCCCACGCCCGATCCCACACCATCCCGTCGAATCGCCCCGGATCCCTCTTGTTGCCGAGTCTTGTTATTTCCGGTAATAATAAAAACAAATAAACATCATCAACTCAGTGAAAAGTGACTCGTGCCACCTTCCTCGTCCCGTTTGTGGTAGAGCGATTAGAACCGCCATGTTTGGGTTATAAACAAATAAACCGCCTCCATCGTTTCGGCTCATTCTACGTTGGCGGGACTGTTCAAGTCCCGTGGACGTCACAATATATTACCCATTTTTTCAGGGTCAGGGAAACCGATCAACATATTTTTGATGTCATCAGTGCATTACATTATGCAAAATATGCAAAATTGTGTCCGCAATTTCCGAAAAATCAATATTTTCACGTAACTCTGAAACTCGGTACCAGAACTTGCTAAAATAGGTGGCGAGACCGATGTTTTCAGGGTCAGGAGAGACAAGTAACACATTTCCAGCATAAATCTTTGATGTGAAATCGGCAAATCACCAATCAGCTTTTAGCGGTAACTCTGTTCCTGGAAATGTCGAAATTCAGATTGTGTGAGCTACACAACAATTATTGAAAAGCACACCTATACTTTATAAACTAAGATGGATTCAGGTTGATGCCAGTAGACCCTCGTACGTCACTCTTCAAATTCATCGTCCTCATGTGGGTTTGGGGATTTCGTACAACTGAGTCCTTTGCATTCGCCACAAACGTATGTGCAGTCCAAGCCATGTTACTTACAGCTGCAACAAACCGTGTCACACCCTGTCTTACAATGACATCTGAATAACTGGAGCAGTTATTTTGGTGCATGCAGCAGGTCTGTTTTCACTGCTATTAGATGACCCTCAATGTTTTTCCCTTCCCATTACCTGGGCTGCAGATGTGCAGCTTTCCACATCCACTCCTGATCCTGATAGTATACTCGGAGATTATGGTGCTGTACTGCAGATGTTGGAGGAAAGCTGTTTGCCTCAACATAATTAGTATTTTTTGCAACTTTTTCTCAAAAACGCTTGTAGCATTAATGCATCAAAACCCTCATCCTGTAAATACACACAAGAGCCATTTTACCAGCTTTGACTATCATATTTAGTGGCATTGACTTGTATGACCATCTCAGCAATTTTTTAGAAGTGGGCAATGTGCTGTATTTTGGTAAGTGCAACAGGTTTTCCAATCCTATCTACCCTGGTGGTTGTATCACAGCCAAGTATGGCATACACAAACAACAAATTTGAACAAACATGCGATCCTATGCTGTCCTTTGTCTTTTTGATATTCCTTACTCGTGTTTTCTTTGCGTTTTTCTTCGACTTGACTTTAGATATACCTCATGGGCGGCCATGTCCACATGGTAGATGAGTAGTACCATTAATTTCGTATCATCTCCGCCAAGAATAGTGTCCATTGACTTCACAGATTCACCTGCTGTTTGGACAATCAAAACATCAGCATCTGCTTGCCTGAATAATTGAACAATCAGATTTCTCCAGTGAGGCACTGAGGATTGAGAATAATCTCTGCTTGTTTGCATTGTTCTCGAGATATGAATATGTATGGATTAGGAGATTGAATGCATTCACTCCCAGCATTGTGTTTTGGGGTTTAAAAAATATATATATTTGGATTCACTGTCGAGGCTCGTATGAGAGCTAACACACAGAACGTACAACAAGGGGAGCAGGAGACAAGAGTGGCGGGAGAGGGAAGGACAAAACAGTGGGGAACAGAGACATGAGGAGATCTGTGGAAGGGAGAGGGATGGGGTAGGGGTACACAGGGTAAACAATATGGACACTACAGGGACTTTTAGGAAGGAAAGCAGGGAATTTGAAGGAGGTGGGTTTGGGGTCGATTTGCGGGGGTGGTAAAGATCGTGGTTTTGAATGGGGGAACATTGATGATTCACCCAGTGTGTGAAACACCTGGAAGACATTTTATAGCTGCGCTGAGATTCAAACCTGGCTAGACAGCTTAGAGGCAAGTGTGCATACCTCAGTCATCCTGTCGGCCGAGGTTGTATCTCAATAACATGCTGTTAATAAACAAACTGTGATTCCATGTTGTATGCATACGTTAAAAATGTACAGATAATAAAAGTCAAAGCCAAATCCAAAAAGATCGCAACTGGTGGTGTTGGGTGGTGTAAAATAAAATCAGACAATACAATAATTACTGTACCTTTGAAAGAGTGAAAAAAAAAAGAAATTTGGAGACAATTTACCTTAGTTCCGCGGACCCTATTATTGGTTCACAAAAAAATATTTTCACGAAAAAATAAGTGACCACTATATTCGTTATGGGTGTGTGTCTGTCTGTTGGGGAGTCGATGTCGTCGAAAAAAAAAATTTGAGATTTGTTCTACCCTTATTATGAGTATTTAAAATGGCAATTTCAGTTAATACAATGGCGATTTCGATGAAACCTGGTTGGTAGGTTCATACCATGACCTAGTTGTGTGCAAGTGAGAACCGTTGCTATGGACACCACCGTTGCCAAACAACGGGACTTTGAAATTTTAGAAAAATGATAAAAAATTAATTTTTTCGAAAATCAAAAATCGGTCCACGAGCGACTGTGGGCAGTACATTCAGCCATATTGTCAAAAATTTCCATCCGGATCCTATGAAAACTGTCGGAGAAGATAGATTTTGAATGAACCCTGGTCGAAAACAATAAAAAACACGAAGTTCGTTATATTTCAGAGACTACGAGTCAGATATACATGAAACTGGTATGGTAGGTTCATGGTATGTCCTAGTTATGTGTGAGAAAACCGTTGCTATGGACCCCTCCGTTGCCTAGCAACGCCCGAAAAACCTCGAAATGTGGGGGGTATTTTAACGAAAAAACAATCTGCAGCATTAACCCTTGAAGCTAGAATCATGAATCTTCTTGTGCTTAATCCTCAGGTCATTCCCCATCGAACGGGCCCATTGCGTCAGGTTCTATTGGGTTGTCGACTACCCATGTCCGCCTACCGGCTTGTCTGTCTGTCTGTCTGTCTGTCCCGAGCATAGCTCCATGGGTTTTGATCCGATCCTGAAAAAAATTTGGTGGGAGGTTTATATCATGATCTAGTTGTGTTTTCCTGAGAATGGGCGTGGTACACCCATTATGGGCGGAGCCACGCCCAAAAAACGTGTTTTTAGGGGGTATCCGATTTCAATTTGCATCTTCTCCTCGGGGGGTTGTCGAATCTGACAGGGGTTTCGGTATTTGGTTAGCCCAATGGCACCTGCATAGCCCCACAGAGCTCGATTTTTCATTTTCATCCTAAGGTCAAGGTCACAAGGTCACGAACTTAGAAAATTGCAAATTTTGACGTAAAAAATTAACTTCTCCGAGGGGTTTGTCGAATCTGGCAGGAGTTTCAGTATTTGGTTAGCCCAATGGCACCTGCATAGCCCCACAGAGCTCGATTTTTCATTTTCGTCCCAAGGTCAAGGTCACAAGGTCACGAACTTAGAAAATTGCGAATTTTGACATCAAAAAATTATCTTCTCCGAGGGGTTTGTCGAATCTGGCTGGGATTTCGGTATTTGGTTAGCCCAATATCACCTGCATAGCCCCACGGAGCTCGATTTTTTTTTCATTTTCATCCAGAGGTCAAGGTCACAAGGTCACGAACTTAGAAAATTGCGAATTTTGACATAAAAATCATACGACCGCCCAAACTTTGAGAGCTAGGATGACAATATTTTTCTGCATAATCTTGAGGTCATTCCCCACCTAAAGTCTTGAAACCATTTTGCTCCATCTCGAACACCTTGCCCGTGGCGCCCCCTTCAATTTGTTTTTACGCTGATTTCATCAAAGTATGGATGATCTGAGGAGTGTGAAATGCCATCGAGCCTATATGATGTTATACTGTTCCTGGAATGTTCCAGAGGAAGTTTTGCACCAAAGGTCATAATCCTTGACCTTTAAAGTTCACAAAGGTCAAATTTTCAAAGTTGTGGGAATCGAACCGGGTTTTCGACCTTCTTTGACGAACTAACTCCAATAAGCTATAGCACGTATCCTGTTTCCTTATTTTAATGTCCACAACATTGTTTTGTGACCTTTAAAGGTTATGCAAAGGTCAAATTTTTAAAGTTGTTGAACGAAACCGGGTTTTCGACATTTTGCAGCTAATAACCCGTCACTCGTACCACATCATGTTGATCATTTTTGGAACTTGGTCAAAAATTATCACATCGTCTCATCCTTGACTTCTGAAACAATCTACATCGTCAAATACCACTCGTGAACCATTACTGTCTCCAGACTTGTGTAATTATATAATGTCGGGTGAGAAGAAAGTCGATCTTTCCAAATTTTTTTTCTCCGATTTCACTCGAGATTTCGACACAATTATTTAGGCCATGATTTCCAATTGTCAAATATGGAATCAGATTTCAAATAACAGCTTTAAACTAGAACGGGCACTCGGTAGAGCGCATACCTTCGCTGCCGCAACTTTTTTCTGGGCACATTTGAAAAACGTCATTTTAAAACGTCCATGACGTCACAACTGTCAGTCCGATTGACATCAAATTTGGTGTGTAACCTCCTTTAAGGCAGTCCAACAAAATGGAATGATAAACACTGAAAAATTAAAAAGTTGAAAAATGACGTCATCTTTTGACGTCATTTTGACGCACTTCTGGTGACGTCACGTCCAATCAGGGACTACCATTCTGAAAGCTTGTAGTTCACTGAACGTTTTAACGTTGGTTTCATGTCAATTGCTCTATTACATCTGAAGCTATGCCTACAAGTATATTTTGACCTTGAGTGTGACCTTGACCTTGACGACAGAGTTAATTGGCAAAACCTGTACATCAATAAACAGATATTTTGGTACTGATCCTAATGCCAGGATTTGGGAGACTTTGCTTTATAAATTATATAGATATTTGAATGTAAAATATCAGGACATTTTAGCCACAATTGAAAAACGTCATGTTCAAACGTCAATGACGTCATAACGGTCAGTCCGATCGAAGTCAAATTTGGTGTGTGAGGTCCTTAAGGTAAGTCCTACAAAACGGTATGATCAAAACTGATGAGATCGAAAATTGAAAATTTACGTCATTTTGTGACGTCATTTAGACGCACTTCCGATGACGTTACGTCAAATCCGACACTACATATCCGAAAGGTATCTCGTCCTGGAACAATATGGCGGTGGTTGCATGTCGATAGCTGTATTATGAAGGAAGTTATGCTAAAAAGAGTGTTTTTGACTTTTTCATGACCTTGACCTTGACCTTTGACCCGATCGCTCCCAAAATCTAATCAAATCGTCCTTGGATACTCACGAATCATCCCACAAAATTTCATGCAATTCGGTTTAATACTTTCTGAGTAATGCGAATAACAAACAAACACACATATTCACAAATAAATAAATACACAGCGACCAAAACATAACCTTTTGCAGAATGCGAAGGTAATTAGCCTATACGATAATCTTGCCAGGAGCCAATCACATTGCACCTCACCTCACACACCCAATCAGGTTAACAGCTTACAGACGAATGGACAACCATCCTTGTGTATATGTATATGTATATATATATATATATATATATATATATATATATATATATATATATATATATATATATATTTTAATATATATTTATATATATATATATATATATATATATATTTTAATATATATTTATATATATATATATATATATATATATATATATATATTATCTCTGTGTCGTAAGAGGCGACCAGGGTTGCGTCAGGAAGGGCATCCGGCGTAAAACATGTGCCAAATCACTATGCGGATCATACGGATGATCCGCTGTGGCGACCCCGAAAGGGAGCAGCCGAAAGAAGAAGAAGAGATGTATATATATATATATATATATATATATATATATATATATATATATATATATATATATATATATATATATATATATATATATAGCCAATTAATTATTTGCCATGCTTGGATGCTTAGTTATAGTCTTACTTCAAAATATGTTTTTTAGTCATGGTAGAAGCTAATTTGCATGTTTTTGCATTTTTGAGGGCTCTCCACCAGACCGATCGCTGTACATTTTTTAATATGATGTGCAGGAGACTTCCCCTGAACTGCATACCAGTGAAAATTATTCTGTTGCAATTTGTTTTGGATTTGGCCCTAAAATGAGCGAGATTGACTGGACTATTATGCCCATTATATAATGCTAGTGCAGGCCCGTAGGTGCGTGCCAGTATGTGCAGCTTCGTGCCTGCAGTATCAGGTCCCCAGCATCAATTGTGACGTCATATCAAACGAAGAAGAAGAATTGTGACGCCCCTCTCTCTCCCCCCCTCTCTCCCCTCCTCTGTCCCCCTCCTCTCTCCCTCCCCTCTCTTGCCCCCCTCTCACCCCCTTTCTCGCCCTTCTCTCTCCCCCCTTCCTCTCTCCCTCCCCTCTTTCATTCAAGCACACCCGTAGGGGCGGGCCAGTATGTGCAGCTTCGTGCTTGCAGTATCAGGTCCCCAGCATCAATTGTGACGTCACATCAAACGAAGAAGAAGAATTGTGACACCCCTCTCTCGCCCCCCTCTCTCCCCCTCTCCCCCTCCTCTGTCCCCCTCCTCTGTCCCCCTTCCTCTCTTGCCCCTCCTCTCTTGCCCCTCCTCTCTTGCCCCCCTCTCTCCCTCCCCTCTCTTGCCCCCCTCTCTCCCCTTCTCTCTGCCCCCCTCTCTCCCTTCTCCTCTCCCCCCCCCTCCTCTCTCACCCCGCTCTCTGTAAATGTATTCACAAATGTCTACCAAGCACAACAATTAATTCCAACCTTGGGAAAAAAACAGAAAAAAAAAACAAACAACAAAAAAAAAATTATAATAATTAAACATTAATTGTGACGTCATTTGTGACATCATAGCACCGTGTCCTGTCGTTGGTCGACAGATAAGTGGCCATAACTTGGGAACCGCTCGTCCGATCGATATCAAACCTCGAAAATGCACATCCGCGGGTCCCCGGCAATATTCCTGGCAAGTTTCAATGAGATCGGACCGGCGGTCATCAAGAAACGGCGGTCGCAGACAGTCAGACAGAGAGACACACACACAGAGATTGCTGGAATTATAGATAGATATTCAAAATAGAATATCATCAACATTCTCAAGAATATGGTATTTCTTGTAAGACCACAAATTACTTGAGTTCTTTTTTTTAAGAGCCCTTATTACCTTGTGTCCTCCAAAATGTACAAGGGTCTTGGAATTTTCACATCAACTCCGATGCACGGTGACGAACCATTGTGACACGCCAAATTGGGAGTGGAGAGAGGGTGGAGGGGCTGGGGAGTGGTTGTGGGGGCTGGGGGTATTGGTAAAATAATTTGAGCGAGTTGAAAATAACTTCAGAACATAAATTGCTGTTTCAGACAATCGGGGTTCGGAGGCAAAGTACAGGTTCAGTGAAGGCTCGTAGATTTAGTTCTGCTTCAAACCAAGCGTGATATGAGCAATGCTGGGCCATGCTCAAACATGGAGACTGCGGCCTTCAAGGTCGTAAGGGTCCATTGCAGCTCAGAAATGGACCTTGGTTTAAAGCTGGATCATATTTATTACATCGTCGCATCATCCCGTTAATTCCTTTGTCGTTTTTAGTGTTCCAATGAATATTTGGCTTGTGAAATGGCGATGATGTAGCTTGTATAATGACGTCATACAAATATGGCAATATAATACTTTGTTGAAATGTTCATGAATTGCTTCGCACTTCTGTCATAGTGAGCACTCCATCACATTACGTTTGCATTTGGTAATGTTTCTTTGTAAGCTTTCGCAAACAAATGCGACTGCTGCACATTATCATCCGTACGGCTTGTGATCCATTGTTCTGCAATACGACAATCTTCCCTTCGTCCTTCGACTCAGTTCAGATCATGGAATGAACGAACGCAAACATTGAAAGCCTGCTTTGAGAGAACTGGATTGTCATCGATCCTGTCACAGATTATTATTTTTTCGATTGAAGCTCATGCGTTGCAGGTGGAAATAAAACAAGAAAAACGCCAACAATCATTACCTTATCCAGTGCAAAGGGGCTTTTATCAAATACTTCCAACTGCACCTGCAATACTTTGCTGCGAGGTGAAGGCAGGAGCTTATGGTTCCAGTTGATTCGGAGTCTGGTAGGTAAAGAGCTTGTTCCATTCCAAAGAACTTCATCACAGGATAGACATGATATATATCATATATTGTTGCGGTCCCGGGGTCGGGAGAGAAGGCCACGAGGGGGGGAAAGCTACCTCGGGTTCCCACCAGACTCTCCGGAATCGCAGGCCGTCGCACACAGATAACTCTGTGATGCGGCGGGTCGCTAATCGACCGTGAACGCCAATAACTCAACCACGTGACTTAGGGTCCTCTGTCTCATGGAAACCGGTTAACTAAAATGGTCACGTGATTTAATTACCGGGGGACATGCCCTCGGTGCGCCTTGTTCAAAACGGATCACCTTACCGGATCAGATGCAGCCAAGCGTAGCTGCCAAGGACGTACAGGCGAGGAAAACAGATTGTTGGTGGATAACGTTCTGGCTGGGCTGGAATACGGACCATGCTGGACCAATTTTTTTTTTATTACATTGTCAAGGCTCGTATGAGAGCTCACACACAACACACAGAAAGGGGGCATGAGACAAGAGGGGTGGGAAAGGGAAGGACAAAACAGTGGGAAACAGACATTAGGAGATCTGTGGAAGGGAAAGGGATGGGGCGGGGAACATGGGGTATACAAGATGGACATTACAGGGACTTTCAGGAAGGAAAGCAGGGAATTTGAATGAGGTGGGTTTGGGGTGGATTAACGGGGGGTAGAAAAGATCGTGGTTTTGGATGGGGGAAGATAAGAGGTGGTGGTGAACAGCTGTTTGAAGGTCTGGAGAGAAGAATGAGATTGAAGAGATTGAGGGAGTTTATTCCAAAGGTGAGAAAAAAGAGGAATGAAAGAGTGAAGGTGAGCAGTGATTCTTAATTTTGGTAGTTTTACCAGAAGGGGTTTATTGACGGACCTTGAGCGCCTTGCAGAAATATGATACATATTGCATACAGAGCAGGGGGGGGGCAATACCGGAGAGGAGACGGAAGAAGACAGAAAGAGCACCGACCTGCCTGCGGTGATTGAGTGAGAGACCCAAAGACTCAGCCTCATCGCCGGAGATACCAATGATTCGAAATGCCTTGGTTTCCACAGCGTGAAGCCGAGAAAGGTGAGAGGCAGGAGCACCAGCCCAGAGGTGACAGCAGTACTCCATCAGGCTGTGGATGAAAGCTTTGTATGTCATCAGGAGCTCAGGTGGGCCGAGGAAGGACTTTACATGAAAGAGGATTTCCAGTCGGCGACTAGCTTTGGAGGCAAGGTTGGAAATGTGGCTTTCCCAGGAAAGATCATGGTGGGTAGTGAGACCCAGAAGCTTGAATGAAAGGACTTCTTCCAGAGGATTGTTCAGAAAGTACATGGGGGTGGGGGGGGGGGTTCTAAATGATCCTTTTGGAGGGTCAAAGTGAGAGTGTGAGGTTTGTCAGTATTGAAAGACATGTTCCACGTGTTTGACCAGTTTGTGATTTTATCCAGATCTGCAGTGAGCGACGAAGCTGCAGCTTGCCAGTCTGAGGGATGACAGATGGCACGGCAGAGGGTGGAGTCATCAGCAAAGAGATAAAGAGGATTTTCCAGAGAGTCGGAGGGATCATTGATGAAAACCAGAAAAAGAGCAGGGCCCAGAACGCTACCTTGAGGAACTCCAGCCTGGACAGAAGATGGGATGAAAGAACTCCATTTAGGGCCACACGTTGACTGTGACAGGAGAGGCAGTCTGCTGGCCATGAGTGGAGATTGCCTTGGATACCATAGGAAGAGAGTTTGGTGAGTAGTGCAGGGTGCCAGACCGTGTCAAAAGCACACGATATGTCTAGGGATACAGCTCTGATCTCATGTCTGGCATTGAGTATTTCCATAGATTGGAGAGCGGAAGCAGCATATCCAGGGTAGAGTGACCTGGTCTGAAACCAAATTGATGATCGGAAATCAGGCCATTGGAGAAGAGGAAGGATTTAATGTCTGAAGCGATGATGGATTCCACAACCTTTCTGATGATTGGGAGAAGGCTGATTGGTCTGTAGTTGCAGGGATCTGTTTTTGCACCTTTTTATGCAGGGTGGTAATGTTTGCTGATTTCCAAGCAGATGGCAGATGACCTTGGGCAAATGAGAGGGTGACTGGAACAGAGAGAGGGTGAGCAAGAGCAGAAGAGCAGGCTTTGAGGACACGTGGGCTGATGCCGTCTGGACCGGTTGCAGAATCTGAGTCGAGGTTTGACAGCAAGCTCTCCACCTTGTCAGGAGAAAAGGACACAGAGTTCAGGGACAGTTGGGTGCGACTGGGTAAAGTGGGTAGAGATAGTGATGGGTTTAGGACACAAGATTTAGATGCAAACACCGAGTTTAGGCATTCAGCCTTTTCACGTGCGTTTTCAGCAGTGCGTCCAATGAAGGAAAAGATAAAAACGAGCTGGGAACATTTCAATACAAGTATTTATTTACAGTTAGTGAGGAATGGTATGTGGCACAGTAAATGGGGTTTATTATTGCATACAGCAGGGGATAGCAAGGAATTTATGGGGTGCAACAAAAGGCAAGCAATTTACAAAAGCAGACACAGAGCAGACTTATCCCGTTAGATGTTCTACAATCTTAATTTAGGCTATGACATGTGCCAACACACACACACACACACACACACACACACACACCCACACACACACACACACACACACACACACACACACACACACACACACACACACACACACACACACACACACACACACACACACACACACATACACATACACATACACATACACATACACATACACATACACATACACATACACATACACATACACATACACATACACATACACATACACATACACATACACATACACATACACATACACATACACATACACATACACACACACTAGATGAAGATTAGTTCGCCTGAAGGAAGGAAAACAGATGAGAACTAACAGCCTCTAAATAACTGGTACCGTTGGCCACCCAATTCGCTTTTGGCGACGTTCTGCTTGAGCGATAACACCTTAAGAGTCGGTGCGTTTTCTCCTGCTTGATCATTTTGCCGGGGCTCATGGAAACGTGTGCTTCACACTGATCCAGAAGAACGTCTGTTGCACACCAACCCCGAGTGCAGATGTAGCGACAGGCAGACACGAGGTGCAGTGAAGAGAGGGCGGAGCAGAGAGGCGAAGAAGTGGGCATGGCAAACAGGCGGAGACGGAGCGAGGCAGGCAGGCAGGCGAGAGGGAGGAGAGAGGGCAGACGGCTTCGTGATCTGTGTTTTATAATCCCCGGACGAATGGTGGGGCGACGACTTGAAGTGACGGGCCATCAACCAAATCGTGCCTTTCCATTGGATCCTGGCCCCGCCCGTCCAGGCTCCTGGGGCCGGAAGTGGCCTCATTCACACATCCGCGCCACATAGCCCGGAGCCCTGCACCAAACTCCCGGGCCATGTTCTGGCGACTGGACGAGGATCGTGTCAGTCCCGGATGCCCATTCGGGGCACCCCCTGCAAGCTGCGGCTGGTGCTGTTAAAGTGCTTGGCCCGTCCCCACGCCACAAGGTCTGAGTGGCCTGGACCGCGCAGCACGCTCATTTGGTGGCAAATTGCATTGTTTGGTGGTGAGCTTCTGGTGAGCGAAGGTGGAGCAAGATGAGACACCGTTGTAAATCGGCTCGTAGATTTTAATGAAAGGGCACGCCATGCGCACGCCGGGGAGCATCCTCGTCGTTGTGATTTTCACAGGCGGCCGCCTGGGTGCGGAGCCTGCTTCAATTTGAATCATAGACAAAAGGAAAGGGTTGGAATGAAAATCAGGATTGAATGGAATATCGAGACATAATTAGACATCACTAGAGGACGGATGCAACGCTCTTCGTCCCATTAACCTATTAGGCATGAAGGGAAGGTCTGACTGTACGAAGACTAAAGAGATAACTGTCTGGGGATCCCTGTATGTTGGTTGCTATTGCCTTAGAGGCATGCGGTTTTGCAGAACCGCAAAAAAAAAAAAAAAAAATAAAAAAAAAAAAAAATATATATATATATATATATATATATATATATATATATATATATATATATATATATATATATAGTGTTTTCACCCCTTTCTGTGTGTTTGTCTGTTTGTTTATTTGTCTGTTGCGTACAGGATATCTCAAAAAGTTGTGGACGGATCTGGATGAAATTTTGCGCACATGTTGGGTGTGTGACAAGCACGAAATTATTAGATATTGGTTAAGATCTGGATCCGACTATTCGAAGTTTTTTTTCAGTGATTCTTCACCATTGAGAGATAGGGCGAAACCGATGTCGCATGATATTTCAAAAAGTTGTGTAGGGATTCGGATGAAACTTGGTGGACAGGTTGTGTTTTTGACAAGGAAGAATTGTTTCGATTTTGGTGAAGATCTGGATCCAAATACTATAATTTTTTTTCAGTGATTCTTAACCATTGAGAGAATAGGATAAAAATGATGCACAGCACGATATCTCAAAAAGTTGTGGACGGATTCGAACGAAACGTGATGGACAGGTTGGGTGTTTAACAAGGAAGAACTGCTTCAATTTTGGTGAAGATCCAAATCCGGATCCAAATACGAGAATTATTTAATTTCTAAAGTGATTCTTCACCATTGAGAGATAGGGCCAAAACGATATGGTACTGTATTGCATGATGTTTCAAAAATGTATTGTGCCTGATATATTCTCATGGATCAGGCAATGTGTGGTGGAGTTATGCGCTCTACCTTGTACCCTTCTAGTTGTAAATGTGTCTGCAATCACTTCCTTTTTTAAATTTTTTTTTATGACAACCGAATAATGGGTGCCTGAAGAAACATAGTGGAAGAAACTGTCCTCGTTTCATCTATGACTTATGGTAGCTTTTTGGCAGTAGGCCCTTTTTAATGGTGAATGCTTAGGAATGGCCAATATTGTACTGTTTCTGGATTTTAAGAAGGAAATTTTGTGTAAAAGATGCGAAACCATTACTTTTATTAATGATTCCTGGGCAGCAGTAACATTTCCCTGCTGGCTGCACATGCCAAGAACGGTGCAAGTCATCAGTGATAAAGGGCAAGCATTTCTCGACTGCCTTTGGTCTACCTCCAGAATCTTAAAATGATTCCAGTTGTTTCCTACATTATTTCTGCAATTAACTCATGAATTATGTTTGAGAAACTTGCTACGCACCTTGTTTATGAAGGACCAATGCATTATGATGCAATTGGTTCATGACATAAAATGTAATAATGAAATGATCAGATGAAAAATCAGTTTTTTTAGTTATTTAAAAAAAAAAATCGAGAGTAAGAATCCATTGAAATCTCTAATTTTATTTATTACTACCAGACGTACTCACCCCGCACCTTGTGCGGAAGGAGTTTAGCGTTTAGAAAAAGAGAGCCAGGTAGAACGTATAATTCCAATTAATTCATCACATATAATTTAGCAGGCAACAAAATAATAACTAGATGGTATTCGTGGAAAACATACCCTGTGCAGTCTTGAGAAGGACTTAGTGTGAGCCAACTCTTTTGAAAATCCTGTTCAAATTTCAAGTCAGTCGGCTGAAAACTGACAATTTTAGAAATTATGGCCTATGTTGACCGTTTGGCCAATATTGACCTCAAAAATAGTTGGTGATTGAATTTAGTGACCAGATATGCAAATTCTGTTCAAATTTCACGTCAGGTCAAGTCAGGTGTGGGAGCAGGCGCCGGAGCAGCACGTCGTTGCGTCCATTTTCCGCCGGTGCTCCAGGGACCTCCGTGGGACCATCCCCCAGGCAGATGCTTGGCCCATCCCCATCTCCTTGAGATTCCGATCAATCTGCTGCAACCACAAGGCATGTGATCGACCCATTGGCCTCCTTCACTCAGGAGGCTCCTTCACTGAGAGAATCTTGTGAGCAGGATGAGCGGCACGAAACGAGCCACATGTCCATACAGGCACAGCTAATGCTCACGGATTATGCAGGTAACAAATTTCATTTGCGTCTCTCTCAACAACCACTCAATGGACAAAAAGTCTGACCACCAATAGCCAAGGATTCTCCGATGAGACCTGATACCAATGGAATTAAGTCTCCATCTCGGATCCCTGGTCAGAGTCTAAATCTCACAATTTCAAGTTTGAGTCAATCGGATGAAAATTGAGGATTTCAGAAATTTGGCCTGGTTGACCTTTTGGCCTATGTTGACCTGAAATAAATTGGTGTTTGAATTCAGTGAGCTGATGTGAAAATGCGATTCAAATTTCAAGTCAATTGGATGAAAATTGACAATTTTAGAATTTTGGCCGATGTTGACCTTTGGCCTATATTGACCTGACCTCAAAAGAGTGACCACTAAATCACATGGTCATGCAACATGTGATAAAGTTTCAATTTCCTCCACTGAACGGTTTTTTATTTCCCTCCATCCACTCCACCCCTTCCCCTCCATCCACTCCACCTTTCCCCTCTCTTCTCCTGCCCCACCCCTCCCCTCTCTCCTCCCACCCCATTCCTCTCCCCTCTCTTCTCCCACCTCTTCCCACCCTACCTCCCTCCCTCCAGACTCGCACTCCACCACCGTCCCTCTGGAACCCCTTCTCTACCCTCCCAAACCCCCTCATTCCACCCCTTCTTCTGTCTCCTCTGCCCACCCACTCCCTCCAAACTCCCATCCTATCCCTTCTCCTTCCACCCCAACCTTCCCCTCTCTCCCTCCTCCCACCCACCCCTTCCTCGTCTCACCACAACCCCTTTCTCCGGACTCCGATGTCTTCCCCACAACAGGTGGTGGCACATTTGTTTTCAGTTATAATTTGTAAGAAAATGACTGTTTAAAACCCCCAAGTAAGGTGTATCATGGTAAAAAATGCGATCCTATAAAGTTTTGTCATGATTAACCTTGGGAGCTCAGAGTGGCTTCCCAAGTGGCTTCAGTAAGCACTCAAGCAACTATTCCAATGAAAGGGTTGATAAGGAACGACTGGCTTGGCAGGCGATTAGCGAGGTATGCACCGAAGATCAAGCATTTGATGATGAGCGCTTTATCACAATTATTTTCATTGCACTCAATGAAGTTACACTTTAGACACATTTATTCATGTTTTATACACTCAATTGAATGCTCTTGCAGTAGAAAATTTTTGATACAATGCTTTGGCAATGTGTAGATATGGAGAAGGAGGGATCCTGCTTGCTTTCAGGAAATGTGTAAATATGCTTTGTTATAAGAATCGGTAATTTCGTAAAATTTTCGGAATTCACTGCAGATTTCGACAGTTATTTAGTCCACCATCTCCGATCCACCAGTCTGAAGACAGATTTTGATTACAATATACTTTAATCAGTCCCTGAGAGGTCATTGTGGAAAATGACTCTATTTTGAGTTGACCAAAACAAAATGGTAGATTAAGACCCCTGTGAGGTGAATGCAGAATGACCAAGGGAAGCCTGGTGTTGGCTCAGTGGTTAGGGTGGCGGCTTGGGATCCTAGGGTCCTGAGTTCAAGCCCCATCGCCGCTGAATTAATACACCAGGGGCTTGACTCAGCCCATCATCCGTCCGAGGTCGGCGAAATGAGTACCAGTTCCAGTGTGTGTACTGGTGGAGGGGCACTGCATCAGCGACACAGTCGCGCCTCAAGAAATGATAGCTACCCCGACAGCTAAGCTGCGATACGACCACCAATGACCAAGGGTAAGCCTGTTTTTTGGCTTTAATTTCAAAAGCTCGTTAATTATCTTCAAAAGGGGTGTTTACAGGACCGGATTTACTTGCTTGTGGGCCCGAGGCCAAACCTTATCAGTGCTCTCCCCCCCCCCCCAAATTATATATATATATATATATATATATATATATATATATATATATATATATATATATATATATATATATATATATATATATATATATCGTAATATTGTAATGTTAAAAAAAAAGAATTACAACATAATGTAACACATCAATAATTTTTTTTTATCAAATCAGTTCCATATCAAGTACATCAAAGTAAATCAAGTTCCAGATCATGTATATCTTACACATTGGAATAATGGAAAAATACAATTAAACTGAAGCATAATAAATTACAATGAAATACAATGCATACAATGCACAATGAAAAGCATACAATGAAACCGATCAGAGAACCCACAAGTCCCCGGTGGGCCCCCAGTTACTGGTGGGCCCGAGGCCAATGGCCTATGTTGCCTATTGGAAAATCCGGCCCTGTGGTTTACCTAAATACCCAGTTTTCATTCATGCACTCCATTGGAGTTCCCTTAACATGTAAAGTTTCAGGCCGCGAGGTTTATGGTTTTGGAGTTATGGAGGATGGACACACACACACACACACACACACACACACACACACACACACACACACACACACACACACACACACACACACACACACACACACACACACACACACACACACACACACGCACACACTTCTCCCTTTACCAATAGATGCAAAAATCAATGCAATTTCTCTTGTGGTGCCTGCACCAAACAAACAATGTATTGATAACAGCCCTCACAGCTCCCACTCCACCAACCCCCCCCCCCCCATTGTTATTAACTCGTGCGGGCCCGTAGGTGCGGGTCCGTAGGTGAGTACCAGTATGTGCAGCTCTCTCTCGCTCCCTCTCTCTGGCCCCCGCCACTCTCATCCCCTCTCTCTCACCCCTCTCTCTCTCGCCCCTCTCTCTCACCCCTTCTCTCTCACCCCTTCTCTCTCACCCCCTCTCTCTCGCCCCCTCTCTCGCCCCCTCTCTCTTGCCCCCTCTCTCTCCCTCCTCTCTTGCCCCCTCTCTCCCTCCTAGTCTCCCCCTTCCTCTCTCCCCCTCCTCTCTCGCCCCCACTCTCATCCCCCCTCTCCCGTCCCCCTCTCTCGCAGATATTGGTCGACAGATAAATGGCCGTAACATTTAATTGGAACCGCTCGTCCAATTAATATCAAACCTCAAAAAGGCACATCCGTGAGTCCCCAGCAATATTCCTGGCAAGTTTCAATCAGATCGGACCGTCAATCGTGCAATAATAAAAAATAATAAATAAATAAACATTAATTGTGACGTCATTTGTGATGTCATAGCACCGTGTCTTGTCATTGGTCGACAGATAAATGGCCGTAACTTGGGAACCGCTCGTCCGATTGACATCAAACCTCGAAAAGGCACATCCGAGGGTCCCCGGCAATATTCCAGGCAAATTTCAATCCGATCGGACCGGCGGTCGTCGAGAAACTGCAGTCGCAGACAGACATACACACACACACACACACACACACACACACACACACACACACACACACACACACATTGCTGGAATTATAGATAGACTAGTACGTGCCCGTAAAAAAAAAAAAAAAAATTATAAATCAATATTCAAACCGCGAGCAACAAACAACAACCACACAAGCCGTTTCTTCTCTCTCGCGTGCCCGTACGTGCGTGGCCCGGAAGTTCGCATATTATTCGCATTTACGATTATTCGCAATTTAGTTTTAATACCCAATTATTCAATTAGCGCCAATGTATTTTACCTTTTCGCAATGTCGTGGCAAGGAAAAACAAAAAGAGAAGAGAAGAGAGAGAAAAAAATTTACTTCCTTGTTCGGAGCATACCAGCACTCTGATGTTACCGAAATTTATACACCGTCTAATAAGAAAACGATCATAACTTGGGGCATTATGTTTATCTATAAATGTGCATGAGAAATCAAGAAATTATTAGAATACACGGTCATCATTATCCAGAAGCCCGTACGTTGTAACCCGTAATGGGGAACATGGCTGAGCTTCCCTTCCCCATCGGCCACGCCCACGCAACAACGTGTCTTGTCATTGGTTTGGTAAATAAATGGCCATAACTTGGGAAGCACTTGTCCGATTAATATCAAACCTTGAAAAGGCACATCCTCAGGTCCCCAGCAATATACCTGGCAAGTTTCAATTAGATCGGACCAGTGGTTGTCGAGAAACAGCGGTCACACACACACACACACACACACACACACACACACACACACACACACACACACACACACACACACACACACACACACACACACACACACACACACACACACACACACACACACACTGCTGGAATTATAGATAGATTGTAAAATCATCATTTTGAAAGTTGATTTTAAACTTACCCTGTGCATGCTCACAAGCCCCAGATATGACCTGCCGTTCGGTATTCAGAAGCATTGAAACCAATAGCTCGGTGTCCCCCCCCCCCCCCAACTCTTCCGTTGTGCAGAGGAACGCCCCACCTTTCTCTCAGGTACTTTTTCCAAGTATTTTCGGCTTCTTTTCAAGAAACTATGTGAGCCATATTAGCTAACATTCCTGATCACACATGTACCGTACGAGTTCACAAGCCCTGAAGATCGCTATTTCGAAGGAGTTTCTGCACATGTCTGCTTAGCATGTTGAGGCTATTAAAGAAGTAGTGGGTATAACTTCTTCTTCTACTTCTTCTTCTTTTTCTGTGGCCACAATTTGGTGTTGGCCTGAGGAAGTTTGGCCCAAGTCTTTCATGAATCAGCTGGCGAGGCCTGACGTTCCACAAAGGTTCGCACAGTAATTTGGCCATGGTGTCAGCGATAGTTCACCTACTTTTCACGAAGGACACCATGGGATCTGTAACATTCACCAACTAACACCGGCATAGATGGTGCCAAGTTTAACGTCCATCCGAGGGACGGCACACACATTGATGAATCACCCCGCCTTGTGGAACACCGGGATGACAGTTTATTGCTGGGTCGGGATTTGAACCCAGGCTCGCAGCTTCGAGGCGAGTGTGCGTATCTCTCGGCCATCCTGCCAACTGATGTAGTTATATACTTTGATACTGAATCAATGAAATAACCTGACATTCATCTGTTTGTGGCCTAATGACGAGTTCAGAAGTCGTGCCATTTGGACATATCTTGAAAGATGGAATCAGTCGGGTCGGTTTCATTTCGAGCGTCTCCATTTTCAAAGAAAAATAGTTTCACCTTTTTACACGAAATATATATTTGTTCTTATGATCTTAAGGAATAAAAATTTTGGCTGAACATGAATTGAAACAAGTAAACAACTTCGGACTAAACATGACAATGACAGCCATTGGGGATGGACTGAAAGGTCACCGAGAATATTCTATGGTGCGGCTACAAGAGAAAAGAAATACCCAGTTGAGGGAGGTGTAAGGTAATGTGGAATAAAGGGAAGGAAACTGAAGTTGGGGGTTGGCCATGATTGGGAGGGTGAGGGGATGGTGGGCAGGGAGGGGGAGGGAGAGGGCTTACAAAGGAAAGGAAATCCACAGAAGGAAGGAGTGGAAGTGAGTGAATAAATTCCTCACCATTTTGAATGATACACGATGTAAGGAGCCATCACTGCTGCTTGAAAAGTTGAAATCCAAATTACAAAATTATCGAGGCAAGACCCCTCCCCTTCCAAAAGTACAATGTTTACCGATGGCAACCAGCAGGATGAGAAACAGAAGGAAAGTTTACTTTTCATTTCAAAACACCGACCACAAGAAAGTTAGTGCATTGATAGCGAAACAATTTGAGAAGGCAAAAATTACTTACAAATCCATTCCGAGGAAAGAAATTGTGGTTGAATATGGAAAAAAAAATAAAAAAGGGCTCGGCACTGGAAACTTTGAATGACTTTTTCAAACGGTGTTTTGACTGAGATTAACTCGGTCATCTGACAATTCGTGCAAACGGAATACCAGGTGGAATACCAGGTGCGTCCGTGGAATTGCTTGTTTTGCGGGATTCCTGAACTCGGTGCTCATTTCGTTCATCCTCCACGACACACACTGATTATAGTTTTCCTGCTTAACTTACACATAGTAGAAAGCCTTAAGATATAATTTTGTTGAGATTGCCAGTGAAATTGTTTTTGAGCCAGCTCGTGATACCCCCCTCCCCCCCCCGCCCCACCTACCAATTACACATGCATGACTCAAAATGACTCTTTGTGACTCCACCATTTTTGACGTTGATTAATAACAGACTTTATAATGTCTCTTCGGTGCCTAACATGTGATTTGGCAGAGATCAGAGGTTCAAATTTGATACACCGTAGGCATACCTCCTGTTGATTCGCTGATGGGTTTTATCAAAAGACCACAGTTGTAGTTGACAAACATTTTGCACATCTTTCTGTGAGTGTCAATGAGGACGTAAAACGCAGTAAAAACATTTTGAAAAAGTCTCTTTTATAACACGTAATAATTGTTGTTGTTGTTGATTGTGTGCTCTTTCGATGTACTTTTATATCTTTTTCGATTTCTTTGAGAAGTATTATTATAGTTCCTTTTGTGTGCTCCTTTTAAAGGTTTCCTGCTGTCCTAGAATAATAAATGTCACCGTTAAAACTTCGAACCACGACATGAAATCTCAAAGTCCCGCTTCTTCTCTTCTTCAATGTCAGAAACACGCGCTTTTAAAAGAGCCAAGTAAGTGTGATTAAACGAACTAATTTTTGTTCCAAGTATATATGGATTATTACCTTTCCAGCAAAGTAAATTGATTATTAACTTTCCAACGGAACCATTTGTTTTATTGTATGACAGCAGAAACTCTTAAGAATAATAAACTGTTAGACGGAGAAACTGGGCTCCTTTTATATATTGTTACGGATTCGGGGTTCGAGGCTCACCACGAGGGGAAGCACTCAAATTTCTCCTGACCTCCCGGTCCTGAGGCCACTGAGCACGGATAACTCCGCATGCCCCGGCAGGATGCGAATCAATCATGAGTGTCGATTGGTACCGCCAATCCTGGCGGTTTCACTACTTCGCGTGGTTAGCTTACCTGTGGACGGCTGCACCAAGGGGGGTCTCATGCCCTCAATGCGTACTCGAGTCAACTCACCGTATCAGGTGCAGCCGAGCAGAGCTGCCGAGTATGCACTGGCTAACAAGAGCAAATCAGTGGGCTAACACTACATGTGGACCATGCTAGACCAATGGAGGAAAAGACACAATGAACTGGGTACATTTATAACGAGCACTTTTATTTTTAAAGCGAGGGCGAGGAAAGGCTTGTGGAACAAGAAGCAACGATTTTATACACAGCAACATGTACAGCAGGGGAAAGCAAGGATTTGTGGGGTGCAGCAAAATAAATGCAAGTATTGACAAAACAACGACACAGGGCAAAGCTGTGCCGATCTACTACTTATGCAGGCTTATCTTATCAGGCTTACTCAACAGGCGTCATTATAGTCATTCCCAAAGAAAGGTTAGAGAGCAAAGAAAGAGAGAAAAGAATGAGGTGGTTGCGACCTCTGTTACCTTGCGTGGTCGACGGACCAATGCTTCCCAGTGGCTGAGGCAGGAGATGCGGGTAGGAAAACAGAGGGTGTCTTTGGTGCGTGGTGGGAGAAAGGTGAAAATGAGGGGGCGTGGTGATTGGTGATGAAATGCAGAGAGGAACTTGTAAAGATGTGGGTAAGGGGGTCTTGGAAACAAAGAAAAGAATGTGTGAGAGGATAGACTACCATGAGCATAAAGAGTTCTGCACATGTAAATACTAATAGATTAATACTGCTTGTTCAGTGTTCCATTGGCTCTCTTCCGTTCCATTCTGTTTATTCCGCTCGCTCCATTGCGCTCCACGACCCTAAAAATATGAAGAGCAGCCAGAAGACCAAGCCCTCTTTTATAATCTCTCAGCAGGGGGAGTACTTGAGATTGGAACAGGCAGAGAACGATGGTTGTTCTCCAGCACCCTCATAGTTGTATGGACCATTACTCCAGTGAGAGCTCCACCCATGCAAGGCCTTGGTGGCGGAAATTCCCTCACAGAGATCTGAGGTTGGCATGGCGCCAGATATTTGGTGGTGCTCTCTGACCATGAACATGTGCCGAACACCCAATGAAGACCCTAATTGAGCAGAAATGCTAGGGCTATCCATACTGCATTGAACTGAGCCGAGTGCACACTCATGCCCTGAGCTGAACACCAAAACGTCCAGACCCAAGCATCAATAATGGTACGGGTGCTCCCCCATCTCCTGCTAGTCCAGAGAGAGGTGGTGAACGTTGGTGGTGATGGTAGTTGAGCGATGGCAGCAGTGGTGTCACGGTGAGCAAAGTGTGTTTTTGGTGTGGTGATTTGTGGTGATTGTTCGTTGCGGCATCAATGGTGAGTGAAGGTGAGCTTGAGTTGGGGTTCGATGGTGTGATGATTTCTATAAAGGCATTGTGGTGCTCATATGAAGGTGATAGCATTGTGGTTCAGGTCTGATGAAAGTTTGCGGTGAGCGTCGGTTGGGTAATGGTGTGCGATTTGAAGGAGAAACGGTGTGCGTATGCGAATGAGCTGCTTGCGTGCAGGCACGAGTGATTGAGAGGCTCATGTGTGCAGCAAAGTTAAATAAATAAATCGATGAAGAATGGGAATATAGACATACCTAAAGCCCCTGCAATGCATTCTGCCCCATGAATGCACCAGACACATGGAAAGGGCTATCTAAAGTGAATACGAATTAAATAATTGTCTCTGGACTGATATGTATTGTGTGCTGTTGCCTCGGGGGAGCGCCAGCTTAGCAGAACAAAAACAACATGTAGACTAAAAGAACGGCACTGGGAAGAAGTGCATATCTCCATCAGGGTGAACAGTTTATGTTTTGTATCCCACTGATAGGCCGGATCTGCATTTGGACCTGAACCAAAGTCAAATTGGCTTGTTCTTGACACCTAACCAACTCATCCACCAAGTTTTGTCATAACCCGTCAACAACTTTTTGAAATATCATGATATATATATATATATATATATATATATATATATATATATATATATATATACATATACATATATATATATATATATATATATATATATATATATATATATATATATATATATATATATACACAGTCATGCGCCACTTAACGACGGGGTTACGTTCTGAGAAACGCGTCGTTAAGCGACGTCGTCGTTGTGCGAACATCATTATTTTTTTTCGTTTTGGTTTTCGAACTTCGAACTTACACAAACCGAGACACCTAGGCTAGATGGTGTAGCCTATTGCTCCTCGGATACAAACCTGTACAGCATGTTATTGTACTGAATACTGTCGGCAATTGTAACACACATCCAAGAGAGACGGAAGACACGTTAGATTTAGCTTTGTGCTGTTCATGACGGCCATGGGTGTTATTAGCAGCAGCTTACAATCTCCTCTCGCATCGATTACAGAAAGATGAATAATTAGCGTTTGGATTTTATAAATACGTAATCAATGCATCGATGTTATAATTTACAAATGAAGAAACGAGCTCCTGTCAATTGTGATATATATTTTCGGAACAGTGTGATTGTTTTAACAACATGAAAAGCTTCACCAAAAAGAAGTTTGTGTTTTAATTTCGACTGTAACAACGATTTTTTCGCGGAATTCTTCAATTCAAAGGTAATTTACTTGCTGGAAGGTAAACGTGCAAACATTGGTTCAGTTTGAAAGCCGATTTCCTTGAATCCCGATTTAGCACGACCCTGATTTTTTCGCGATGACATTTTATGGACCTCAACGATCGCATTATAACAGGGCCACATTGTCGTTGTTTATTATCATAATGAGGTATTATGTACTGTACAGCGTACATGATTGTATGTGCTATTTTTATACTACTGGCAGCGCTACGTCGGCGACATCACTCGGCGATAGGAAATTTTCAGCCACATTTTTTTTTTTTTTTCAGACCTGGCAGATCCGTCGTATATGCGATCCGTCGTTGCCCGGAACGTCGTTAAGCGGCGCATGACTGTATGTGTGTATATATATATATATATATATATATATATATATATATATATATATATATATATATATATATATATATATATATATATATATGTAGTTACAGCCACGGGTACGAGTGTATTATGAGGGGGTTTAATCCCCGTTTGTCCTCTGAAGAGCCAGACCTGGGGCCACTGCTCACAATTAACTTCGTGATACGGTGGGTTGCTTTAGAACCACGAACGCCAATCAGTTAACCACGAGTTGCAGTGTCCACCATCTAATTTTTTCCCGTTTAATTAGAGGGGATGTGGCTTCCTGAACGGGGAGCGTGCCCTCGGCAAAGCACCAATCTTATCTTGATTAGATCTTAATTCGGGCAGCCGAACGTTTAACCGCTGGTGCGTGCCGACTATTACAGGTCAATTCGTTTGGTAATTACCTCTCAGCCGATCTTGGTTCAGACAATCCTGGATCAATGGAAGGAAAGGACAAGCACGGACAGGTTGGAACGTCAACAAAGAATTTATTCATAAGGAAAAAATAAATCAAAATAATTTTTTATTTCCGTGTGGTAAAAATTGGGAAGTTCAAATCAATCAAAGTAATCGCAAGAAAATAAAGAATTAATGAGGCAATGAGAGAAAAAGAGACAAAGAGCAGATGTTTATCACAATGCCTGACTTATCAATTAAACATGAGACAAGGGTACCCAGCAGATCATTCGGGGGGGGGGGGGGGGAGAGAAATCCAGTCTCTCTCACCAAATAGAAGTCGTCGGACGTCAAATAAAATGTCCTGAAATGTTTGAGCGTGCCTTATCCATTGTCAGCACTCAGCCTTGCTGTGCACCCACTCGCAAACAGGCTTGAACGCCAGTCTATGTCACCCCCAAGAATCAGGTACGCCAAGAGCAGGTCTCAAGCAGAACTAGCATTACCGGTCCGGGCGTCACCCACCATCAGGAGCCACCAGGAGCCACAACCGACGGACAGCTGTTAGGAGCTGTGAGAAGCTGAGGCACTGTGAGAAACTCTAAGGCTGCAAGCCCGTCACCAAGTGTCACCAGCTCAGCAACCTTCTGACTGGAATCGATGAAGCAACCGTCTGACTGGAACTGACTGAAACAGCCGTGTGACTTGAACTGACGAAACGACCATCTGACTGGAACTGAATGAAGCAACCGTCTAACTGGAACTGACTGAAACAGCCATCTGACTGGAACTGACGAAACAATCGTATGACTTGAACTGACGAAACGACCGTATGACTGGAACTAAATGAAGCAGCCATCTGACTGGAACTGACGAAACAATCGTATGACTTGAACTGACGAAACGACCGTATGACTGGAACTAAATGAAGCAGCCATCTGACTGGAACTAAATGAAGCAGCCATCTGACTGTAACTGAATGAAGCAGCCATCTGACTGGTACTGACTGAAATACTCTCAAAGCTGTCACAACCGCAACCAACTATCGCCAACTGACTGGAAAATAAGTCCTCTCGTCCTCTTTATAGGTGGCCCGTCTGGGTGGAGCCTCAAGCAGACTCCAGCCAAATACACCCCGCCCATTTGCGCATTGTTGCACGTGACAACCAAACCGTCCCGAAATATTTCCTGGCCTATGATGCCATGTTTGTGGTGCTGAACGAATGGCAGAAAGCAGCCATTTGTCAGAATTACCGAGCAAAAACTTGAAGCACTCATAAAACGTCAATAACAATTAGCACCTCAATGTTCAGCCCGAAACAAAAAAGAGCCAGTTAGCGTCCCTTGAGCTGCTGAACGGGATCTCAACGTCAATGGAAAGAGGTGGGTGTCGAGCCTCCGTTGGACTAACAGCTATGTCACATGCATGAATGTGTCTATCGTAAAGAGAAAAAGGAGCTTTCCATAAGAAAGGGAATCTATTCTTTACCCTTCTCTATGCATCAAAGTTAGAATCCCACCAGACATGGGGATGGGTCTATCCTGGACATGCATTTATGGAAGTAACTGTCTAAGGACCTAGATGTTTGTATCCATTCATCAGATTGGATTCTGAAATCCATAGCAATATATATATATATATATATATATATATATATATATATATATATATATATATATATATATATATTTATATATTGTTGCGGGCCAGAGGTCCGGTGGCGAGAACAACCGCGAGGTGGGGAAAGTTACGTCAATTCCCACCAGACTCTCCGGAATTGTAGGCCGTCGCTCACGGATAATTCTGTGAGACGGTGGGTCGCTTAACCGACCGTGGACGCCAATACCTCCACCGGGTAGCGTAGGGTCTTTTTGTCTAGAACCAATCTACCTAATTAACCACGCAGTGTCATCTACCGGGGAACCATGCCCTCTGTACGTCTTGCCCGAACCGCATCACTCTACCAACTACCAACTATCTTTCCGGTTCAGATGCAGCCGAGCGGACCCGCCAAGAACGTACCGGCAAGGATGAACAGATTATCGAGTATAAAAACCGGGCTAAACTCAAATCCGAATCATGCAGGACCAATGAAGGAAAATACGAAAACGAACTGGGAACATTTCTAATCATGGTTTATGTACAATTAACTTACAAAAGGACTCAGAGCAGACTTATTGAGGGATATACAGGCAAGATTTAAAATGATAAAACACTTAAACAGTTCTACTTAAAGACGGCGCCACACATTCAGACGTGCACTCAGATGAAAATAAATCCAGGTGTATTGCAAAGGACCCCTGCAGCCAAAGAGGGAGGTGAGCTGAGGTCGCAGTTATTTTGGAGTACCTGCACATTGGAGGGAAGGGATACTCCATGGTGCGGCACCAGTCAGTGGTCATGCAGCTCGGCCCACAGCCACAAGCGTGGAGACCGTGTCCGCGAAGGAGCCCGGGTGGAGCAGAGCAGAGTCCGAGACGGGGATCAGGGCCGCCGACAGGACCCACGAGAGACCCGGTAAAGATCGGGCGCCCTCGAACCAGCACAACAGATGGGCCACTGAGGCGAGACGTGGGCAGACCCTCCGCGTCACGACACTCCTTCTTTCTTTGGGAACCCGCGACTCGAACCGTCTCACTCCAACCACTGTCTCACTCCAACGCTGTTTCTCTCCAACCTCAGACTTCAGCTAACACGGCCGACCCACACAGAATTCTCTCTCTACACTCTCACGATGGTGCTGTAATTTATCTCCCAGCCAAGGGACTCTACTGAACTGAAGTCTGCTCCAACTAACGAACCCTCCGACTCACCACACCAACACGACGACGAATGACCCCCAAAGAACTCCTCGCTGAGGACGGTGTCGTAATTTAGGGATCTCCCTCAGTGGGGAGAACCCTTGGTGAAACTGACATCACTGTCTGCCCTGATTGGACAGGGCCTCCATGGGTCTGCCCCTTCTGAGCAGGATTTTGGCCATACAGGGAGCCTGCCCCCTCAATGCGTGACTGCACTCACCAAAAAGGTACCTCACAAAGATTTCGCCTTGGAAAGCGAGAAAAAGGTACTGTGGTTCAAATAAGAGGAGAAATAAAGATTTATTACCCTAAATAAAAAAACGCAACGCACCCCTTCGAAAATTCCCATGACACACAAGGAGGGGTTCTGTCTACACATATACTTAACGCCATAAATAACTTTAGGTCAGCTGTATGTTTGAAGGTATACGGTTCCGAGAACCGTAACAATATCTATCTATATATATATATATATATATATATATATATATATATATATATATATATATATATATATATATATATATATATAATTAAAAAAAACTTGCAGTGTTTGGGAAAGAAATTTCTGAGGATATCATGAAGACTCAAAAGCTCAATGGGCTGTGCTGCATTAGTGGTGAGTTCCCTGGGTTGAGTCAGAATTTTTTCACACTTGCCCCATGCAGGAATTTATTCATGTTTATTAAGTTTTTATACATATAATATATATCGTTCTTGGTCTTAATTTCAATTGTGTTGTAAAGGTTGTTGTTATTAATTGTAAAGAATCACTGAAAAAAATTCTCGGATCCAGATCTTCCCCAACATCTAATTCCGTTCTCGTCACACACCCACCCTGTCCACCAAATCCATACATAAGTTTTTGAGATATCCTGCTCACAGCCAAACAGACCTTCGGTGGGAGAGGTAATTATGAGCGCCGTAATAAATATTCTCGGAATGCGACACAAATAGTGCGAAAAAAATACCAACTTTAAAAAATATTGTCCATATATAAGTATGGCCGATGCATGAGAGTGTCCGATATGCACATGGAAGCTCTGATAACTGGAGTCTGGATTTCTTGGTAACACCAATAGGGCACTCTCACTCTCTATCACACCATGTTGCTCATTGTGAAGACAGGTTCAGCACCGCCAAAGGGCTGAACATTGCTTTCCCAGCGATAGACAGAGCAGGATTTACATGCACTACCTCGTGTCATCTGGGTTCGATTTCTGCCCCAACTTCAAACTGTTGGATTAGTGTTTCACAGGCAGGGTGTTGCTTCACGAAGTGTGCCACTTGGTGTCCCATCTACTAGTGGATGCTGGTGGATGTTAAATATCCCATCGTGTCTTTCACGAAAGAGTGGATGAGTCATCACCGACACACTGACCAAATGACAGATTCTTGCCGAAATCACCTTCAGTCTGACGTCAGGCCTGGCCAACCAGTTAATGAAAGACTTGGACAAAAACCTTTCCTCGCTGACCCCACAAGAAGGTGTGAATAATTGGGGTCCTTCAAGAAATATTAGTACCATTAATCACTATTATGCTTTGGACTGTAGGGAGGGGTTTGCCCATGCCTTCACATTATATTAGCCTTCATTTCTGTACTACTATGTATATATATATATATATATATATATATATATATATATATATATATATATATATATATATATCTATATATTTTTAAATATGGAATGTGCCAATCGTTTAAATTTAACTTGGAGAACGAACTATTCATTTTGACGATGTAAATTATACTCTGATTCATTTTCTTTCCCCAGTAAACATCATTAGGTTTACTTTTTGGGTAAAACAAGGCTCAAGGCATATACACTGAATATTGCAAACTCATATACAAACACACATGTACTGCAGATGTACACAGGGACAGGTGTACATGCATTAACACACACACACACACACACACACACACACACACACACACACACACACACACACACACACACACACACACACACACACACACACACACACACATACACACACACACAGTTCAAAATGTTATCGGCACGAGATTCTCACTCAAGTCCAAGAAATGCCAACATTGTCTATTTTCCAAAAAGTATCTATACTAATAAAAGGCAGTGTGTGTCAGTGTGTCTCTTCCATAACTCTCAAACCATGAAACATTGCAGCCTGAAACTTTGCATGCAAACAAAGAAAACTTCAAGGAAGTGCAAGAGTGAAAATTGGGTGTTTGGGTTAATTAAAACACCCCTTTTGAAGATAATTAACAGCCTTTGTTAAGGTGTATCCTGGGTAACCTTGTTGGAGTCTGAAGCCACCATGTATTTTTGGCCTGCTCAACCATGCCCTGACTTGGAACAGGCCGCAACTATTTCTTAACGATAGTTTTTTTTTTTTAACCTTTCCTCACTCATATTCTCCAATGCCTGTTCATCATAGCTACGAATCACTGGGTACATTGCAATGCTTATCAACGCCCGGAGACGGCAGCGTCTGTAGCTTTATTTCATTTTCTTACATACGATAACCTTGAGAGTCTCTTAAACCAAGCAGAATTACAAAATTTATGTTCCAGAATCTAACTTACAAGCAGTTCCGACTCCTAAAAATAAGTGTTTATTTGTCCAGTTTGGACATATTTGACATTTTTTGCATCTCCGGAGTCTGGGAGGTGTATGTTTAATATGACGGTTCGGTGATTGTTAATAGCATGCCCAGTGAGCCGTTTCTTATCAACCGTTTCGTTGGAGTGCTTATGCCACTTGGCAAGTGCTCTACAACATCCACACTGTCATTGAATACTGCATGTCGATTGAATTGAACAAAGTTCAGGGGCATTCACATGCATTGTTGGCCACGTGTTGTTCTGCAGTGAAAGAGCCGGTGGCTAGCTCGCTGAAAATGTGAAATTTCATTTTCCACTACGTTTCCCCTTTTTGTTCTTCGATTATAGGACCCGTCACTTTGGCATAGACAAATATAAATATAAATTAAATGTTTCGCTTTTAATAGTTTCTTCAAATGTTTCGTGCATTTCATGGTGAAGCCACTTGGTGCGCATTCTTCAAGTTTCAACTGCGATACCGTAGGTCTATCCACAGGTAGGAAGGCAGAATAAATTATATGATCACAATGAAAAAAAAATCGTTTAAGTGATGAAGTAAGGAATCACCACATCATGGCAGGAAAGACGAGAGGTACTCATGCTCACTCTGTGTAGCCTGGATTCAAATCCCGACCCAGCTATAAACGGTCATCCCGGTGTTTCACAGGGGGGGGGGGTGATTCATCAATGTGTGTGTCATCTCTCGGATGGATGATGAAATGGGCATCATATCTGCTGGAATCCCTCACCCTTTCTCACCCCTCTCCCTCTCAACCCTTCCCCCTATCTCCCACCCCTCTCCCTCTTTTTGACCCCTCTCTCTCTCTCTCTCTGCAACCCCTCCCCTCACCCCTCCTTTCCTCTTCCCTCCTCTCTCTTCACACCTATGCCTCCCTCTCCCAACCCTCCCCCAGTCCCCCACCCTTCCTCCTCTGTTGAGGGGACTGCAGCATGTACGAATCAAATTCGGAGCAAGCCAACTCGTGGGATGCAAAGGTCTCTGCATTTGATTGGTATCTACATATGTGGGTTTCAAAATGTGGAATGGAGTCCTCCATGGACGGGCTCAAAGTATGCACCTTAATTTAGGTAAGGGGTCACGATTCATGGACCAAGCTGTGAAGTTTTCTGTTTTTTTTTTTTTTTTTTTTTTTTTTTGTATACCTTGGTCGAGGCTCGTATGAGAGCTAACACACAACTCACAGCAAGGAGGAATGAGACAAGAGGGGCGGGAGTGGAAGGGACAAAACAGTGGGGAACAGACACATTAGGTGAACTGTGGAAGGGAGAGGGATGGGGATGGGACGGGGAACATGGCGAAGAGAAGATGGACATTTCAGGGACTTTCAGGAAGGAAAGCAGGACAAATGAAGGAAGAGGGCTTCGGTGGATTATTTGGGGTAGAAAAGATCGAGGATTTGGATGGGGGAAGATAAGAGGTGGTGGTGAACAGCTGTTTTGAAAGCCTGGAGGGAAGAATGGGAAAGAATAGAGTGAGGAAGTTTATTCCAAAGGCGGGAAAAAAGAGGAATGAAAGAGTGAAGATGAGCAGTGATTCGTGATTTTGGTAGTTTTACCAGAAGGGGGTTGTTGGCCGACCTTGAGCGCCCTGTGGAAATGTGGTGGGGACAAATCGCAGAGAGAGCAGGGGGGGGAAGGCTGGAGAGGAGTCGGTAGAAGACAGAAAGACCACCGACCAACCTGCGGTGATTGAGTGAGAGGCCCAAAGACTCAGCTTCATTGAGGGAGATGCCGATGATCTTAAATGCCCTGGTTTCGACAGCGTGAAGCCGAGAAAGGTGGGAGGCAGGAGCACCAGCCCAGAGGGGAGAGCAGTACTCCATCAGGCTATGGACAAAAGCTTTGTAAGTAGTCAGGAGCTCAAGAGGGCCGAGGAAGGACTTTGCACGACGGAGGATTCCCAGTCGGCGACTGGCTTTTGAGGCGAGGTTGGAAATGTGACTTTCCCAGGAAAGGTCATGGCAGATAGTGAGACCCAGAAGCTTGAAAGAAAAGACTTCTTCCAGAGGATTGTTGAGAAAGTGGATGGGGGGGTTTGTAAACGGTCCTTTCGAAGAGACATAGTGAGAGTGTGAGATTTGTGTGGATTGAAAGACATGTTCCACGTGTTGGACCAGTTTGTGATTTTATCCAGATCTGCAGTGAGCGAAGAAGCTGCTGCTTGCCGGTCTGAGGGATGACAGATGGTATGGCAGAGGGTGGAGTCATCGGCAAAGAGAAATAGAGGATTTTCCAGAGAGTCCGAGAGATCATTGATGAAAACCAGAAAAAGAACAGGGCCCAGAATGCTACCCTGAGGAACTCCAGCCTGCACAGGAAGAGGGGATGAAAGAACTCCATTTAGGGCCACACGTTGACTGCGACAGGAGAGGAAGTCTGCGAGCCATGAGTGGAGATGGCCTTGAATACCATGTGAAGAGAGTTTGGTGAGTAGGGCAGGGTGCCAGACTGTGTCAAAAGCACGTGATATGTCCAGGGATACGGCTCGGATTTCCTGTCTGACATTGAGGACCTCCATCCATTGATGGGAGAGCAGAAGCAGCATATCCAGGGTAGAGTGACCTGGTCTGAAACCAAATTGATGATTGGAAATCAAGCCATTGGAGAAGAGGAAGGATTTCACATCTGAGGCGATGATGGATTCCATCACCTTGCTGATGATTGGGAGAAGGCTGATTGGTCTGTAGTTATAGGGATCTGTTTTTGCACCTTTTTATGCAGGGCAGTGATGTTAGCAGATTTCCAAGCAGATGGCAGATGACCTTGGGCAAATGAGAGGGTGAATAGAACAGAGAGAGGGTGAGCAAGAGCAGAAGAGCAGGCTTTGAGGACACGTGGGCTGATGCCGTCTGGACCGGTTGCAGAATCTGACTCGAGGTTTGAAAGCAAGCTCTCCACCTTGTCAGGAGAAAAGGATACAGAGTCCAGGGACAGTTGGGTGCGACTGGGTAAAGTGGGTAGAGATAGTGATGGGTTTAGGACACAAGATTTAGCTGCAAACACCGAGTTTAGACATTCAGCTTTATCACGTGTGGAATCAGCAGTGCGGCCATTTGAGGTAAGGGAGGGGATGGAGGGGGAACATACACCAGAAACAGATTTGATTAAACGCCACCAGGATTTTGAGGAGGGAGAGAGGTTTGAGAGTTCAGACTTGAGATGAGAAAGATGTTGTTTTCTGGCTCTCCTGAGGGTAGATACACACTTGTTCCGAGCTTTGTGGAAAGAACTGAGATTGCCCTCAGTTGGGTTTGCTTTCCATGAGGCAAAGGCAAGTTGTTTCAGGACAACTGCCTCACCACAAGCTTCAGTAAACCAAGGGCGGGAGGAAGGGTAAGACAACTGAACACGAGAGGGGATAAATCTGTGCATGAGGGAGAGCAAGTTTCTTTGAAAGAATTCCCAGGATGAGTTGATGTTTGAGAAAGTCGTGATAGGAGACCAGTCTGTAAGTTTGATGGCTGCTCGGAGACCCTGCCAGTCGGCTTGAGTGAAATGCCAGACTCGACGGCGGTGAGGTGGTTCTCTGATAACAGCCAGAGAGATGTCCACTTTGACAAGGACGTGGTCAGAAGAACCAATTGGAGCGAAGGAAGAGCAGCAGATATTATCAGGGAAATTTGTCAAAATCAGATCCAGAAGAGATCTCAAAGTTTTGTGCTGAGGTCTCTCTTCAGGATTGTCACTGAGCCCTGGACAGCTTCCAACTGTAGTTTGTTTGTAATAATATTCCCACTTATAGTTTTTCATATCTCTGTGAGGTTCTTTGTCATCATTCCCATAGCTCAAACTATCACTTGTACAATTTTGGCATTCTTCAGATTTCAGAATCTTTTCACTTCATTCTTGAGGTCTTGGTGTTTGGTCATTTTCTTGATTTCGGCATTGTTTAGTCCAACATCATGAGTATTAACACCTCAATTAGCAATGCGTTCTTCTCTTTGTTGTACTGAAGTATGATATCTGGTCGCAATGCTTTGTTTTTAATGTTCACGCTCGATGGGATCATTAGGTGGTACGTGAGCAGTTGGTACTTCCATGTTTTCAGTGATTGCTTTTGTTTAATGTTTCCACAAATTCTCTGGAACTGGGATATCAAAGTTTTTGCAGATGTGCCAGCGGGTTACATTATGAAGTCTGTTGTGTTATTGTGTGTACAGCTGTTCTGACATGAGTTTTTTTTGTGTTCGGTCATTAAGCATAACATATCATTCTGTTTGCTAACCACATCTCCACCCCTCACCTTTCTATCTTTTTTTTTCTTCCAAGTCCCCCCCCCCCATTCACTCTTTCTCTCTCTCACTGTCTCTCTCACCCCTTCTTCACACCCCTCCCTCCTGCAGTGTAGCAACTTTTGATGACGCATCAAGCTCTTCCCTCCCCCCCTTCCTCACTCTTTCCTCCTTCCTAGCTTCCTCTCTACTCCCTCCCTCTTCTCCGGTCCCCTCCCTCTGCCCTCTCCTCTCCCCTCACTCTGTCCTCTCCTCTCCCCTCCCTCTGAGCTCTCCTCTCCCCTCTCTCCATCCTCTCCTCTCCTTCATCCTCTCCTCTCCCCTCCGTCCTCTCTCTCCCCTCCCTCTGTCCTCTCCTCTCCCCTCTTTCTGTCCAATCCTCTCCCCTCCCTCTGTCCCCTCCTATCCTAATCCCTCCCTCCATCCTCCCCTCTCTACTCCCTCTATCCTCTCCCCTCCCTCCCTCTGTCCTCTCTCTCCCCTCCCTCCATCCTCTCTCTCCCCTTCCTCCTTCCTCTCTCTCCCTCCCTCTCTCCTCTCTCTCCCCTCCCTCCATCCTCTCTCTCCCCTCCCTCCCTCCTCTCTCTCCCCTCCCTCCCTCCTCCCTCTCCCCTCCCTCCCTCCTCTCTCTCCTCTCCCCTCCCTCCTCTCTCTCCCCTCCCTCCTCTCTCTCCCCTCCCCTCCTCTCTCTCCCCTCCCCCTCCTCTCTCTCTCCCCTCCCCCTCCTCTCTCTTCCCACCCTCCCTCCTCTCTCTCCCCTCCCCCTCCTCTCTCTTCCCACCCTCCCTCCTCTCTCTCCCCTCCCTCCCTCCTCTCTCTCCCCTCCCTCTCTCCTCTCTCTTCCCTCACCCTCCTCTCTCTCCCCTCCCTCCCTGCTCTCTCTTCCTTTTCTAACTCCTCTCTCCCCCCCCTTTCTCTCCCACCCTCCCTCTCTGTCCCCCTTAATTTACCCATCAGTGAAGCAACCGGTTGCATTTGCTTGTATATATAAAATAAATATATATATATATATATATATATATATATTTCCATTCTAATATATATATATATATATAATTTGAAGTTTTTGTTTGTTTGTTTGTCTGCACGCGCTAATCTCCTGAACGGTAAAAGATAGGAGGAAACCTCTGAAACAAAAAATGTCGGGACGGGCCCCAGGAAGGTTATAGGATAGGTGGAAGGTTATAGGATAGGAAGGAAGGTTATAGGATAGGAAGGAAGGTTATAGGATAAAAAATTAAAAAATGACCGTTTTTACAGCCATTTCTCCCTGCTGTGCAGGGGTTTTGGCTTTTTCTTGAGGCAATGTTTTATGGCCGGATGCCCTTCCTGACGCCAACCCTGGTCGCCTCTTACGACACACAGGGATATGGTACACCTATTCTAACCGGGGCATACACCGGGACCAGTACACTGGCACTCGTTTCGCCGACCTCTGAAGGATGACGGGCTGAGTCAACCCCCTGGTGTTAATTCAGCAGCCAACGGGGCTTGAACTCAGGACCCTTGGATCCCAAGCCGCCACCCTAACCACTAAGCCAACACCAGGCTGAAGGTTATAGGATAGGTGGAAGGTTATAGGATAGGAAGGAAGGTTATAGGATAGGTGGAAGGTTATAGGATAGGAAGGAAGGTTATAGGATAGGTGGAAGGTTATAGGATAGGAAGGAAGGTTATAGGATAGGAAGGAAGGTTATAGGATAGGAAAGAAGGTTATAGGATAGGTGGAAGGTTATAGGATAGGAAGGAAGGTTATAGGATAGGAAGCCCCTCGGCCGGGGTGGGGGGGGGGGTTGTTTCTCCTCACCAACCCCCTTCTGCTATGACTCCCGTGGCCCAATAGGGAACTGATACTGGGCTTGCGTCAGACCTATGTACAAACGATTAAATTCATTCAAAAATAACATAGGCAACGCCGGGTGCATTCACCGAGTGTATACATATACATGTATATATACATATATATATATATATATATATATATATATATATATATATATATATATATATATATATATGTAATTATTTACATTTCTCTGTTGAAAAATAATGATAAACGTTTTGGCATTTCTTGGATTGCAGTGAATATCTCCTGATACATTTTTGAATGCCTCTCACATAATGCTAAATTATATTAATATCCTACATCATATTTAAATACAAATTATTTGTCTTTAAAATAAACCTCAAACAAGTGATCCTGCGAGAATGACAAAAAAAAATTGCACTTTGTGAATTTTCAATTATTGCATGAATAAAGTTTTATTCATGTGGAAATCACCTTTTTATGCTGCCAGTTGAGTCCAAACGGCACATGACACAAACCTTTATTATCTATTAAATTAGAGGGTTATTTGGTGTGACAGGGACGTTTTATTGAATAGATATTTCATTGCCTTTTAACCCCACGCTGCAGAAGCAAATGAAAAAGGTTAATTGTCTTTGACCGGACATTGTCATTGGATGTCGTTCTCTTTTGCTGTCTCTTGTTCCATATCAACAACAACCACTGAAAAGGGGTGCTTAGCTCAAGGAAGAAATGGGTAATTGGGCATATAAAGCATGTTATGAATCTTCATTGTTTGCACTTTTATCATCGTTTTGTTTCCAAAGAACACTCGATGATAACATACCAAGAGGGTTCAAAAAGTTATTTGGACGAGATATTCACAATCGTCCAAAAAATAGAGTTAATTTTTTTTTTGTAACCATGTGTATAATTAATGTAAAAATAATAATGGAGGCCCGTAATCTTGACAGTGCCTCGGGGTACTGTCAACATATCAGAAACGTTTCAAGGCATACAGTGTTCATACATCATGCCTTGCTCTACAAACTCTCTGCCTATGGTATTGAAGGCCAACTCCACACATGACTTCCTGACATCCTCTACTCTCGAAGCAAATGTGTGGCTCTCAACAGAATCCTTTCATCTCCTCTCCCTGTTAAGGCTGGAGTGCCCAAGGCAGTGTTCTCGGCCCAGTCATATTCCTGATCTTCATCAATGATCTCTCTGACTGGATAATCCTCTTTATCTATTTGCTGATGACTCCACCCTATGCCGTGATATCCCTCATCCTTCACACAGGCAGGCATCAGCCTCTTCCCTCTCTTCAGACCTTGACTCCAAGATATCATTTTTTTCAATATGCAATGTCGAGGCTCATGTAAGAGCGAACACACATAACGTATAATAAAGGGAGCAAGAGACAAGGGGTGGGAGAGGGAAGCACAAAAGAGTGGGTAACAGAGACATGAGATCTGTGGAAGAGAGAAAGGGATGGGGCAGGGTACTTCTTCTTCTTCTTTCGGCTGCTCCCGTTTGGGGTCGCCACAGCGGATCATCCATATGATCCGCATAGTGATTTGGCACATGTTTTACGCCGGATGCCCTTCCTGACGCAACCCTGGTCGTCTCTTACGACACAGGGATATGGTACACCTATTTTAACCGGGGTATACACCGGCCCAGTATACTGGTACTCATTTCGCCGACCTAGGAAGGACGACAGGCTGAGTCAACCCCCTGGTGTATTAATTCAGTGGCCCAACGGGGCTTGAACTCAGGATCTTTTGGATCCCAAGCCGCTACCCTAACCACTGCGCCAACACCAGGCGAGGGAGGGATGGGGCAGGGTACACAGGAGAAAAAAGATGGACACTCCAGGGACTTTCAGGTCCTTACACTACGGGGACTTTCAGGTCCTTACACTACAGGAAGTTTCAGGAAGGAAAGCAGGGAATTTGAAGGAGGTGGGTTTATGGTGGATTAACAGGGGTAAAAAAAAGATTGTGGTTTTGGATGGAGGAAGATAGGAGATGGTGGTGAACAGCTGTTTTGAATACCTGGAAGGAAGAGAGTGTGGGAGTCTGTTCCAAAGGCAGGAAAAAGGGGAATGAAAGAATGAAGGTGAGCAGTGATTCTTGATTTTGGTAGTTTTACCAGAAGGGGGTGCTATCGGCCCTTGAGCACCATGCAGAAATATGGGAGGGGCCAGAAAGCAGAGAGAGAAGGTTGTGCAAGGTCGGAGAGGAAATGGTAGAAGACAGAAAGTCTACCGATCTGCCTGCGGTGAGAGAGTGAGTGACCCAAAGACTGCTTCATCGCGGGAGATACCAATGATCCTAAATACCTTGGATTCCACAGCTTGAAGCCGAGAAAGGTGAAAGGCGGGAGCACCAGCCCAGAGGGGAGAGCAGAACTCCATCAGGCTGTGGATGGAAGCTTTGTACATGGTCAGGAGCTTAGGTGTGCCAAGGAAGGACTTTGCACCACGGAGGATGCCCAGGTAGCGACTGGCTTTTGGTCTGAGGCTTCCAAGCCTTCCAAGAGTGTTCCAAAGAGGCCAACTTTGAAATGTGGCTTTCCCAGGAAAGATCATGACAGACAGTGAGGCCCAAAAGCTTGAAAGAAAGGGGTTATTCAAGGGGATTGTTGAGAAAATAGATGGGTTGGGAGTGGGTGGGGGGGGGGGGGTTCCAGATTGTCCTTTCGGAGAGACATAGTGAAAGTGTGAGATTTGTCAGCATTGAAAGACATGTTCCAATTGTTGGACCAGCTTGTGATTTTATTTTATCCAGATCTGCAGAGAGTGAAGTAGCTGCTGCTTGGTGATCTGAGGGATGACAGATGACAGGCAGTGGGTGGAGTCATCAGCAAAGGGATAAAGATAATTTTCCAGAGACGGAGAGATCATTGATGAAAACCAGAAAAAGAATAGGTTCCAGAACACTACCTTGAGGAACTCCAGCCTGGACAGGAAGAGGGGATGAGAGAACTCCATTTACGGCCACACGTTGACTGAGAGGAGAGGAAGTCTGCGAGCTATGAGTGGAGATGGTCTTGGCTACCATTGGAAGATAGTTTAATGAGCAGTGAGGGGTGCCAGACCTTATCGAAAGCATGTAATATGCCAAGGGAGATGGCTCTGATCTCATGTCTGACATTGTGGACCTCCATCCATTTTTGGGAAAGCAGGTGCAGCAAGTGCAGGGTAGAGTGAACTGGTCTGAATACAAATTGATGATCGGAAATCAAGCCATTGGAGAAGAGAAATGATTTCATGTTGGAAGCGATGATGGATTCCATAACCTTGCTGATGATTGGAAGAAGGCTGATTGGTCTGTAGTTGCAGGGATCTGTTTTTGCACCTTTTTTTATGTGGAGTGGTAATGTTTGCTGATTTCCAAGCAGATGGCAGATGACCTTGAGCAAATGTGAGGGTGAATAGAACAGAGAGAGGTGAGCAAGAGCAGCAGAGCAGGTTTTTAGGACATGTGAGCTGATGCAATCTGGTCTGGTTGCAGAATCCGAGTCGAGGTTTGACAGCAAGCTCTCCACCTTGTCAGGAGAAAAGGATACAGAGTCCAGGAACCGCTGTGTGTGACTGGGTAAGGTGGGTGCCGAAAGTGATGGGTTTGGGACACAAGAATTAGAAGCAAACACGGAGTTTATAGGCATTCAGCCTTTTCACTTTCAGTGTCAGCTGTGCAGTCATTTGAAGTAAGGGAGGGGATGGAGGGGGAACATACACCAGAAACAGACTTAACTAGACACCACCAGGATTTGGAGGAGGGAGACAGGTTTCAGAGTTCAGACTTGAGATGAGAACGATGTTGTTTCTTGGCTCTTCTCAGGAAAGACACACATTTGTTCCGAGCTTTGTGGAAGGAACTGAGATTGCCTTCAGTTGGATTAGCTTTACATGAGCTGAAGGCAAGTTGTTTCAGGCCAACTGCTTCACCACAAGCTTCAATGTACCATGGGCAGGAGGAAGGGTAGGACAACTGAAGATGAGATGGTATAAATCTGTGCATTGGAGAGAGGAAGTTTCTTTGAAAGAATTCCCAGGATGAGTTGTTGTTGGAGAAAGTAGTGATGGGAGACCAGTCTAGAAGTTTAATGGTTGCTTGAAGTCCTTGCCAGTCAGCCTGAGTGAAATGGCAGACTCAACTCCACTGAAGTGGTTCTCCAATAACAGCCAGAAAGATGACTACTTTGATGAACCATGGTCAGATGAACCGATTGGAGCTGAGGAAGAACAGCAGATATTTCAGGGAAATTGGTCAAAATCACATCCAAAAGAGATTGGAATACCATTGGTTGAGATCCGGGTCAGGAGGTTGACAGATTGTGTCAGTCCCAATGAGTCGCAGAAGTCTTTTGCTGAAGTACCATGGCAGGTGAGGGAGGTAGCCACACCTAGCCAACTGGCATGATGACAATTGATGTCACCACATATGAGGAAGAGAGAGTTCAGATGAGAGGATAGAAGTTGGTTCATGTTTTCGGAAAGTGAGGTGTAAATGGAGTCATCACTGTTTGGTGGTGGTACAACACACATACAAATATGAGGTGGGAGTGGAGGGGAAGCCATAGCCAGGGGTATTTCTGGGAGTGTGGAGGAGTGACGGCAGTCCATGCAGAGTGAGGAATAGAGTTTTTGATGAAGAGAGCAACTCTGCCACCAGGACTAGGCTCAGTTCTGTCATACTGGAAGAGGGACTAACCAGGGAGAGATACTTGGGAGTCAGATGTCTTGATTGAGGAAAGTTTCTGTTACAGATTATGTCTGGTTTGTCAGTGGCAATCTGTATGGAAAGATCTGTCAGGTTTGAGCGAAGACCCTGGATGTTTGAGGTCCACAGTGTTAAGGAAGAGGGAGGGGAGGAGGCTTTGTTGACAGTGTGGGGGATTGCAGAAGAGCTCGGGGAGTGAGATGGATGAGGAGGTAGAAAGGTTCGGTGGTGATAGGATGAAGCACAGTGGGGAGTAATAAGAGAGGAGGCAGAGGGAAGTTGAAGATTGGAGGAGATGGAGTGATGAGATGGAAGAGAGAGGGCAGGGGAAGGAGGCAGCCTTGTGGATGTGGGGAGGGGGGGGACTTGAGAAGGGGGAGTGAGGGGGGAGTTTTTGAGAAAGGTGAGAGGGAAACTTGGAGGGGGAAGAGTGTAAAGGTTGCTTTGAGAGGGAGGGGTGAGAGGGAAGCTTTGAGAGCGAGGGGAGACAATGAGAGCAGGCATGGCCAATGGGGCAGGAGGGCAATGGGAGAGGTGGGGAGAGGGGAAGGATGAGACTTGGTAGTGGTATGGTGAAGAATAGAGCAGGGAGGGGAAGGCACAATATCTGAGGGGTTTGGAAGAGGGGGGAGGTGTGCTGAGGGGAAGGAAGGAGCATGTTTGTGGTGATGAGTGTACTGATTGTTGAGAGAGCGAGATCTTTATGGTGAGAATGGAGCCCACAGATGTGAGAACACCGCACAGTTTGGGACATCAGAGGAGGAGCTGATACAGAAGCAGAAGACAATGAGGAAGTGCTTAGAGTGGAAGTAGGATGAGGGGGCAAGATTGGAGGGGTAAGTAGTGGGTATAACAGGGGAGGAGTTATGAGGAGGTAGATGTAAGGAGGTGGGTTGAATTGACACTGAAGTTGGTAAAAAAAAAAAAAAGGGATGATTGATGGAACACGAACATGCATTGCAAACTGTGATTTTAAAACTTTTAAAGTCAAAGATGCGATTAAAGACATTACGTGAGGGATACAATTCAGGAGAATTGAGAGAATGGAGAAAAGAAACGTTGTAACAGTGGGACTTTGTAGACATGGGATGAAGGAATGAATGGTCAAATTGAAAAGTCTTTTGAAGAAGAAAAAGGGTAGTGAATTGTGATACAATACAGAGAACCATATGTGTGAAAGAGGAAGTTGAAACATTTTAAGAGACCATTTAAAAAAAAATAAAGATTAGGTAAGATTTGATAAAGGAAATGTTGAAGAATAAAACCATGAAGGTGTATGGTGAATTTGGATTAGGTAAAGTAGGAAGAAGATGGTAGGTCAGCGAAAGTTAAAGGTAGAGGAAGAGGAGGTAGAGAAATCAAGTGGTTACGGGAGGTGTTGGTTGGTGAGAAATGAAAAGAATAAAAAAAATTTAGATTTTTTTTTTAAGGTTAGGTAAGATTAGGTCAAGGAAAGGTTGAAGAAAAAATTGTGAAGGTGTATGGTGAATGTGGGTCAGTAAATATAGAAGGAAGACGGTCGATCGACAGAATAAGGAGGAAGAAGTGTCAGGACAGAAAGTCACATGGTTACATGGGGTATAAGGTGAGGAGGGAAAAGATTTTTGTTGTGGTATATTTTACATTTTAATACATGAAACAGAGTTCATAGTTGGGAGGGATAGAAGGAGGGTGGAGGAAAAAATGGATAAAATAAAAACTGATGGTAATAAGAAGAAAATACAAATAAACACAATTGTGCACGTAGACGGGAAGACGGGTAGGCTTCAGGGAAACAAAATATGACAAGAATGACGAATACACAACAAATTAACACAGGTTTCAAAACAAAATCGAACTAGAAACACACAATAAACATGGAGGCAACAAAATATACAGTCAAAACGTGACAAACAATGACCGGAAACTTATCTTTGACAAAGTCGGCAGAGGAATCCGTAGAGAACCAACCGTCGCCCAAAAACCGGAACCAGAAGTCAAATTGTGAGGAGACATAGATCTAAGCAAGAGTATAAAACAATTCCTGTAGTATTGAAAGTTCCCAAGAGAAACAGTGGGCTCCATCGTGAGAAAATGGAAAGAATATGGAACTACCTAGACTCTTCCAAGAGCTGACTGACCGACCAAACTGAGCAACTGGGCAAGAAACACCTTGGTCAGGGAGGTCACCAACAACCCAATGACCACTCTGACAGAACTACAGAGTTACTTGGATGAGATGGGAGAACCTGCCAGAAAGCCAACACTTTCTGCAGCACTTCACAAATTTAGGTTTTATGGGAGAGTGGCCAGATGTAAGCCACTCTTGAGAAGGCATAAGACAGCACATCTAGAGTTTGCAAAAAGGCATGTGAAAGACTCAGAGCATGCAACAAAAGATTCTGTGGGACTCTTTTGGATGAAAATTGAACTCTTTGGCCTGAATGCAAGGCGCTGTGTCTGGCGGAAACCGAGCACAGCTCATTAACCATCTAACACCATACCTACCATGACGTATCATGCTCTGGGGATGCTATTCAGCAGCAGGGACTGGGAGACTTGTAAGGCTAGAGGGAACAATGAATGGAGCCAAATACAGGCAAATCCTTGAGGAGAACCTGCTTCAGAGTGCAAAAGAACTTGGAGTGCGGCGAAGATTTATGTTCCATCATGACGATGACCCCAAGCATACAGCTAAAACAACACTGAAATGGCTTCAGAACAAGAACGTGAAAGTCCTTGAATGACCCAGCTAAAGCCCAGACTTGAATCCCGTTGAGAATCTGTGGAAAGACTTGAAGATTGCTGTTTACAGATGCTCCCCATCCAACTTGAGAGAGCTTGAGCAAATCTGCAAGGAAGAATGGGAGAATATCCCCAAATCCAGATGTGCAAAGCTGAGACAGACATTCCCAAGAAGACTTGAAGCTATAATCACTGCCAAAAGCACTTCAACAAAGTATTGATTCAGGGGGGTTGAATACTTGTTGATGCAAGACATTTCAGCTTTTCATTTTTAATTAATTTGTGAAAATTTCTGAAAACATGTTTTCACTTTGTCATCATGGGGTATTTTGTGTAGATCGGTGAAATTTTTTTTTAATTTTATCTATTTTAAATTCAGGCTGCAACACAACAAAATGTGAAAAATGTCAAGGGGTGTGCATACTTTCTCAAGGCACTACACACACACACACACACACACACACACACACACACACACACACACACACACACACACACACACACACACACACACACACACACACACACACACACACACACACACACACACACACACACACACACACACACACACACATATATGTTTATACCTGTTTATTAAAATTATATATACTTGACAGTGTTTCTTTAATTTTGTTCCTTTCTCGGCATGCAGAGAGACAACACCAGTTCACATGTATGTAGTTGCCATGGAATTCTTCCACTCTGATTCTGGGAGGTTGTTGGTTCAAACCGTGTCTGAGTCAAACCAAAGACTTTAAAATTGGCATGTACTGCTTCTTTGCTCGACATTCAGCATTTAAAAGGTTAGTGCATGGAAAAACAATGCTGGGAAGGCAATGGCAAACCACCCAACATAACACTTACCACACAACTGCTTTGGCCTCATCAACGATCTGAGTGTGGAGTATAGTACTGTACATCAAATCAAATCAATGTACCTGGCAGGAGGTGTTTATTCAATTGCACTCATTTTCATACTTGTACTGTAACTACCATTTGATCCACACAAAATGATTGTAGGAGATTTGCTCACACAATCAATTTTACAGTTCACTTCATTAACTTTGCTGACATTTCTGGTTAAATGAACTTGGCAAAAATGGTAAGATATGGCCCTTTTAAGTAATGTGCATGTAGATATGCACAGTGAAAATCACAAGAGCAGCTCTCCAATATAGCCATAGATACTACAATAAGATTAAAAAAAAAAATCAAATGAAATAATGTATCTTGAATTCCTTGATGTTCTCTTTGGTGCTTGTAATTCAAAATCTGTGCAAGACGAAGAGCTGACATACCTGTAAGTGTGGGAAGTCATTATTACTTTCACCAGGAAAAATAATGATACTTCAAATTACATTTGGTAAGTGTGTATCGATGAAATAATAAATAAAGTACTGAATCTAATTTACGATCAAAGAATCCGATGTGAATTTATTTGTCTGTATAATGAACGCTGAAGTCTCCTCTTTTCTGAGACGACTTTCCAAAGCAGACATAAGAGTGGATAGATGGCACACCATTATGTGGATCCGCTTGTAGAGTGTGGGATGATAACGAACCCTTAACCACAACTCCAACATTTCTTTTTCATGCTGGCTTGGAAAAACTCCCCCAAGTTCTCCTGGAAAATACGAAAGGTTTTCCACATGATCTGATTTCAATGATTCTCTCCTCTTTGCAGAGATTTTGGTTCGTCACAAAAGTAAGCCGTGAGTGAGGTAACTGACACGACAGCCATATTTAGCGATGCTTCAACACACAAAGCGCGTTCGATCAAAGTGAGCGTGCTTCAGGTTATTTTGTTTAGAACCAGTCGAGCATTGTAATATCAACATGATGACAAACTTCAGTGTTCTATAACTCGCAACCTGTTGAACACCATTTCCACATACGTAGAGTGACAAACTCTGCCGTAAAACTCAATCTTTCCCGTAAAACTCACTGTCTGCCATAAAGTCTCTGGCATGAATTAAAAAGCCTCGTGGATTGTGAGATATGACAAAATGCGTAATTTATGATGGAAAAGGGGCCAGAACGGTCCACTGATGCTTTCATTGAGGTTCACAGGGGATCATGCTGGTCTTGTCATTCAGTCGTAGAGCACCTCCTCCTTATTAAATAGATGTGATCATGTGACCTCTTTATACAGCGTCTATTTATTCCACGTACACTGGGTAGGGAGGGAGGAATGGCGAGGGAGGAAATTGGAAATGCCAACATTGAGTAAAGGAACAGAAGGGAAGACTATAGGCATGGAGTTATCTCTTTATTGTGTATGTGCAGGTATGGAGTAAATTGAAGAAAATAAGAAAATGTACGACAGTAGGAGGAGGAAAGGAGGTGAGTGGAGTTTGGGATAGAAGGGAATGAAGATTTGGAGGATATAGGAGTATGGGATATATAATAGTTGGGAAAGAGCAGAGAAAGGAGAGGGGGTAAAGAAAAATTCTGCCATGTTGGTGTACAAAATAAATAGATGACTCCAAAAGTGAAGGACAACAGGGTATCAGAATTCTGAGTGGAGGCAGAAGGGATGGGAATATTGGATGGGATATCGAGTGAATTGGGGAAGGAACTTGAATGTGATATATCGCTGAGGGGGTGATGATCGGGGGATCCCCATGTAGATGCCCCTCAATTTTTTTCGATCCTCGTGGAGGATCTCTAAGTCTTACTCATGTTGTTGTTCTTGTGGACTTTTTTGTTTCACAGCCTACAGTTTTCATCGAAACTTCGTGAAACTTGCCATGTATATGCAGAAAGCCCACGCGCAGGCAGTAACCATCTCCGATTTTGGAAATTCTTCCGAGTTATTAGATCCTCGTTGAGGATCTCGAAGTCTTACTCACGTTGTTGTTCTTCATCTTCTTCTTGTGGACTTTTTTGTTTCCCAGCCCACAGTTTTCATCGAAACTTCCTGAAACTTGGCATATATGTGTAAAAATACCCCGCGCAGACAGTAACAATCTCCGATTTTGAAAATTCCCCCTAGAAAAAAAGTTATGACGTCAAAATATCTCCGCTAATGGAAATCGCCTAAAAGATTATCACCGAAACTAGACAAGCTTTTTGAATTCTGTTTGTGGGAATCGAACAGGGCATTAGCAGAGATGAATTACCGCACATATGATACATCATTATGATGTCATATCAATTTTTATGAGATCATTTCTATTTTTTGACATTTTTTGTTTCACAACCCAGAGTTTTCATCGGATCTTCGTGAAACTTGCCATGTATATGCAGAAAGCCCACGCACAGGCAGTAACCATCTCCGATTTTGGAAATTCTTCCTATAAAAAAGTTGACGTCATAATATCGCCGCTAATGGAAATCGCCTATACCATTATCTCCGAAACTAGGCAAGCTGTTTGAATTTTTTGCGGGAATCAAGCCGGGCATTAGCACAGATCATTTATCGCAAACCTGATGCATCACAATGACGTCATATTCGTTTCATGACGTCATCATGAAGAGGACGAGGATCTTAGCTCATTTGAGCTTGTTTACAAGATGATGACATCATTGACATCCAGATCGGGAAAAATATTGTTGAATAAGCCAGAAAAAAAAATGGTTTAAAAAATCATCATATCAGAGAGGGGCATGTAGCACATGTATAAATCATGTACACACAAAGAGGAAATGATAAATTGAGAAAAAGGCTAGGTTATGTTGCTAGAGAATGTGGGATGAATGTGATGTAAAGTGAAAATTGTTGGGAAGATAAAAAGAATAATGGGGAGTGGATGTGGAGGGGCACGTACAGATTGGCTTGTTTGTTATTCCAATCCATGCAAATTTCATGATGTTGGGATCACAGCTTCAAGTCCATTATATTATGTTTATTTGTCCATTGTCTGCTAATGTCCTTGTAAGTCACATAACGACATACTGGAATCCGTAATGTCCTTGCTTTATGAACGTGCTGCATGCACAAGCTCCTTCTACGAGCCTTGGATCACTGTACAAAAAATATATAAAATGCAAGAGGTGGTGAAAAATTCCTTCCATTTTGCATACTTCTAGACAATAAATGGTTCCCAGCCTGAACTTTAAATTTTAGTTCACGATTTAGTCCAGGATAAATCTTTCTTTGGATCAATGACTGGTTTGCTTAATGCAATTTTAAATTGGACTGCACAATTTCTTATAAAAGGTCATTCGACCTTGAGAAGTCTTAAACCACACGTATTGTGCTTTCTTTGCCCCAATAGTCAGACATGTCTTTCCTTCAAGAAACCAAGATGGTGTGAGGATTCCCAGCTCTCGATACCATGTTTATAAACTTCAAATTGTCTCTGTGTCACTTTTCCCCTTTTTGAGAACGTTTTTTGAAACTACATATATTTTTCTGCAAACTTTTGTACATCTACATACATCTTTCATACTGTTATTAAACAACGTAATACTATGTAATGTGAAATCGGCAAAGCCGAGAAACGAAGGAAGAACCGATGCAAACTAAAGAACTGAAAAATACTGTGGGATCCAAAAATCCAAATACGGTGAAGTTACATAGCTATTTGAGGATTACGTCCAATCTGTTAAGCTTTCTGACACAAATAAATCGCTAATTGTGTACGTGAAAATGATGTATTTATTTTACATATGTTCACTTGGAATGAGTGTGGAAAATATTCCAACTTGGGGAAATTTTATACACCGCAAAACGGCACAGTCAATAGTAAGTAAGAGTGTGACTCTCGATAACTGTAATTCTGAAAGTTGTTGGAGAAAACGAAATAACTGAAAAGCATGTGTGCAGAAATAATTAAAACAAATGAATAAATGTATATATATATATATATATATATATATATATATATATATATATATATATATATATATAAATTTATATATATATATATATATATATATATATATATATATATATATATATATATATATATATATATATATATTGTTGCGGTTCTTGAAACGACATGCATCCAACAGATAGTGGTCCCAAGACAGTTATTCCATTAATATACGTGTAGATAGTCCCTTCCCTTTTGTCTCGTGGGACAACAGGGGCGTGTGTTGCGATGATCTCAAAGCTAGGTTTGCTTCCATCATTTCTTCTTCATTTCATTTCTAACTTCATTCCTACTCTTCTTTTCTGATTATTCCTGAGGTAAATCTGAGCCACGTGCACGCTTCGCTGTGAGATGGGTCCTCAGCAAAGGCCAAGCAGGCACTACACCCACACCCTTCCGGAGAAAACACAGCCTGCCAAACGCACACGCAGCGGTAATTTCCACCCAATGGACAGGAAACACACCCAGTACGATGCTCACGCTGCAGGGAACGTGTATCGAGGCCAATAATAGAATGGAAACCCCACACCACGTTGCGTGGTTTGCAAGTGTGCAAAGCGCAAGTGGCGCATTCCTTTGAACCCATTTCTGGACTAATTATATCAATCGGGTTTCGCCCCGTGCACACGATAGCAGAATCGGGCAAACCCGAGCGCTAGCCACGTGCGTAATGGCAGATCCACGCGCACTGTACGGAACGTGCTCGAAGGCAGACCCGTGTGCTGCTCGCGATTTTGTTATCGTACAGAGCAGGGCACGAATGTGCTGCTCACAACTTTGTCATCATACAGAGCAGGGCATGAATGTACCGCTCACGACACTTTGTTATCGTCCAGAGCAGGACACAAATGTACCGCCCGCGACACTTTGTTATCATGCAGAGCGGGGCACGAATGGACACATCTTACTGTGTGTGCATGGGTTCGCCATAACATCTTTCCTTCTCGCCTCTACAGCCATTGAAGCTGCGATCGGGCAGAGGTATGTTGTGCAGCTTGGGCCACGTGACGCACATGGACCGGGCGCGTTGGCCTGCGCTGGTCTGGAGTGCCCGAGCAGGCATGCGGGACCGACGCTGCCCTTGGCCGGTCATCAGGGCATGGCCAGGAGGTTCTTGCAAGGCAAGTCATGACGCGGAGTGCAGTGTAGGTGATTCATATCATGTAGTGGGGTTGGAGCGGGACATCTTTGCGGCATGGAGTCACCTCGCCGGAAGTGGAATGTTGCTACTTCCGGCCATCATGGCCGGGCCGCGCAGGAGGTCAGGGCCAATCAGAGTGCCCGATTCGGATGACATCACCGAGTTGCGGGGTGGCCCCCTGCCCCGAGCCGTGGGGTCTATAAAGGTCCGAGCGGATCCTTCTTTCTCTCGCTGCTGCCCTGCCTCGCCTTCCACTCAAGCTGGACCTCGACTCCGCCTTCTGTCGTCATCACTTCGACTCCGCCTTCTGTCATTATCGCTGGGCTCCTCCTCCTCTTCTCCACCCATACGACACTGACTCCACCTTCCCAACTCAAGCCCTCCTTCATACCCACGGTCTTGACACGAGCTACCCGAAGCAGGAGACGATGCGCCAGCTGTCGGGGGGGGGGGTACCGCGCCACGGAGCATCCCCCCCAAACATATTTGTGGCGCGTTCGGGGACTGCGTATCAATTATACAAAGGTACCGAGAGACCGTAGCCTCAACTCCTCTCCTGTCTTGCTTCAATCCCTCTTCATCAGGTTTTCTGTGTCTGTGTGTGTGCGTGTGTTTGTGTCCTGGTGCCTGTCTCTGCAAGCCTGCAGAAGGTTATTATTATTATTTCGGGTTCGGTCTGCTCTGCATCCGCTTTTATAAGTTGCTTGTTTATTGCTGCATCACACCTCTCTTTCCTATATCTGCACAACACACCCCAATAAATCTCTTGATCGTACCATATACCTTTCCTCGCCCATTGTTAATAAATTACTATTAGGAATGTTCCCTGCTCATTTTTGTCTTTTCCGTCATTGGTCCAGCATTGTCTGAATCCGAGTTTAGCCGGGACTTTATTCCCAACAATTCGTTCCTTTTAGCCGGCACATCCTTGGCAGTGTCACTCGGCTGCATCTGATCCAGTAAAGTGATCCGGTCCAGTAAAATGATCTGGTTCGGACAAGGTGTAGCGAGGGCGTGTTCCCCGGTAATTTAATCACGTGGTTATTTTTAGGTAACCGGATTAACTAGAAGGAGGACCCTAAGTCATGTGGTTGAGTTATTGGCAATCATGGTCGGTTAAGCGACCCGCGTCAAAGAATTATCCGTGTGCGATGGCCTACAATTCCGGGGAGTCTGGTGGGAGCCGAGATAGCTTCCCCCCCCCCCCTTGTGGTCTTCTCACCCAACCCTCGGCCCGCAACAATATATATATATATATATATATATATATATATATATATATATATATATATATATATATATATACACTTGCGATACCCATGCAGATGCACGGGATAGCAGTACAACATAGCTGGTAGCAGACAGACCGTACATGGGGAATGACAAAAATACGCATTGTGCAAAATGCAAGTGGTACGCTGGAACGCCAAGACTTCCCAAACATTGTCGGCATGTCCGCTAAGTGCCACAGAAATTTCATAGGGATCGTGTGACAGTGAGCCGAGTTTTTAGTCTGCAAGCTTGGTATTATAATAGATTGTTATGGTGCCGGGACGTCGACTGGGAGCACGACCGCTAGATGGAGCCACGAGCCGGCTCGACCGATCGCCCAGAATGTAAAGGTCGTCGCCCCGGATAAGTCCGGAGCGGACGGGTCCTGACTGGACCGAAGTTCGCCAATGGATAGACCACGTGGGTCGGGTCGATTGCCAACTTTTCAATTTACCGAAGTACCCACGTGGTCCGACTACCGGGGAAGTTCACCCTCGGCCGACTTTGTCCGAATCGAGTCACTATCGCCGACTCGGATCCGGCGCAACCGAGCAGAATTACCAAAGTCGGGCCGGACCAAATGAACAAGTTACGAACACTAATCCTCAAACACGCGTCATGTTGAGCCAATGAAAGAAACACAAAACGAGCTGATACATTTAACAATTGGGGTTTATTTATACAGTAATAATGGGGAGCTAGGGAACACAAAAGAGCAGAACTATACCGAATACAATAAATGCAAGTATATAGGGTGTCCCAAAAAAATATACAATTTTAAAATGCTTCGTTTGGTCCTAAAAAAGCAGTAATTTTGTCACTAATGCTTCATTTCTTGTTGCAGAGACCCTGAAGTTTATTTTGATACCAAGGAAGCGCCAGAAAAATGCCAAGACTGACCGTACAACAACGGACAAAAATTGTTGAACTTTGGCACCAGACGAAAAGTGTCATACAGGTGCAACGTCTTAACTCGAGACATTTCGGTATCCACTTGCGCCATGCACCAAACTTTCGGACAATGAAGTACACCATCGCAAAGTTTACCAATGTGGGAACCATCTGTGACCTTCACAAAGGTCACAGTGGTCGGAAGAGGACAGGTCGTAGTGAAGAAAATGTGGAAATGGTGAGACAGGCGGTCGTTTAGAGTCCAAAAAAATCGATTTGACGACTTTCTGCCGAGAGAAACATTCATAAGAGCACCGTTCAGAGGATCCTTCGCCAAGACATTCATGCCTTTCCATACAAAATTCAAATGGAAACGGTGCTTACTGATCAACAGAAACACAAACAACTAGACTTTGCAAATTGGTTCTCAGGAAAGTTGTTGGAAGATGCAGACTTCCTCAAAAAACTTCACATGATGGACGAATGCCATGCTCACTTGTCTGGGGACGTAAACAAGTAAAACTTTCGGTACTGGGGAACTGAAAATCTTGGAAATGCATCAACTGAACTGGTGCCTCGATCTGTTCTCAAAGTCACTATGTGGGTGGCGGTTGGTTGGTATGGGATAATTGGTCCATACTTCTTTGAAGATGACCAGGGACGCACTTGCACGGTTAACCAGGGGAACTATCGCGAAATGATTCAGGAATTCTATCTGCCTGAGCTACGTACTCAGGCCCGTAGGAGAAACAACCTGATCCAGATGAGAACCCAGTGGTTCCAGCAGGATGGGGCTCCGCCCCATACAGCCAGGGAAACAAGGCGTTTTCTCAACCAACATTTTGAGGGCCGCTTTATCTCCCTCTACAAAGACGTTGAGTGGCCACCATATTCCCCTGACCTTACTCCTCCAGACTTCTTCTTGTGGGGGTATCTCAAGGACAGGATCTATGGAAACCCAAGGCCTCAGACTCTTGATCAGCTGAAGGAAAACATCCACCGAGAAATCCAGAACATTCCTCAGGAAACGTTTCCCAAAGTGCTGGAGAACATGACAATGCGTTTGCAGGCAGTGATCGGACAACGTGGAGCCTACGTCGAACATGTGGTCTAAAAGAAAACGACGATTCTATAACAAAATTTAAATTTTGGTGGCAATTTTGACATTGGTACAATAAACTTCAACCTTTCAGCTTTCTATCCAGCCATATATGTTTAAAAAATATATACGTTATGACCATCCTCTTTGCAGATGAAAAGTTGTATTTTTTTGGGGACACCCTGTATACAATGAACAAAGCACTTAACAGTTTTCTACTTGTTAGACGGGCCCACACACACACACATACGCACACACACACCCAAGAAATGGTGGCTGATGCCTTTGATGCGGACTTCAGCTCGGAAGGACAGATGAGCTGAAGCCCAGGGTATGCCTCAGACCTTTCCACCTCGTGTGGTCTTCAAGCTGTTCGGACCGGGCACCAGTGTGGGCGAGCTGGATCCAATCACCGCGAGCCGCGATCCTTACCGAGCTCCGGCGGATTCCCTCGCGCTCCGGACCACGTGCTGGTGAGACGAGGCGCCAATCCTTCCCGACCCGATGCGTCGCTTCCCCGAAGAACCACCGACCAAGATGAGGCCAATAAGTCGTACCAAACCGGGAACCAAGCAGAGACCGCGAAGAGCTCCACGCACCAAGATGAGGCCACGAAGCAGGACAAAAGCCACCCGAAGATCCAAATACTCCAGCCGAGCTGAACCAGCACCAGAACAACAACCTTGGAATCGCGAAGGTTCACCGAAGACTAACCAGAACCAAGCAGAGGGTCCCCCTCTTATCCTTCTCAGCCCCGCCTCGCTACCAGCGTGACTCATTCGGCCTCGTGCGCCGCCCCCCGCAACCACGGGTGGGGGCTGTTTACCTCGCTTTCTGCCGGACCCGCCCCAACCGTCATTCCTGTTTACGCCATTGAATCAAGGGACGGGAGGGTTCTTCTTCTTCTTAGTTGTGGAGGAGGGTCGTTTTCATTGAACCCTAACTATTAAAACGAATCACAGCGCATTTACATAGATTTACCCATTAAACAATGGAAGGCGAGCTATCTATAGAACATGTACTTACCGAGATAACTGAGCTAAAGGACCTGAATGATGAGTGCGATAATGGCTTCCAGATTCGCAACAATATATATATATATATATATATATATATATATATATATATATATATATATATATATATATATATATATATATATATATATATATATATATATATATATATATATATATATATATATATATATATATACACACACACACACACACAAATATAAGATCTATGAAACACATTTGTGATTTACCTGTATTCAACAGCACTAATATTTTTGTGACTTTGACTTGATTAATCCAGATTGAGATTGAGATATGGGCAAAAGAAAATGTGCGATGTAATAATCTGGCCGAAAGTCCAAGGAAAGCGGTGTATTGTGGGCACGTCTGCTCTGTATGGCTGGCAGTTCGACTTTCTCGTTCAATATTTGATACTGTGTTGTCTTTGCCATCCAGCTCTAACTGATGATTTAAAATAAATGTACATTTGAGGAGCACCCACCTCAAATAATAAAATAAATGTACATCTAGTATTTATACATGTTGGGTTCTGACTTCTGATTTCCAGGATATATTCAGTCAGAGCTCAAATTATATTTGGCTGAGCTCCCCCAATATACCCCTCCACCACCATCCCCCCATCCCCCCACTAACCCACACCCACCATCCCCCTCCTCCTCCCATCCATCCCTCCCTCCCGGACAAAACAGACATGGTAAAAGATGCCTGAGCCTCTGCATTGATGTGTGGTGAGGTGCGCGAAGCATGCTTATTCATGCGAGTAACTATAACTACTTCAACAGACCTCAAATACCACTGCTTGATTCACACTGTTATTCATTTGAATTTTGCACAATGGGACTGCATCATGAGGTGTTTAAAGAAAAAGTAGAAGATCAACACTGTCATGAACTCGTGAGCTCTTATCTCCGGTTTGTTGTCCTAGTTGTCTTTTTTGTTCCATGATGGACCAAAGTTTGTTCATGCCATTAAAAAACATCGAGGTCTAAAGGGATCTACTGGGGGGGTTGCCCCCCCCCCCAAATAGGTATTTGCTTTCTTCTCAGAAACCACACACACAATTCTAATGAAACTTCACCACAACCTTCATCACCCATGATGTACCTAAGTTTGTTCATGATATTAGAAAAAACATGGTCGTAGAGGGTATAATGTGGATGCCCCCCAAAATATGTGGTTACTTTCTTCTCCAAAACTACACACACACAATTTCGATGAAACTTAACCACAACCTTCATAACCCATGATGTACTAAAGCTTGTTCACGACATTGCACAAAAACTTAGGGTCCAAGGGATTCTACATTGGGGTTGCCCCCCAAAAGAGGTATTTGCTTTTTTTTCTTCTCAGAAACTACACACACAATTCCAATGAAACTTGACCACTGCCTTCATCACCTGTGATGTACTAAAGTTTGTTCATGACATAAAAAAAATTAGGGTCTAAGGGGTTCTACGGGAAGGGGGGGGTTGACCCCCAAAATATATCTGCTTTCTTGTCTGAAACCACACACACAATTCGATGAAACTTGACCGCAGCCTTTATCACCCATGATGTACCAAAGTTTGTTCATGGTGTTAAAAAAAAAATCCATTTGTATTTATTTTCTTCTCCGTAATATATTTTGTGAGTCATCCATGCCTACCAGATGTTCCCTGGTTATGTTATCCAGTCGCTCCCAGGGGAGTGATCAGGGGTATTGTCCCTGTGTTTCTCATTGGGATGAATTGTCGCTTAAAAAGAAACTCAATGAAGGAAAGGTTCATGACACACAATTATGTTGTCTCCACAGTTTTACCCAATTGTTTATCAAGCTGTTGAAATACCTTATATTTATCATGAAATCCTCAATTATTTGGGGTCTTCACCTGATAATTATCATTAATAATAACATTTAGAGGCCCATACTCTTTACAGACCTGTAAGGTGTATCACATCGAGTTGAAATACACGTGAGAAACAATCTTGGACAGGTGGTTACTCCACCGCAGGACACTTAACAAAGTGGTAGGAATTGTTAATTTATTCAGGGTGCTCACGTTAATTTGCCTACTCTGACAAAAACACTTGTAATGTTCAACGTCCCCCAACAACAAATGCTGGCCAACTAGTCGTCTCGTTTAACATCCTGAAGCACGGCACACATATTGATTCCTCGCTGTCCATGAGAAACACCAGGATGACAGTTTATAGCTGCCTCTGGATTCAAACACATTACAGACACCGAGGAATTTAGTGTGTATACCTCTCAGCTATGGTTCCAGCCCCTTTGCATGATAAGGTCAATTCACTCTCTGTACTTACCAACTCTTAATTAGATATGTCTTAAATAACTCCACCACCAAAGGTGGACAAAGTTTACGTCTTCACCCCTGTTTGTCTGTCTCTCTGTTTGTCTGTGAGTAGGATATCTCAAAAGTTGTGAATGGATTAGGATGATATTTGTTGGACAGGTTGGTTGTGTGACAAGGACGAACCGATTAGATTTTGGTGAAGATCCGGATATGGATCTGGATCCGATAATTTTATAAGTGATTCTTTACAAAGTTAATGTACCTGATCAAGATGAGTGATATGGGGCGAAAACCATTACAGAGCATGATATTTTAAAAAGTTTCGGACGGATTCGGACGAAACTTGGTGGACAGGTTGTGTGAGTGACATGGACGAATTGATTAGATTTTGATGACGATCTGGATCCGGATCCGGATACGAGAATTTTAACATTTTTAAAGCGATTCTTCACCATTGAGAGATGAGGCCAAAAACGACATGTCATACCATGATGACTCAAAAATTTATTGGGGCCCAATATGTTCTACTGTCTCAGGAATTTCATGGCGGAGGTGTGCACTCCACCGAGTGCTCTTCTAATTAGAAGTATGTATTAATTTTGCTCTATATTTGGTGAATCAAGGCTTGATTGTTTGGATAAATAATTTTGATGCTTATGTTGAAGATGTGGGAAAACTAACTGGTCACAGCTTCCACCATACCCAAATTTATGCTCCAGTTCATCATTCACCTTTATACGGATTCTTTATCACAAGATAATGGAAGGAATTTTGGCGCTTTTGCATGAGAAAGCTCCCCACAAGTATCAGACAGATAACAGAGGAAATAGTTTAAATAATTGAAGGGTTCCTTAGATTTGTTAAGGGATAGTGTGATCAAGTATTGCCGCACTTTTGCTGCTTTTTCTTAAGAAAATAATGTTCTGGTATAATTCTCACAATTAATATCATATTGTAAATATTGCGATGAATCGAAAGGGAATGCATTTCAGAGATAATCAGGCATAAGAATTAGTCAATTGGGCCATCATGTCTTTGTCATTACTCAATTTTCTATGGGCTGTGACCTTGCATCTGTGGCCTTCCATTCTTCATCCGTATGAGCCAGCAGGATCACTCAGAGGGAGTGCGATGGCCTTTCAGCTGTCTACTCTGGGTTTGATTCCCGACCCAAGTAGAAAATTATCACCCTTGTGTTTTGAAGGTAGGGCATGCTGTCCTTCACAGAACTGTAATGTTGTTGGGTACTTTTTTCTGTTCATGTTAGGTATGCCCTTCCCATCGGTGTTCTGCTCATGAACACTGATGGGAAGGGCATATCTCGGGCTTGGCATGTGTATTAAAGATCCCATCGTTTCTTTCATACAAGAAGGACATTGTGTGGCAGAATATTAGCAAAATCAAAGTTTTTGTCGAAATGTTCAGGGGCACTGCATCATTGGTCCAGCCGTGCCTTCGTAATAATGTAACCAGCGGGACGAATTCGTAATTGAATCACAATCCAACATGCATTGTTGAATGAGATTCTTGGGTTTTGACCTAATAAATGTGCCTGCTTGTGCCGCACACCTGTTCCATCAGATAACGATGATTTTGATGAAGATAATGCTGTCTGATAAGCTGATTTGTAATTTTGTATGATTAATGTATGAATGACAATAATATCAAGTTGCAGTACATTATATGGCAAACAATGGGTGTTTCTTTGAGAAAAAAAAATATTATCGTAATAAATCAGCATTGCATTTTACACAATGCAAGCCGAATATTGAATGTTAATTGATCAACATCATTAATCGTGGATTTATAGAGAAATCAGCAACATGCTTGCAAAAAAAAATATAGCACGACTCAGGAATTATTACCATATTAAATTATTAAATAAGAGCTCTAAGCTCATGTAAGATTAAGTCAAATGAGAGAGTTTTCTGTATTCTCACAAAACCTCTTCTTCTTCTTCTTCTTTCGGCTGCTCCCGTTAGGGGTTGCCACAGCGGATCATCCGGATGATCCGCATCGTGATGTGGCACATGTTTTACGCCGGATGCCCTTCCTGACGCAACCCTGGTCACCTCTTACAACACAGGGATATGGTACACCTATTTTAACCGGGGTATACACCGGCCCAGTACACTGGTACTCATTTCGCCGACCTCGGAAGGATGACAGGCTGAGTCAACCCCCTGGTGTATTAATTCAGTGGCTCAACGGGGCTTGAACTCAGGACCTTTTGGATCCCAAGCCACTGCCCTAACCACCGTGCCAACACCAGGCTTGTATTCTCACAAAACCAAGGTGCAAATATTGTGGTTCATAACCAATGGAATGGACGTGAGAACATTTTCTACCAGTGATGTCAGTTCGACATCACCAGTGTGCAATCTTGGGTTAATTTTCGCTACACCTATAAACATCAATCTTCTTGATGATTTACTAAAACCTAAACAGCCCGATCTTGATCGGGTGATGACTTTTATTGATATAAGAGTGAGTTGTTTCCGTGTTAAACCTTTTCTTTAATTTATATACAATTCCATAACCCTCAGCCAATTGCCCAGAAATTTGCTGCAGAGCATTATTTTCATATGCGGAAGGGGGACATCACAAGAAAAACTTTCAATTCTTAATCAAGCTGAAGCTAATGCATGAAATTATGGCGTTTTGGCCAATCAACCATCATATGTTAGTGGGGAGAGGTGTCTCCTTCAGTGGGGAGAGGGGAGGAGCTTTGCTTGCATCAAACCACTTGTCACGAATCAAACCACTTGCATATATATATATATATATATATATATATATATATATATATATATATATATATATATATATATATATATATATGTATATATTATATGCATATATATATATATATATATATATATATATATATATATATATATATATATATATATACATACATTACACACACACATATATTACATATACCACATTATCATTATACACACACACATATACATATACGTATATATCATTATTATTATTAACGCACACATGACACACACACATGCACACACGCACACACACACACACACGCATATCACACACACACACACACGCACACACACACACGCACACACACAACACACGCACACACACATACGCATATATATATGTATATATATATATATATGACACACACATATCATCACACACATGTATGTGTATATACACACACACGCACGCACACACATATATATATCACGTATATATGTATATATATATCACACACACACACATATATACACGTACATACGTATATGCATCATATATATATGTACATATGCACACATTATATATATATGCCATACATATACATATATGTATGCACACATATATATGTATACACACACGCATATATATGTATGTATATATAGCACACACACACATATATATGTATATATATATAGCTTATATATATGTATATATATATGTATATATATATATATATGTACGCACATATTACTGTACATACACATATATATATATATATATATATATATATATATATATTATGTATATATGTACACGCACACATACATATATATATATATATATATATATATATATATATACTATATATATATATATATATACGCATACACACACACGCACACGCACACACACACACACACACACGCACACACACACACACATACACGCATTACGCACACACACACGCACACACACACACACACACACGCACACACTATACGCATTACACGCACACATTGTACGCGCACACATTACCACGCATTACGCCATATCGCATGCGCACATACCGCATTTACACACACACATTACCGACACACGCACGCCATTATACACACACGACGTATATCATATCATACACACACACGCACATTACGACACACACACACACATTATCATGCCATACATTGTTATACGCGTTACGACACACGCCACACACGCACACACACACACACACATACATACATACGACACACACACACACACGACACACACATTACACACACACACGCACACATACGCATACGCACATCACACACGCATATCACGCATTACATATCAATGTACGCACACACACATACGCACACGCACACATACGCACACACGCATGTTATACGCACGCACACGATCACGACACACACACGCACATATCACACACACATTAATACGCTATCACATCACACATCATTACACACACATATCGCACACACACACACGCACACACATATGTACGCATAGACACACACACACACATACACACACACACACACACACACACACGCATCACGCACACACACACATACACGCATACATATTACACACACACACGCATACGCACACACACACATACGCATACACACACGCACATATTACACACGCACACATACACACGCACACACACGCGCACACACACATATGCACACACATTGACGCACATATACGCACATACACATACGCACAC
>NC_140962.1:67091217-67176217 GCF_056783735.1 Eptatretus burgeri
TGGAGACTGCGATGGTTCACGAGCAATGTACACGGTTCGCCTTTTTTATTTTTTGACCTTCGAGGGGATTCCACGGGCAAACTGGCGGGAATCGGGAAAAACGTAAATGATGAAATTTGTAGTACTCGAAGAGCACGACTTGCATACCAACTTTCATTCGTAAGAGTGGAAAACCCAAGGAGCTCGATGCCCAATTTATTGATTTTTTTGACATTTTATAAGTTCGTGACCTTGTGACCTTGATCTTAGGATGAAAATGAAAAATCGAGCTCCGTGGGGCTATGCAGGTACCATTGGGCCAACCAAATACCGAAACCTCTGCCAGATTCGACAACCCCCATCGGAGATGTAACTTGAAATGGGCTACCCCCTAAAAACACATGTTTTTTGGGTGTGGCTCCGCCCATAATGGACGCAGTATACCCATTCTCAGGAAAACACAACTAGATCATGATATAAATCTCCCACCCAAATTTTATCCAGATCGGATCAAAACCCACGGAGCTATGCTCGAGACAGACAGACAAGCCGGTAGGCGGACATGAGTAGTCGATCAAGTCGAATTTAGTCGTTCTTCAGCCGTTACTAGCCAACAAAAGCGTCCATAGCAACGGTTCTCTCACACATAACTAGGACATACCATGAACCTACCATACCAGTTTCATGTATGTCTGACTCGTAGTCTCTGAGATATAACTAACTTCGTTTTTTTGTTTTTTTCTCGACCAGGGTTCATTCAACGTCTATCTTCTCCGACAGTTTTCATGGGAGCGGGCTGAATTTTTTTGTCAAGGAGGCTCAATGTGTTGCCCAGAAACGATCATAGTTTGATTTATGAATTTCGATATTTTTATTTTTTGATATTTTTGAAAATTTCAAAGGCCCGTTGCTAGGCCACCGAGGGGTCCATAGCAACCGTTCTCAAACGCGCACAACTAGGTCATGGTATGAACGTACCACCAGAGTTTCATCAAAATCGGCCTACCATTAATGGAGTACTGGCCTGGACAGACAAACACACAGACAGACTGACATAACGACGGAAAACCTGACAATAAGGGTAGATAGATCGACTACCCAACAGATAGACAGACACACACCCAAAACGAATATAGTGGTCACTTACTGACTTGTGAACTAATAGTGGTCACTTACTGACTCGTGAACCAATGGACAGACAGACACACACCCATAACGAATATAGTGGTCACTTACTGACTTGTGAACCAATAGTGGTCACTTACTGACTCGTGAACCAACGGACAGACAGACACACACCCATAACGAATATAGTGGTCACTTACTGACTTGTGAACCAATAGTGGTCACTTACTGACTCGTGAACCAATGGACAGACAGACACACACCCATAACGAATATAGTGGTCACTTACTGGCTTGTGAACCAATAGTGGTCACTTACTGACTCGTGAACCAACGGACAGACAGACACACACCCATAATGAATATAGTGGTCACTTACTGACTTGTGAACCAATAGTGGTCACTTACTGACTCATGAACCAACAGACAGACAGACAGACAGACAGACAGACAGACAGACAGTCACACACCCAAAATGAATATAGTGGTCACTTACTGACTTGTGAACCAATAGTGGTCACTTACTGACTCGTGAACCAACAGACAGACAGACAGACAGACAGACAGACAGACAGACAGACACACCCATAACGAATATAGTGGTCACTTACTGACTCGTGAACCAATAGTGGTCACTTACTGACTCGTGAACCAAAAGACAGACAGACAGACAGACAGACACACCCATAACGAATATAGTGGTCACTTACTGACTCGTGAACCAACAGACAGACAGACAGACACACACCCATAACGAATATAGTGGTCACTTACTGACTCGTGAACCAATAGTGGTCACTTACTGACTCGTGAACCAAAAAGACAATGACATCATCAAAATTATGTCTGATAACAAAGGGGGTGGAAATGATCAATATCGACAAAATACTCAAACAGAAGGATGTGTGGAGTAAACTTCCAGAACCAATACAACAGTCTTAGACTTACTCTCCAGACTCTGCCTATAGCATCCAAGGCCAGCACTTCCTCCACTCCACTTCCTGACTTCCTCCACTCGCGTAGCCAAAGTGTGGCTCTCAATGGAATCCTTTCATCTCCACTCCCTGTCAAGGGTGGAGTGCCCCAAGGCAGTGTTCTGGGCCCAATCCTATTCCTGATCTTCATCAATGATCTCTCTGACACTGGATAATCCTCTTTATCTCTTTGCTGATGACTCCACTCGATACCATGACATCCCTCATCCTTCACACAGGCAGGCATCAGCCTCTTACCTCTCTTCAGACCTTGACAAAATCACAAGTTGGTCAAAATCTTGGAATCTGTCTTTCAATCCTGACAAATCTCACACTCTCACTATCTCTTTTAGAAAGGAATGTCTGGCAAACCCTCCTATCTACTTTCTTCACAATCCTCTTGAGGAAACCATATTAAAATCAGGGCCTGTTCAGTCATTCAACCCCCTGGGTCTCACCATAAGCCATGATCTTTATTGAGCAAGCCACATTTAAAAATTGGCCTCCAAAACCAGCCGCCAACTGGGTATCCTCCATTTTGCAAAGTCCTTCCTTGGCCCAGCTGAACTTCTCTCCACCTACAAGGCTGCAGCTTGATGGGGGGTACTGGCCTCCCCTCTGGGCTGGCTCCCCTGCTTCCCATCTTGCATCTTACTCAGCTTGGCCGGGCATAACAGTAATCCAAACAAAGCCCTTTTGACTCAATAAATGCATCATGGCATGAAACGCTATGAGCACATGCATCCTGCTTCACTTCCTGCCTGGATAGCTTCAGCAGCACACACTCGAGTGTTTACTCTTGACTGTGGCCCCTGGTGCTGGCAATGTTCTTTTTGCTGAAAAAATCTTCTGCATTTATTTTATCCACACTGTCCTCAACAGACTTCTGCCTGCGATAGTAAAGGAGGTCCTCCCTGAGAGCCAGTGTGGCTTAAGAGCAAACATCGGTACAACGAATGTTGTATTTGTGCTCAACAAATACAGGAAAAGTGCTGAGAGCAGAACAAAGAACTGTATGTTACATTTATCGACCTTACCAAGGATTTTTGCACTGTGAGTCAGGATAGTCTCTGGAAGATTATTGCGAGGCGTGGATGCCCATCTGGTTTCCTTACAATGATCAGCCAACTTCAGGAAAGTCGAAATGGATGAGATGAGCATCGAGGTGGCTTCTCAAGTCCATTCCTGATTTCCAACGGTGTTAAACAAAGCTGCATTCTTGCCCTCACTTTAATTACTTTTCTTGTGTTTTTTTAACAAGCTTGTCGGAGCCAGCAAGCAACTGACAACTTGGATGAAAGTGTCTACATTCGTTTCTGGACAGATGGAAAACTCTTCAACCCCAGAGTCCAAGCCAACACAAAGTCAACACAACAGCTCATTTGCAAGCTATTGTTCACAGATGACTGTGCTCTTGGGCCTCATACACAGTCTTATCTGCAGCACCTAACGACTTCCGATGTTGAAGAAGCACAACTATTTGGGCTTATCATTAACCTGAACAAAACTGAAGTCCTCCACCAGCCAGCTACATGTCAAGACTACTCACCACCAAGGATAACTATTGAGGGAACTGAGCTGCTGAATGCCATCCAACAGTTCACTTACCTGAGTAGTATCATCTCATGTGATGCCACAATTGATAAGGAAATTAACAACAGGTTCTCTGAAGCCAGTCATGCCTTTGGGAGACTCTAAGTGTGTCGGTAAAACCCACAACCTCTGGACACAAACCAGTCAAGATTTAGAGCTGTTGTTGTCATCCCCACCCTCCTGTATGGCACTGAGTCATGGGCCACAAATTGCCGGCATGTTTGCCTCCTTGAGCGCTTCCATCAATGCTGCCTCCACGCCATCCTCTAAATCTGATGGCAAGATTTCTTACCAATGTGGAGGTGCTGAAAAGATCCAACACCACCAGAAAAAAGGCCATTGTCCTGCAGACTCAGCTGAGATTGGCAAGCCATGTGGTCCAAACGGATGATGGGGGTTTAGGGCCCAAGGCTGTGTTGTATGGGGAGTTTAGTACTGGAAAACATGACAGAGGGGCCCCGTAGAAGCATTTAATAGATTCACTGAAGAAGTCCATCTCGATCTGCAATATCAACCGTCAACTGTAGGAAACACAAGCTGCAGTCCGTGTTGCCTGGCGACTTCACATCAAACGTGCAATAGCCCACGTTCAAAACCAGTGAATGGCCAGCATCGAGAAGAGGAGGAGAAGAAAAGATCGACCCCCCACCCATCAACAATCAGAAATATAGGTGCAGCCATTACAACAGGGCCCATCTCTCAATAATTGGTCTTGTCAGCCACCTTCAGACCTGCCATCACCAACCACCTTCCTAATAGCTTCGTCTGCAAAGGTCAGGTCAGGTCAGGTATGGGAGCATGTGCCAGAACAGCGCGTCGCTGCGTCCACTTTCCGCCGGTACTCCAGGGGCCTCCGTCTGGCCATCCCCCAGGCAGATGCCAGGCCCATCCACATCTCCTTGAGATGATGGTCAACCTGCTGCAACCATGAGGCACGTGGTCGGCCCACTGGCCTCCTCCACTCATGAGACTCCCTCGCTGAGAGAATCTGGTGAGCAGGATCAGCGTCAGGAAAACGAGCCACATGTCCAAACAGCCGCAGCTGACGCTCACGGACTATGCAGGTAACAAATCTCATCCGAGTCTCTCTCAGCAACCGCTCGTTGGACACAAAATCCGACCAGCGATGGCCAAGGATTCTCCGAAGAGACCTGGTACCAAAGGAATTAAGTCTCCGTCTCAGATCCTTGGTCAAAGTCCAAGTCTCGCACCCATAGAGCAAGACTGGAAGTACCAAGGACCTGAAGACTCGGACTTTCGTCCTCCCGCACAGGTACCGGCAGCGCCACACCCCATGATCCAGTGAATCCATGACTCCCCAGGCCCGACCCAGACGTCTATTGACCTCCGGCTCACAACCTGCGGAGACATGAATATCACTGCCAAGGTAAGTGAATCTATCCACGACCTCAACATCCTCACCACAAACAGACACAGACAGGACAGCAGCATCCAAGATGTCACCGAAAGCCTGGATCTTTGTTTTGACCCAAGAAATCCGTAATCCCAACGGCTCCGACTCCTCATTCAGCACCTCGAGGGCCCCCAAGAGGATGTCTAAAGTCTCCGCAAAGATGACTGCATCATCTGCAAAATCAAGGTCCGAGATCTTGACATTGCCAAACGATGCACCGCAACTTGATCTCTCCGACATCCTCCCAAAAATCCAGTCCATACAAGTGCTGAAAAGTGTGGGGGCAAGTACACATCCCTGACGAACTCCAGTAACAACTGGAAATAAGTCAGAGGCGGTACCACCACACTTCACAGCACTCTCAAGTACCAGAGTAGAGTGCAGATGTCAGATCGATCAGTTTCGGTGGCACCCCACGAAGACCAAGAATCCTCCAGAGGACATCCCGATTCACTGAATCGAACGCTTTACAGAGATCAACATAGGCTGCAAGCAGCCCCTGCCGAAAATCTCGTCTGCGTTCAGTGAGGACACGAAGAGCAAGGATACGGTCAATCGTTGACCTCTTTGGTGTAAAGCCTGACTGCTCTGGACGCTGGTGCTCAAGCAGATGGTGGCGAACCCTATCAAGAATTATCCGAGCAAAGACCTTGCCCGGCACTGAGAGCAGCGTCACCCCTCGGTAGTTGTTGCAGTCTTGGCGATCACCCTTCCCTTTCCAGAGAGGGACAACAAGGCCCCTCTTCCAGTCAGTTGGGATGATGCCTGTGTTCCAGGCAGAGCACAAAACTGCATGCAACGACGCGAGTGCAGCATTTCCACCAGCCTTGAGAAGTTCAGCATGGATGCCACAGATCCCTGGAGCTTTGCCCCGTTTCAACTGGTTCACCGCAGCCCGTGTTTCCACAAGCGATGGTGGACCACAGTTGATTCGAGGGTCAGCAACAGGGATTGTAACACCCTTGACGTCCAACTCGACAGTTGGGGGATCAGCCTGGTACCACCGCTCAAAGTAACCGGCCCAGCGGGCCTTCACTTCAGACTCCTCTGTCAAGAGCCTACCACTCTCTGCTCGAACTGCAGTGCTCCGAGGGATGGGCTTGGATGAACGTAATGCGCGAATTCCCTGTAAGCGGGACGAGAATCACCTGTCCACAGGTGATGCTCTACCCCCTCACAGATTCCTCGCACATAGGCCTCCTTGTCCACCCTCAGTGCACGTACAGTTTTACGCCTCAGCTCCCTGAACAGCTCAGCTCTGCCATTCAGCCTGGCCCTGCGACTCTGGTCAATGGTATCCAGTGTCCCTTGAGAGACAAAATTCTTCTTTGCCCTGCGGTGAACTCCAAGGCATCCACCGGCAACATCAAGGACGGTGGTCTTGAAGGTGCTCCACAACTCTTCAGGACCCCCCAAAGCACCCAGACCCCCCAAGTGTCCACTCAGCCTGTTCGCAAACTCCTCAGCTACTCTCTCATCCCTGAGCTTGGCAACATCCAGCCTAGGCTGGGATGGTACCATTCTCCAGGATTTAAGGTGCAGCTTCAGAGTTGCTACAACAAGCCTGTGGTCAGTATTGAGGAACTGAGCACTCCGGTAGACCCTGCAGTTCTGGATCATCCTCCAACGACCGTCAATGAGGACATGGTCAATCTCCTTTGCCACACCGCCAGCGTTGGAATACCAAGTCCAGCGATGAGCTTGCGGGCGCTGAAACCATGAACCAGCCACCCTAAGTCCATGACTTCTTGCAAAGTCAAGGAACTTAGTGCTATTCTGGTTCATAGTTCCTGACCCATGGGGACCAACACACACCTCATAACCATCCCTATCAGTTCCAGTCGATGCATTGAAATCCCCCAAGACTAGAAGTGTATCTCGTCTGGGGCACTGATCAACCACAGACTCGAGTGTGGCGTAGAATGCATCCTTCACGGTAAGATCACTCGCCTCAGTCGGAGCATAAATAGAGACCAGGGAAATGACACCTAAGGAGTGACGAATCCTTAATCTCATAATACGCTCGTTGACCGGTGTTACCTCAATTATCATTGGGGTCAGCTTATTGGACACAGCTACAGCAACTCCTTGGGTATGGTAACCATCAGAGCGACCAGACCAATAGTAGGTGTAACCACCCACCATTATCTCGCCGCAATCCGGTCTCCGAACCTCAGAGAGAGCTGCAATCCCGATGTCCAAACGCTTGAGCTCAGATGATAACAGAGACAGGTGATCATCCTCTCTTAGGGATAGGACATTCCAGGCACCCACCCGAAGGGACCGCCTCAGGTTAACCCAAGGAGACCGCCGTCTGGTGGACGACACCTCAGCACCACTCCGACACACTCTCCCGCAATCTGACCCAGGGATGTTACCCCGTGGTTTCCCTCCTATCAAAGATTGGGGGTCCCGAAGGCTTTGCCCCAATCCCATCATCCGGTGAGCTGCCCTGCGGAGAGAAGCTGCACAGGAGGTACTCCCACGGAGTGGGTTTTCAGATTTTTTTAGGGTTTTGCGGAATGAAGCGTTTTACGGTGGCTGGAGTGCAAATCCTGCCACAAACCTCCTAATAAGAAGTAACCCAACTGCAGGAGGACGTCCGCAGACACAGTTGGGCACTAGATATGGATGGCCGTTGGCTCACAAGGAGCTCCTCCGCCCTTTGACAGGTTTTGTTTTTAATCCTGCTGGGTGTCCATATCCAAACACCCTCCTCACCAGAAAACCTGGTGGGGGAGACGGTTTAGTCGCCGACAACCCGACCATGGAACAGGTTAGTACAGGTTTACATGGTACCTGTAGCAGGTCACAGATCGAACCTGACCTGACACAGACACCTGACCTGTCTGCAAAGAACTGCCAAAAACTATTCGTTTTCTCAAATATCTCTATTAAATAAATACACACATTTTGGTTGAGTAATAATAGCGGTGTTTTAACATCCAGTTACTTGAAAATATCTTCAGATTGATTGTAAGGAATATACTGTATATAGCAGGACCCCATCAGAGACACTTTGACATTTCTGTGATAAAGAGTAATAATTGATTTCCTTGAAAATGGTCATAACTTTCATGAAACAATGATTTATATCTGAATTTCAAACAGTTGATTATTGATACATGTTCCACAAACGTTCCATGAAACGACCGTTAATTTTAAGAACCAAAAGTGATTTTTAAGTGGAAGTGAGGACTTTTAGCACAAAAAGAAAATTATGCCAATAAAATCAACGCATTGATGAGGAAAGGCGAGGAAACAAGCGTTCGCAAAAATGCTGCAAACCTCATCATCTGCTGGGTGTAAGACAAGACAGAAGTGAAGCGGAGTAAAGCAGTTGATGTGCAGCAACCACAAAGCACCAGGAACCTCCTGACAGGCATTCTGTTGAGGCACAAGGACAGATCGACAGCAGTGGAGGCTGGCACGGCAGGAAGCCGCATTGCCAAAAAGCCCTCCTTTGGGATACTTGTCTCCGGGCTTCTCCTCATGTCTCGGGCAATCCTTTCATTGGCCAAATGGTGTCTCAAAAGGTCTGTCTGGAGCCTTTATCTGGACCAGACATGCTTTTAAAAATGTCTGGCAGATACTGCTTGAAAATATTTGTGTGTGTGTGTGTGTGTGTGTGTGTGTATGTATGTATGTATGTATATATATATATATATATATATATATATATATTTATATATATATATATATATATATATATATATATATATATGTCGTTGCATTTTGGGGGGTGATGCATCATAAAAAGGTCTGCAGCAGTCATTGCCAAAGTGTGGAGTTTACAGTTCATTTGGCAGATTGTCGGCTATATTTCGTGGGTCATTTACATTGTTTAAGTCATTGTCGTGTTTCATTATAACTCACGTCTCATTGTTCCCAACCATCCCAGTACTGTATGGTTGGCAGCACCAAAGGAATATTAGATATTGGTCTCAACAAGTCATAAATCATGTGTTCATTTATCCTTTTATGCTATCTTGTCCAAGCAGTTGTTTTCATTTATTAATTTACCATCCTTCATCTAAAATACAATCACTGAGGTGTAAATGGTATGTTTGTAAATTAAAAAATAATATTCACAAAGATTTCATTTTCCATTTTTTTTTTATTTTTCTGTTGGTCTTGTATGTTATATCTGTGTAATGTTGAGGAGGGGGTGGGGAAGAGGGGGGGGGGACGATGACCTGATCATCTTGATATTCACATTAAGTGATGGCAGTTGCAATTATTTGCAGTACCTGTAATGTATGTAGATAAAGTAAGTCCAACAGAAGTGTACAGAGGTATTGATTGCATTTACCTTCAAGCTGTCTAGCGTGAGCTGGATGCCTGTGACCTGGCTATAAAATGTGGAATCCTGTAGATTAGTGCTTTACAAGGATGAAATTGTATCATAAAGTGTGTTGTTCCGTTGGTGGACATTCAGGTGAGTGTCACTGAAATTTGTCTGCTCACATTAGTTTGTGGACGTTAAAAATCCCCAGTGTCTTTCGTGATGAGATGACAAGTTATTACCAGCACTCTGAAGAAATTACAAATTCCTGCCACTTTCAGTCGAACATCAGGCCTGGCTAGCCAGTTCTTAAAAAGACTTGCGCCAAAAAACTTTCCCAGCTGACACCACAATTATGTGGGCATAATTGGGGCCTTTGAAGAAGTAGTAGTTGTAGTTGTAGTAGTAGTAGTAGTAGTAGTTGTAGTTGTAGTCATAGGAGTCAAACTGAATCACTACATCATGGTTGATCCAGCATGAGTTATCTTATCATTAAACTGAAACTGTGGTTATCCAGATTTATTTGGGTCAATTCGTTTATTTCCCTTTTTTCCGTTATTTTTGTGTTCACAATCTTTATAAGACACCGCGAACAACTAACTGCAAAAAAGACGAATGATTTGTTATTTTATAAGTCATTTCGATTTTATAAAAAGCACCGCTCCAATGAATTTCAATGCATGTGCCTTGTTAAAGTGTCTTTTTTGTCTAATGATTATCTATGATGCCTGGTGTTGGCTTAATGGTTAGGGTGGTGGGCTTGGGATCCGAGGGTCCTGAGTTCAAATCCCGCTCAGCTGTTGAAGTAATACCAGGTGGGGTTAACTCGACCTGTCATCCTTCCGAGGTCGGCAAAATGAGTGCCAGCATGCTGGTATACTGTGTCGGAGTGGTGACCCGTCCAGGATTGTGCCCAATAGCCAAGGAGACTGCTTTGGCAGCACCAACGCTCTGCACAGAGTATGGTCCCAATGGATGGATGGGATGGATTGTCTACGTCGGACCTACCACAGATGTTTGTCTTTCTGTTCAAACTAAATCATTCACCATGATCAGTTAACGTGTGGCATTCTGACTTCTCCATTGCCAAAACAAGCAAACTTGCATGCATTCTCAAAATCGATAGACAGGTAAATGTGCACATTTCTACAGCAGGCAAGATCAGCCACTAATCATGCTCATGCTAAGTCGTGATGAAAAACACACATGAGCAAGTTTCATCTGAATTGTGTGTGTAGATTCTGAGAAGAAAACAAATACATTTGGTCAGGGGAAACGCCCCTGTAACCCCCCCCCCCAAATCCAATTTTTTTAATACCGTGTACAATCTTTGGTACATCATGGGTGATGAAGGTTGTCGTCAAGTTTCATCGGAATTATGTGTGTAGTTTCTGAGAAGAAAGCAAATACCTATTTTGTGGGGCAACCTCCCTGCAGACCCCCCTTAGACCTCGATTTTTAAATTGCATGAACAAACTTTGGTACATAATGGTGATGAACGTTTTGGTAAAGTTTCATCGAAATCGTGTGTGTAGTTTCGGAGAAGACGGTGCAAGTATATGCGGATGGACAGATGGATTGGTGATGCGCCATCCCATAATATCTCCGGAACTATGTTCCAGGTGAGCTAATAATACCATTCCTTTCGCACCGTGAATGCGCATGGGGCTGCCAAGGCAGTTTCATTGGCAAGGCGTACAGTCCTGGACAGGTCACCACTCCAACACAGGTTACCCTTAATGGCTATTACCCCAGTACACAGGTACTCATTTCAAAAACCTCGGCAGGATGACAGGCTGTCAGCCCTACCTGTTGTTAATTAAATGGTGAAAAAAAAAACAGGGGCTCAAACTCAGGACCCTTAGGTCCCAAGCCAGTCACCATAACTGCGAAGCCAACATCAGGCTATTCAGATATCATACCACCCCATTAATTTCCTATGTGATGCTTGAAATGCTGAGTTTGCAAACCCACCCCCTTGGAGTCGTTGTCTTTGGAAATTTCATTCTTGCAGTTTAAGGATGGAATCCTTGAAGATGACAGTCATTTCCCCTCTCTCCATTACATTGTTCGGCCAAATAATAATAAAAATTACCAGTTCATCATCCTCACTTGCTTCTTTATTTGAAGCCGCTTCCTTTTTTTTTTAATTTTTTTTATTATTTTTTCAAACATCCCGATAAAAATCCATATCTTTGTGTAAGACTCTTGCATCATTCTTTGAATCGAACATTTTCCCAATGTCGATACTGAGTTTTTATAGCTGATATTGAGCCGCAGCGCAGAGAGCTGAACTCTTGCTTTGTGTTTCCGTGTGCGATATGCGAGCAATACTGATCTGTGTACATGTCTGTGTATGTAAGTTTCATCGGAGCTGCTGAAGTAAAATTCAGTGCATGCTTCGATTTAAAATGATACAAAATACGACTGGTTCTAAAACTAGAAAATTGCGCGACAAATGTAGAACGGAGACAAATTGTGTGAACACGACAAACCATTTTAATGATTTAAGCTTCAATTTTGAAGATGGTTTTCATCTTTTTGCAAATTCTGATAGGAACTAAAGTCCTGAAGCCGTGGTACGCAGGAACAGTTCTTGATGGGCGATGATCGCCATGTGATGTTTTCTCCTATTTTGCGAGTGGGGAGTTGGACCAGGGAGCGCTGGTGAGTCCCCCATCCCACCACGTATGTAAATCTGTGAATTGAGTGTAGATCTGTATACCTATATATCAAGATGGCATAGCCAATAATTTTAATATGTATAAAGTGTGGAGTTTTTTTGTATTTTGCCATACATTTATTATATATTTGTTTAGAACTGTGGATTGTATTTTTAAAAGGCTTAGTGAGTGTGTACGTGACGTGTCATGTATATTAGCCGCGTCATATTTGTTCGGGGGTAGAAAAATTGTCATGTGTGGTACATGACTCATGTAAAAAAAATTTAGGGGGTGTGTGGGTAAAAAAAACCTGGTATGTTGGGTCCATGATTTGTGTTTTTTTGGAGGGGGGGGTTAAAAATGGCATTTATTTTTAAGTGTTTCTATGCATTAAACAGCAAGGGTCCTTGAAATAAAATGTCAGTGGCCATTTTAATCTAAATATCTGGTGGCCATCTTCAATCTCGAAGCTTACAGCCATTTTGAAAAACAAACAAACAAATAACAAATCAAAAGGAACAGAAGAGGTGTGTACACTCACCTCTTTTGTTCCTTCGTTTTTAAAAAAAAATCCGGATGATCAACTGTTTGTTTTTTATTTGGCCTTGCAGGACATAATTTTTTCATGTTGTCATGTGTTTGAACACACATTCTTACTTCCAATCTTTATCAATTTCTCTTTCTTTGGTTTATCGTTACAAATATTATATTATTTCTACATGATAGTTCACAAAATTATGAGTGTTTTCTTTTCAATCACGATTGCAAATGTGTCATCCTGTCATGGGCTGCCCTGCCTATCTTTTACTATAAATGGACGAGGGGTGTGTGTGTGTGTGTGTGTGTGTGTGTGTGTGTGTGTGTGTGTGTGTGTGTGTGTGTGTGTGTGTATATATGTGTGTGTGTGTGTGTGTGTGTGTGTGTGTGTGTGTGTGTGTGTGGCATCTTTTTGAGAGTTTTACTGGATTTTTCCGATGTGGTGTTGTACACCAAAATGATCGTCATGATCTTCTGAGTTGATTAAGCAAATTAACTACAAAGAATTCCCATGTATTAAATGCATTGGCATTCTAATTCCAAAATATTAAACAATAAAAAAGAACGATAACATTGTAACAAAGCATATATTAATTAGTACGGACAATAATAACAACAATAATAATAATAGTCGTATTATTTATAATGAACAACAATAATAATAATGAACGTATAATCCCCACCCTGGTAGTGGTAGCCTGGAGTTGGCTTGGCAGTTAGGGTGGTAACTTGGGATCCTAGGGTCCTGAGTTCGAGCCCCCTTTTCCACTGAATTAACACCAGGGGGTTGATTCAGCCTGTCATCCTTCTGAGGTCAGTGAAATGAGCACTAGTATAATGGTAATAGGGGCACTGCTTCAGCGGCATAGCTGCACCCCAAACCAATGATGCAACCAGCAGCCAAAAAGGCCGCACACGATGGGAACCCCACCCTGGCCCAAGCCCATCTTGGCTTGGTGAAAGGTAAGCTAATGCTCACGTAGGCTAGTACAGCACAAGCAAGCACTTATGGTACAAGACCGTGAATGGTGAAGACCAAAGGAAATTTGGTCCAATGGACCAAAGGCCCATGAGTCAATAAAATTAATCATTGCATCTCACTGAGACTATGGGTTGCCAGGATTGCCAAGTGGTATGCGCACTCACCTCTAAGCTGTTTAGCTCGGGTTTAAATCTCGGCCCAACTATAAAAGGTCATCCTGGTGTTTCACCGGCAGGGTGATTCATCAATGTATGTGCCCTTCCTTGGATAGATGTAAAACTTGATGCCCAATTTGTTGGCATTAGTTGGTGGATGTTGAGGATCCCACGGTATTCTTTGTAAAGAGTCGGTGAGCTATCGCCGGCACCATGTCCAAGTTCCAAATTCCTGTGGCACAGCCATGCATTCAGCCAGTGATGCCACCCTGTAGTCTTGTGCTGCTTATGAAAGAACAAGACTTGGTGCATTCCAAAATAGTAATATGGACATTAAACATGAGACTCGTGGAAAAGCAAGATCTTTTGTATCCTCTTATTTACATTTTAATTAATCAATTTATCTGGAAGATTGACACTCATGGATGAGAGCTCTTTTGACAAAGAGGTGAGGTATTGCTGGCACCTTCAACAAACTGCTAATTCCCATCCCAACCCTGGACAAAGTGGAATACCTACCCCACTCCTTATTTTTCACCTTATCGACGAACGAATGTCATTGCTGGGCCGAGGGTTTTCCAATCAGAAGAAGAAGTATCGACAATGTATCACTCATCTCATCGATTCATATCAGTTGATATTTACAGTATATTCTTGATCAAGGTGTCTTCCTGCATGGGTAATGTTGTCTGAGGTAAGAGCATATCTGTCTTTCTGCATGTTATTAATGTTTTCTCTCTCTCTCTCTCTCTCTCTCTCTCTCTCTCTCTCTCTCTCTCTCTCTCTCTCTCTGTCTCTGTCTCTGTCTCTGTCTCTGTCTCTGTCTCTGTCTCTGTCTCTCTGTCTCTCTGTCTCTCTGTCTCTCTGTCTCTCTGTCTCTCTGTCTCTCTGTCTCTCTGTCTCTCTGTCTCTCTGTCTCTCTGTCTCTCTGTCTCTCTGTCTCTCTGTCTCTGTCTCTGTCTCTGTCTCTGTCTCTGTCTCTGTCTCTGTCTCTGTCTCTGTCTCTGTCTCTGTCTCTCTCTCTGTCTCTCTCTCTCTCTCTGTCTCTGTCTCTGTCTCTGTCTCTGTCTCTGTCTCTGTCTCTGTCTCTGTCTCTGTCTCTGTCTCTGTCTCTGTCTCTGTCTGTGTCTGTGTCTGTGTCTGTCTCTCTCTGTCTCTGTCTCTGTCTCTGTCTCTGTCTCTGTGTCTCTATCTCTCTATCTCTCTCTCTCGGAACAACCATGTGACAGAACGGGAACAGACAATAAGGCAGCATGGCAACTCACAATAAGCAAAGGAACTAACAAACCGGAAAGGAGGAGGGAAGGAAACGCTGCAACCTGCAAATAAGGAGGAAGGGATCAGGAAGGGTTTATGGGGGTAATACAGATCCTGGAAAAGGGTTGAGGTGACATGAGATTGTGGTGTACCAACTGCCTGAAGCGTTATAAGTAAGAGGAGATAAAACTTCCTCTGGAAGGAGTTTTTCAATGAATAGAAGCAAGGATTAACTTTTAAATAAAGTCGATAATGCAACGTTGTTTTTTAGAATTTGTTTATTGAAATTATTTTTGGGTTGTATGGAGTAAACTGTACTGTAATCGCAAATTGGCACTTACCGGTTCCGATAACGGCTCAGCACTAAAATATGTATGTATGTATATATATATATGTATATGCATATGTATAGATATACGTATATATAATATATATGTATATGTATATATATGTATATATATATATATATATATATATATATATTTACACTACAGGTCTAAAGTTTTAGAACACCCCCATTTTCCAGTTGTAACTGAAATTTAAACAGTTTAATGTTTCAATGTACTCTGAAATGAAAGCAGAGAGCAAATAAACAATTGCAGATGAAAAAAGAAATCGTGGAATTGTTTTGTTGAACAAAATTTAATCTTAATTTTTGACTCATCAAAGTAGCCTCCTTTTGCAGAAATAACAGCCGAACATATTCGTGACGTTCTTTCCACAATGGAAATCAATTATTGTTCAGAAAATTCTTCCCAACACTGTTGCAGAAGTTCCCACAAATGTGTTGCACTTGTAGGTTGCTAAGCTTTCACCCTTCTCTCCAGTTCATCCCAAACCAGCTCGATGGGGTTTAAGTCTGGAGACTGTGCTGGCCATTCCATGATTTGAAGCCTACTCTCTTGTTCTTTTCTTCGAAGGTAATTCTGACATTGCCTGGAGGTATGTTTTCGGCCGTTATCTTGCTGTCGAAAGAATCCCTGACTAACTCGGTGGAGACCAGAGGGTATTGCATGGCACTGCAAATTGCTGTGGTATCTCTTTTGGTTCAGGGTGCCAGTTACTCTGTGCAAATCGCCAACTCTGGATCCAGCAAAAGCACCCCAGATCATCACGCTTCCTCCTCCATGTTTGACAGTTGGTGTCACACAACTGAGGAACCATCCTGTCGCCTACTCAACGGCATACAAAAATCCTGCGTGATGAACCGAAGCTTTCAAATTTTGATTCATCGGTCCATTCAACCTTCTTCCAGTTTTCAGTAGTCCACTGGCGGTGCTTCATGTCCCAGGCAAGCCTCTGTTTCTTATTTTGCCATCTTAGCAATGGCTTTCTTACTGCCACTCGACATGTCAAACCTGCAGCTCGAAGTCTTCTCTTCACAGTTGAAACTGAGACTTCCTTACTTCGACCAGTGTTAAGCTGTGCTTGAAGCTGCTGTCCTGTGAACCGCCGATCACGCAAGCTGTTGACTCTCAGAAACTTGTCTTCTGATTGTGTTGTGGCTTTGGGTCTGCCAGACCTCTTCCTGTCAGAGTTTCCTCCAGTTTCCAAGTGCCTTTCGATGGTGTAGGAAACTGCACTTACTGACACCTTGGCTTCTTTGCAATTTCTCTAAAGGAAAGATCTACACTTTTAACGGTTGTAATGGTCTGTCTGTCTTCCTTTGTTAATTGTCTTTTTATTGCCATTATGATCCCAACACACTACTTCCTGCAGTGAAATATTGTCCAAATAATGCTTCAGAGGGTGCAGCAACACAGTCTGTTCCAACACTGCTTTTATACAGACAGAGGGTTTGTAACTAATCAACAAAAGTTGGGACACCTGTGCAATTGTTTGCATCAACTTTCAAGGCTTAATTTACTCCATTGCTGCAGAACAGCTGCAGTTGCTAACCCATTACTTGTTCCCTGAAAAGGGCCTTTTTCACAACTCTGAAATTTACATTCTTTTTCAGTTTTTGGAAACCTAAACCTTTTTCTTTTTTTCTTTTTTTTTTTTAGCTCTGGCAGTTTACCGCTTAGCTTTGTACCATTTCAGGTGATTCACTGGACTTGAACTTTCTTAAATTTCAGTAAAAACTGAAAAATGTGGGTGTTCTAAAACATTTGACCGGTAGAGTATACATCCAAAAATTGTTATAGATATAAAAACGCTTAAATACACCATTGGTGATATATATAAATATATATATATATATATATATATATATATATTAAAAAACTTGCAGTGTTATGGCCAATAAAATTTTGAGGATATCATGAAGACTCAAAAGCTCAATGGGCTGTTGCTGCATCTGTTATGAGTTCCATGGGTTGAGTCAGAATTTTTTCACACATAGCCCAAGCAGGAATTTATTCATGTTTGTTAAATTTTTATGCGTATAATCAATATAGTTCTTGGCCTTAATTGCAATTGTGTTGGAAAGATTGTTGTTATTAATTGTAAAGAATCACTGAAAAAATTTTCAGATCCAGATCTTCCCCAACGAGTCAATAGTTTAAGAACACCCCCATTTTTCCAATTTTTACTGAAATTTAAGCAGTTCACATCCAGTGAATAACCTGAAATGGTACAAAGCTAAGCGTTAAACTGCCAGAGGTTAAAAAACAAGTTTAGGTTATGAAAAACTGAAAAATAATGTAAATTTCAGAGTTGTTAAAAAGGCCATTTTCATGGAACAAGTAATGGGTTCGCAACTGCAGCTGTTCTGCAGCAATGGAAATAAATTCAGCCTTGAAAGTTGCGGCAAACAATTCCTACAGGTGTCCCAACTTTTATGGATTAGTTACAAACGCTCTGTCTGTATAAAAGCAGTGTTGGAACAGACTGTGTTGCTGCACCCTCTGAAGCATTATTTGGACAATATTTCACTGCAGGAAGTAGTTTATTGCTATCATAATAGCGAGAAAAAGACAATCAAAAAGGAAGATAGACAGACCATTATATCCCTTCAAAGTGTAGGTCTTTCCTTGAGAGAAATTGCAAAGCAGCCAAAGTGTCAGTGAGTGCAGTTTCCTACACCATCAAAATACACTTGGAAACTGGAGGAAACTCTGACAGGAAGAGGTCTGGCAGACCCAAAGCCACAACACAATCAGAAGACAAGTTTCTGAGAGTCAACAGCTTGTGTGATAGGCGGCTCACAGGACAGCAGCTTCAAGCATAGCTTAACACTGGTCGAAGTAAGGAAGTCTCAGTTTCAACTGTGAAGAGAAGACTTCGAGCTGCAGGTTTGACAAGTCGAGTGACAGTAAGAAAGCCATTGCTAAGATGGCAAAATAAGAAAAAGAGGCTTGTCTGGGCCATGAAGCACCACCAGTGGACTACTGAAAACTGGAAGAAGGTCTTATGGACCGATGAATCAAAATTTGAAATCTTCAGTTCATCGTGCAGGGTTTTTGTACGCCGTCCAGTAGACGAAAGGGTGGTTCCTCAGTGTGTGACACCAACTGTCAAACATGGAGGAGGAAGTGTGATGATCTGGGACTCTTTTGCTGGATCCAGAGTCGGCGACTTGCACCTAGTAACTGGCACCCTGAACCAAAAGGGCTACCACAGCATTTTGCAGCACCATGCCATACCCTCTGGTCTATGACAGGTTGGTCAGGGATTCATCCGACAGCAAGATAACGACCCAAAGCATACCTCCATGTGATGTCAGAACTACCTCAGAAGAAAAGAACAAGACGGTAGGCTTCAAATCATGGAATGGCCAGCACAGTCTCCAGACTTTAACCACATTGGGCTTGTTTGGGATGAACTGGACAGAAGGGTGAAAGCAAAGCAACATACAAGTGCAACACATTTGTGGGAACTTCTGCAACTGTGTTGGGAAGAACTTTCCGAATAATATTTGATTATCGTTGTAGAAAGAATGCCACGAGCATGTTCTGCTGTTTTTCTGCCAAAGGTGGCTACTTTGATGAGTCAAAAATTTAGATTAAATTTTGTCCAACAAAACTATTCCATGATTTCTTTTTTATCTGCAATTGTTTATTAGTTCTATGCTTTAATTTCAGAGTACATTGAAACATTAAACTGCTTAAATTTCAGTAAAAACTGGAAAAATGGGGGTGTTCTAAAACTTTTGACCGGTCGTGTGTGTGTGTGTGTGTGTGTGTGTGTGTGTGTGTGTGTGTGTGTGTGTGTGTGTGTGTGTGTGTGTGTGTGTGTGTGTGTGTGTGTGTGTGTGTGTATATATATATCTTCTTCTTCTTCTTTCGGCTGCTCCCGTTCGGGGTCGCCACAGCGGATCATCCGTATGATCCACATAGTGATTTGGCACATGTTTTACGCCGGATGCCCTTCCTGACGCAACCCTGGTCGCCTCTTACGACACAGGGATAAGGATTGGGTTTTGCCATGATTCCAGGCTGCCCTATACCCTCTCATAGCGTGGCCCAGAGCAGAGCACCCGTCCTCAAGCGATCCTCCAACCCAAGCCACCGAGTAGCTGGATTACAGGCGCACGCCACTACACCCGGTATGATGTATATATGTATATATACATATATTTCCATATATATTTATGTATATATATATATATATATATATATATATATTTCTTTATATATTTATATATATATATATATATATATATATATATATACATCTTTATATATGTATATATGTTGCTCTGATAAAAAGATGCATATACGAGTAAACTGTGCTTGCAGTTTCACCATAGCACCTCGGCCCGTTAATTTTAATGTTATTGCTCTCTTCTCTCTGAATTTGCAGCTCCAGTGATGTAATTGCAATGGTTTCACAGTTATTTGTGGCTGTGTCCCTGATAATTACAGTACATCTTTGCTTCGCATCTCTTACTTTACCATTCCTCCTCTTTTATCCTCCAGCATTGAGCAATGGGTAAATGTTTTTTTCTGCATCCTTTCTTATGACAGCTGTCTCTCCACTATGTATACTACCAGTAATGTGAAAGCATTTCTTCACATGCATCGGATGGTTTATGGGAAAGAGAGATTAAGTCAACTATTTTTTTCTTTTTCCAACAATATACACTTTACCAGTCCCCATAGAAAATAAATATAATAGAGCAAAGCGATTAGCTCTGCTAAAAATGGAAATAACCTCTTGGGTGCATTCACACCTTTAGTATATCTGCAAAACATTACTGACTTACCTTTCCCCACCAAGCCCTCTCCATGCAAGTTTTCAGTCTCACAGAGAGAACAGCAAGATATCATTCTCCAATCAATTTCCCAACAGGAATACAACAAGCCTTTCACTGTGTTGGCCAGTAGTCTGTAAGAATGCTCTCGACGTTGCACTCTTACCTTTGTGCTGTCTATTCTCGGTTCGATTCTTTGCTCGACTATAACCTGGTGCTTCAGAGCCAGGACACAATGCATCAATAGCTGGTGATCGTATCCAGCCTGTGGCTGCTGGTTTCATCATTTTCTGGGGGCACAGCTGTGTCGCTGATGCAGTACCCTCTATTATGAGTACACTGGTACTAATTTCGCCGACTCAACCACACCTGGTGTTTACTATATGGGAGACAGGGGCTCGATATCAAGACCCTAAGATCTTAAGTCGAGCACCTTGACCGTTCAGCTAACACCAGGCTTTTATTGCATCAATGAGTTCTTCATTTCAAGGATGGACTCGAAGATGGATGACCTGATGACCGGAGTTCACTGTTGGATCTGAAGGATCCCACGTTGCCTGTTTTAAAAGAATAGGCCATTGTGTACCAGTACCCTGGATAAGTTCCAAATTCCTTCCAGAATCTGCAGGGGCACGGAACAGTGGCACAACCAGGCCTCAATGATGATGCAGCCAGCCCACCAAATATAAATGTGATGTGATGACTATACGCTTCGGTGTATTGATGAGCATACAAAAACAGTTTCTTGAAAACTAGTGCTTTATGAAACGACCTGACGAGGTTGACTTCAAACAGGTCTCACAGCCATGATCATCATGCAATTCCAATTGCTTATGGAACCACACTGCTACGAGCTGCTTTCAAAATCTGCCTACTTGTGGAGTGGGGAGAGGGGGGTGGAGGGGTGAGGGGGGGCGGAGGTGTATGCATATGAATTGAGGAAACAAAACTCCGACACGAGACAAATATATATTTCGTTTGGTATCCCCTTTACTGCAGGGATAATGTGACCTGTCAGTTGGCGTTAGATTATCTGGAGGAAGCTGGTTAGGGACATAGGCAGAAAGCTGTGTGACCGTTTGAGGTAGCTCATCACGTCGTGCATGCCCTCACAGGCCATTGACGGATGACTTTAATTTGAGACACTGAAAGTGGATTATAGCTTAGGCACCAGAGCAGGATAAGAACCAAGTACTCTGTGGAATCCCTATATACCGTATATATATATATATATGTCTTCTTCACTCATATTGCATGGTCCCTGCTGTTTTCCTTCCCTTATAAAAAGAGAAAACAACTCACTCACCTATTTTGGTGAAACCTATGGGATGATTATCTCACTGGTGTGTTCTTTCTTGTAGCTTTGAGATTTCGTTTTGTGTCCCAACAAACAGAACTACCTTTGAGTTACTGATTCAATCAAGCTGAATGGTGTCCTTGTTTTGTTGAGCAGCTCGAAAGACTGATTCTTTGAGCACGCGGAGCATTCATCTGATATGGTTTTGTATAATTACAATATTACAAGTATCACTTTGTCTATCAGACTGTCTGTTTGTATCATCCAGAAAAAAACAAACACGTTTTAATTCCAAATAATATATCGGAGAGTACGGTGGTACTCTCTTTGGCGGGATGGCGTGGAAAAAAAACTTGCCGTCCCATCTGGTACATGCAAATTTTGTTTGTCATCAGGACTTTACCTCCAAACAATCCCCACTATGTGTACATTGAGTCATTTCCTGCTGTTAATTTTTATGATGCATGTGCAGCCATCTTTATCTGTTCTATAATTTGTTTGTATAATAATCTGTCTTAGACTTGCTCATGTGGACTTAACACAAGTTTTGCCATGTTCTGCGGGAATGGTATGGTGGGATCGGCTGTAGGTTCTTTCCCACATGTAAAATTAATGAACAAGAAATAAGGATGCAAGTCGTCATCGAGGACATAGCACCCAACCTCACCTAAAACTGGGAAGTGTAGATTTAAATCACCAAATAAATAAATAAATAAATAAATAAATAAAGGTGTAGGTAGTGGAAAAGGTAAAGGGTATAAATCATTAAGTAATTCAATGTGGTGGTACGTCGGTAGCAGTGATGATAAAGTGTATATAAATAAATAATTCAAGGTGTTATGAAGGTCATGCTGAAAATAAGTTCGATATCAATAAATAAATAATTAAAGGTGGTGTGGAGGTAGTGCAGATGGTAAAGTGTATATTCATAAGTAATTAAATAAATGTGGTGTTATGTCCGTCGTGGAGATGGTAAATCGTATTTAATTAATTAGTTTAAAGTTTGAGTGCTGGTCGTGCAAATGGAAAAATGTGTAGAAATAAAAACGGTTCCCGCAAGCATATACATTATACAATCCTGTAGTTTCTCCTTAAAATATCTTAAGAAATCCCAAATTGGCTCTGATGCCAAAATCATCATCACGTGCTTGATGCCCAGGTATTATTGCGTACATGTGCCAGGTATGAAAGGAATGCATTCAGTCATTTTTTGAATACTGGCTCTGAACAGAGGCACGGACACACGGATGCATGCATGCCTGGACGGACAGACTGACAGCACCCAAAATATAAGCCCCAGCCGGGCATGATTTTGGATCAATGCAGGAGTCTGTGATTCCTTGCATCACGTTATTACAAATGGCACATGCTACTTTTGATGGCATATCAACCACCATTTTGCAATTGTTGATTAATCACCAAGCAGTGAGCAATCTACCGTATATATTCCTTTTCTTCATCACCGATTCATCTCTTTTACTCACAACCTTATTCATATTGACATTTATGTCAGGCATTTTCCACGATGATTGAACCTTATTGTTATTTTATTCATTTATAACAAAAGGCAAGGATATTTATTACAAGAGGTCATGCATAAAAAGAAGGTTGAATATTTCCCCAACATGCGCATTAACTCGAGTACAATCAGATCATGAAGCGAGATGTACGCAGGAACTAGAATATGATTTCCCGAGACACGAGAGAAGTAAATACAAGTCTTATCTTAATTTGTTTTAATTAATTCCCATCCTCATTTCATTCAAGCTCTGAAACTTTTGTAATAGTGAGTGTTCCATTTCATAGTCATGGTATCTGCACAGCCTCGGAACGAAGTACAGGTAAAACACTCAATTATTGCATTCTGCCGTGTCAATATACACCGTAGAATCACCTGTAATGATCGAAACACTGACAGTCGAGGCGAAGGCAACCATCGTTTAGAGCGCACGTGCTCAGCACAAATATAAGCATGTCGCCAATATCACAGCGGCAAGGCTGTAGATCAAGAGGCAGTATAACGTCTTCTCATCTGCTTAATCTGCGGTTGCTTTTCAAGGGTCCCCATGGCAGAATGAAGTGCTGTTGTTGGCTCTGGTCCAGTAGGAAGAGGATTGCCATGCTCGTTGAAGCATCTTTTTTCTTCCTATGACATCTGGAGAAAATAGTGCTACAGCGGCGGTCGAGTCACCGGATCGATCGCTGACCGACGCATCAGCAGCCTATGAAGATACACAGCCACCTTCGAGTGAGCCATTCTTCCTCTTCAAGGACACAGAGACGAAAAAAGATCATTGACCTAGTGTGCCATGGAAGGGAATTTACCATGGCGTGTGGTGATGCTCTACAGGTATATTTTGCTCTTGGGAGATAACCAGCTGTCAGATGAATTAGCTCAGCCCAGTGATGATATTGCTTGATCTTCCAATGGTTTCCAACTGGACACCTGAATCACCATGTTCCCTTCTTCCTTCTCATTGCCACTGATCTGTGAATTTTTTTTACTCCTCATGCTTTCTACTTTTTCACTGTTCAAACTTCTTTCAGTTCAAAGTAGAGTGTCCTATTATTTCATAGTGATACATTCTCTTCTTTTGAATTAAAAAGGCCATATCGAATTTGAATTGAGGTGTTGGTGGGTATTTAAATTGGTCGACTATCACCAATTCAAATATCCAACAATTTAAATGCAGCAACTCCAATCGGTTCCTATGTAGAGCGTCCTCAACTTTTCAAATTCCACCATTTCAACTGCTCTCCCGCTGGGTCATACTTTGCTCAGCTTGATGCCGTGGAAACAAAGGCCTTCAAATCATTGGTATCTCAAGCGATGAACATGAGTCTCTGGGCCTGTCACTTTCACATCACAGGCAAGTCAGTGGTCTCTCTGTCTTCTACCACCTCCGTTCTGTTTTCCACCCTTTGCGCTTTCCTCCACCCCCCCCACACTCCTCCAGGTTCCTGCAGGGCACACGTGGTCTGCCATTAACCCACTTCTCATGAAACTCCCAAAATACAGAACCACTGCTCACCTGCACTCATTTGTTCCTCATTTTTACAACCTGTGGAACCAACTTCTTCAATCTCATTATTCCTTCCAGGGCCTCAAGACAGCTGTTCTCCACAATCTAAGGTCATCACATATCGACGACCATGATCTTTTATACCCCAATTAACCCTGTCTGAACACCAATTTCCGGGTTTCAGGTTTTTCCTTCCATTTCTGTGATTGAGAGTTTGCAGCTCTATCCATCTTGTTCACTCTATGTCGTCACCTTTCTCTCGTTATTCCCCACGTCCCTTATTTTTCCAAGTCTCCCTCTATTTCGTCCATCGAGCCTCTCCCCCACCCTACCCCCACTCTTTCTACTGTTCTTTGAATTCTGTTTTTTTTGTTTGTTTATTTGTTACGTCCTGATCGGTTCTGTGTTCTCGTTATTCCACGAGGCTCGACACTGCACACAAAAAGCAGTACACAAGTTAATTTACCCTCGTACCTCGTGCTGCAGTGCATTGCAGTTCACTTACTCTCGTATAGCGTAATTTTTCTTTCATAGCACTGATAATGATAATGTGCTAAGTTAATACAATGACTAATGTAGTTACAAACCAGACTCGGTGGTGTAATGGTGAATGTGTCTGCTCCGAGTTTAAGAGGTTGGTGGTCACACCCTGGTGGAGTCATAGAAAATAATTACAAAATGGTACATGATGCCTTCTTGCTTGATGCTTAGCAATTCAAAGGATATAGCATTGATCAACTGGGAAGGCAATGACAAACCACCCAGCATAACCTTTGCCAAGAAAGTGCTGTGGTCGCACCAATGCTCTGTTAAGAGAACATAGTGCAGGTCATTTTTTTTTTACATCTTGAAGTTGTAATAAGTAGACACTGATAATGTAAAGTTTGGTTAATGTCAGGTTAGGGTTAAGGTTTCTACTGCTGGAATTGGTAAAGGGGTTACTGCTGGAATTAATAGTGCCACTGAGTTTGGCTTGTTCGTTTAGGCTCTGGCCTCTAGTAAGCTATTCGATTCATGCTGTTGTTTATTCATTCCTTTAGTCAATTCAATCATGTGCATTCGCCTTTTTACAATGACTTATTTATTTTATGCCCTACATAAAAAGCCCCCAACCTTCCCCCTCATTTCGCTGATACTCCATACATGGCCGTTCCAATCCCTCCCTTTACTCTTATCTCCTCCCAAACCTGTCACACTGTTACCCTCCTTTCTCTTATGTGTAATCCTTCCTTCCCTTCCTTTCCTCAATTTTAAAGTTTCTATTCAATCCAACGCTACCCCCACCCACCAACATTCACCCAAACCACACATTACGTAATAGATCGATGGTCTATTGGCCGTCATTCGGTTTTATTTGATTGCATGAGAGTCTGTTAGAAACCTCTTGAGAACTCTTTATGTATGAGCGTGCATCATACATATCCTTATATATTTTGTAATTTGTATGCTGTTATTTCCAATTAGCTGTTTCAAATTAACTCGTCGTGTTTCCGAGACACCCACTTGTGCATGTTGCTCTGCTTTGAACTTCACTGGATGTCTTCTCCATCTTAATTTCCATAATTTCTGCTGGTAAGGGAATCGTTTTTTTAACTCTGCGCATTTCCCCTTCGTAGATTCATGTCTCCAATTGCACGGTTCCTTTCAGCACCATGCCATTGTTGTGGGCTGTAGCCAAATGGAACAGCTCATGAAAATATGGCAAATCTGAGTCAATGGATGGAAAAGTTGTGAGAGCTGTTTTGAACTGTTTCTTTCAGAAGTTCAATTTGCTCTGCAGTGCACTTTAGTGCAAATTCCAAGAAAGGTAGGACGGGACGGTATTGCGGAATTCGTGTTCTGTTTTGTATTTGAGTGCTTTCACGTTTAATAGTGTGCTGTTGTGGACATGTTGAGTACAATACCCTTGTACAACAACTCTTTTTCCATTGGTTGTGCTGTATTACAATAAATTTTACGTTTTTGGATATAAAGCCAATTAAGGCTCATGTAATCTCGCTTTTCCTTGAGCTTTGAGATATATATATATATATATATATATATATATATATATATATATATATATATATATATATATATATATATATATATATATATATATATATATATATATATATATGCAGTATACTCTTATTCAAACCGTTAATCGTATTGGTGTGGGTTTTGCAGCATAACATAATTTTTTGATTTGATTTGATTTGATGTACCGTACTCTTTACAGAGCATTCGTGCTCCCGAAGCAGTTTTTTGGCAAGGGTTGTACTGGGTGGTTTGCCCCTAAGATTCTCAGGACCCTAAGATGCAAAGCCAACCTCTTTAACCTTTTATCCACCATGAGACATATCAGATACAATTGTCACGAGATGTGACAGTCCTTTGATCAATACATCCACAGCAGTAGGCGAGAGTCCACTAAACCGTGAATTTATCTGGCAAGCCAAAACACAGCGCACACACACACACACACACACACACACACACACACACACACACACACACACACACACACACACACACACACACACACACACACACACACACACACACACACACACACACACACACACACACACACACACACACACACACACACACACACACACAGATACTCAGGACACTCCTTCCCTTCCTTTCTTCTCTCCTTCCTCTTTATACCCTCGAGAGTGAATCTCCACAAAGGTTCTGCCTTCTCCAAGAAGCTTGCATCTTCCAGGCAATTCCAAACCTGGAAGTAACTGGAAAAGCCTTGAACCTCGGTGACTATTCTATCCAGGTCAAAAGCTAACTCCAACGTTTTAGCCACCTTCCTCTTTTACACCAAACCTTTAGTTTAGAATACATGCAGTAACTCACCACTGCAAACATCACACGATCGTATATTGTAACCAATATGTTTTGTATTAAGCATTAGACAGACTAACATTACCCTCTAACTGTACCCATACACTACCCATCAGACTCTCAACTAATTTGTGACAACTATTATATGGTATATCTAAATTAAGTCCTTACGATATCTATTCAATGGAGCAAAAGGAGTTGGAGTTAGGGTTGGGGTAGTTGTGTAAATTTAGATCATGAAAAGGGGGAGGGAGGGTGGAAAGGAGGAAGGAAAATGATAGAGCCCCTATATACTCGAAGTAGTGACAAGTTGAGATTTGAAGCCATTTTGTTTCCATCGAGTGCAGCACACCGAACCTGCACCCATTGTGCGTGAAGTGTAATATGTGTCCGTTTTCCAATCAAGTTCTTCCTTTGCACCCAAAAGGGAGATTGTATTACTTAATTAATACTTTATTTTTGTTCTTTCACCGCATAATAATAATAATATACAAGCACACAGGATTGATTTAACCTTAAAACATATCACAGAAAATGCAACAAAATGAAGTGTAATGCTCACGTTAAGGTTCACACTGGTGAGTGTCCAGTTTGAGGTGAACCGAGCGTGTGAGTAGAGGAAACACGAAGATAGTGTCAAAATGCAGAAATTTGAAAGAAGTGGAAGAAGGAAAGTGAAATACAGAAATGGAGGCACATCGTCCATGCCAGATGCGCACAGACCATCATGAGAGTAGATAATTAGAAAAGATACCAACTGTGAGTGAAAAAGAAAAGAATAGCTTGAGAAGATTGGATGATTTGTTGATTGTGTGTTTTGCCTTGTAAACAGGTCCTTGGCTGCTTAACAAGGGTCATACTGGGTGGTTTGCCATTGCATTTCCAGCAGTTAGTTAGGGCAGGGATTTGGAATTTGACCAGGATGCCGGTGATAGCTCGCCTAATCTTGAAGAAGGACACGGTGGGATCTTTAATATCCACCAACTAATGCTATCAGACAGGACACCCGGCTTAACATTCATTAAAGGAACAGCACACACATTGATGAATCACCCTACCTGTGAAACACCGGCATGACAGGTTTGTAGCCGGGTCAGGATTCAAACGCAGACGAAACAGCTAAGAGATGAGTATGTGCACTTCAAGGCCATCCTGCCAGTTCCTTGAGAAGATATGGAGAGGGAAAGTTGTTTTTTGCAATCAAACGGAACAGGAGAGAAGACATTGAGAAAGAACAAAGAAGGAATAAAATGGAGATGAGCCAAAAGTGAAGGAGTGGTTTTCTTTTTCCTTCTCATCATTTCTTTTGACATAAGTCATGTTCCACTGAAAACATACATGTGAATTGCGCATGTAATCCTACATTCTTTTCTATTCCCATTGAATGTCTCACTAAGACATTTTAATGGGGATAAAACGCCAGACATGTCTAAACCCGAAGCACACAGCCAAAGCAACACTGGAGTGGCTATGGAACAAAAAGATAAATGTCCTTGAGTGGCCCAGTCAGAGCCTCGACCTAAATCCAATCGAAAATCTGTGCCATGACTTGAAGATTGCTGTCCATTAACATTCCCCACACAACTTGACTGAGCTTGAACAGTTTTGTGCAGAAGAATGGGAAAATATTGCCCAATAAAGGTGAGCAAAGTTGGTAAAGACCGATCCCAAGAGACGCACAGCACTAATTGCTGTCAAAGGTGTTTCCACCAAATATTAACTCGGGGGTGGACACATCGAACCAAGATATTCCAGTTTTGTATTTTAAATTAATTTTCTGAAACTTGTGGAATTTGTTTTTCACTTGGCGGTTGGTGGTTGCGATGTGTAAATAAAGGTGGGAAAAGGCTGATTTAATGCGGTATAATTACAGGCTGTTCGGCAGCAGTTTAATTCCAGGCTTTGGGGCAATGGAGGGTGAAAGTTTTTAAAAGGGGTGTAGACTTTCTATAGGCACTGGATATGAGCCTCGACAAAGTATACAAAAAACCCCCAAAATTAGCCATGTCAATTGCAATATTTACACCACTTTGAATATGTAATGTATTGTTGTGGTTTCTGCTGCGTTCGGCGTGCGGATGACCGTTCCAGCTAAATCGCGGTCGCACGTCCACCGAAGGCCGCAATCCAGTCGTGACTTTACGGACCAACCCCGAAATCCAGTCACGGATGCCTTAACACATCTTAAACCAGCCAATTCTTCTGTCCACGCACTACAGGGTCGATCGCCGAATTATCGATGTACCTAATTATTCGCACGGACAGAAATACCGGGAGTTTATACCTCGACGGGACCTGCACAAAAACGAGCCGCTTAAGCGGCTTGTTCCGTATGCGAATGCCGAGCGGTTTTAATTCGCCAAATCCCATCGGACCAGATTTACTTTTAGCGGCTTTAAAATCCAGTTAATATCCCGAGCGCACCTTGGCGGTCAATGGAGAAAGTGACGCAACGAGCGGGTTGACATTCAAACAATGGAGGTATTTATTTTATAATAGACAGGAATGAGGGAAGCACATAAGAGCAGATTTATACCGACGAAAGCAATGCAAGTATATACAGCACAAAAGCACTTATACAGTTTGTTACTTACTAGACGGGGCCCACACACAGACACACACACACACACGCAGACAGAAATGTTGGCTATTGCCTTTAATTCGGCCTTCAGCTCGGAGGATAGTGGAGCCGAGGCCAGGGTCTACTTTGGACCTGTCCTTGACGCCGAAGGCAGGACAGGACGACGTCTCCGGATCAGCTCGATGAGCCCGCAAGACCAGCACGACGAGCCCAGCAAGACGACAACCACAGTGGTGACCACCAAGGCCACGACGACGACGACAGGAGCGCCCGCCGGCTCACTTCGCTTCTTCCCTCCCTTCTCTCCTCCTGGGTGGCTCTGGCTTTGTCTGGCTCTGTCTTTTTGTCCGGCTCGGTCTCTCTTCCTCCTCTCTTTGTCTTTCTCTGTCTTTTATTCGCTCCGATGCGCTCCCCTACCCCCTTCCCGGCGCGCGGGGAAAGTCCCCTGGGGTGGGAGTTGATCAACACCATACTTGTTTACACCGTTCTGAGGGACCCGCCCCAACCGTCATTTCTGTTTACTTCTCAGAATATCGGGGTGGGAGTTGTCGTTCCTTTCTGACCATACTTTTTGTCGAGGAGGGTTGTTCTTCTTCTCTGGTGGATCTCAATCAAACTCCTAACTATTAAAATAAATCACAGCGCATTTAACATTTATTTACCCATTACACAAGGGACGGGAGCTATCTATAAAACACGTACTTATCGAGATAACTGATCTCTGGGGACCTGAATGGTTGAGTGCGACAGCCTTCCAAATCCGCAACAGTATCAAGCAGGGAAAGCAGTTTGAATGCACCATCAATCTTTTATTGCGCTCCACATACAGAAACCTCAGGACCATTCATGAGCCCAGCCTCGTCGTTCCGCTATGGTCCCACTTCCCGTTGACCTCATAAATGAATGCATGACAAAATAAATAAATAAATAAATAAAACTTATGTTACATACACACAAATGACATGTAAGCAATTTTGTCAGGATGTTCTTGATATGTCATTAATTATTTTGATATGTTTACTACTACTACTACTACTATAACAACAACAACAACAACTCCGACTACTACTACTAATATGCATGCCCAACTTAGGGGCGTAGTGACCCCCATAACTGTCGGTCTTCCACGTTCTGCCAACATTAGCGTGGGCTAAAGCCAGACTCATTGGCGCACTGGCGTAACCAAGAGATTATTGGGTATCTTCGGGGATGGCGCCAGGTTTGATCAGGTCGGAGACTGTAGTAAAGATTTGTGGCAAATTCCAGGGAGATATGGGCTGGTACATGTTCACTGAAGCACCGGACATGTCCAAACAGGGAATAGTATCTCCTTGCAATATCGAGTGTGATTGGGCCAAGTCTAGTGATCTCACAGATGGTCCTGTTTGAGACTTGATCATACCATCAAAACCCAAGGATGTGGCATTGACATCGCATATGGAAAGCTTGTAGGGTGTTCTTGGTCCTTTTTCTAAAGTATCCAGGTCTCACAGCCATAGAGGAGAACAGGTAGGACACATGTTCTGTAAATGTGGATCTTTGATGGTAAACTAAAATGGTGCTGTTTCCAGACAGCATCTAGTTGCCTCATGACAGAGCCAGCCATGCCGATTTTTTCTACCCACATCAGGGCTGCAATAACCAGATGAATGAATGTTCGAGCCCAGGTAGGTGAAGTGGTCCATTGACTCCACAACTACACTGTAAATAGGTACTGGTAGGGGGAGGGACCAATGGCAACATTCTGTACCTTGGTTTTTTTTTGCCATGAAGGCTTAAGGCCTAGGTTTTTAGCAACTGATTCAAAGTGGTTGAACACGGCCAGCCAGTGGACAGGGTCTCTCACATGTAGGGCAGAATCATCTGCATAAAGTAGATCGGTGATGACTTCTCGACCGACATTGATTCTAAGCTGATCTGCACACCTTGACATTATTCCAGTCCATGGCGCAGCAGAAGAGCGAGTGAGCAATGACACAGCCCTGACTAACTCCAGAAGGCATTGGGAAAGGTGGTGATGTCAGTGTCCACTCTAACGCAAGTTATTGTATATTCGTGGAAGTTCCAGATCAGATTAAGAAATGATAACAGAACTCCATTGGTTTTGAACACCTTCCATAGGGATGTCTGGTCAACCAAGTCAAATACGGCCTTGATGTCGATTATATGCCATATTAATGGGCATTGAAATTCCCGATAAAGTTCTGCAAGAATGTGGATGAGGCAGGTGTGGAATCTGTTGTCGACCTGTTTGGGGTAAAATCAGATTGCTGGGGGTGTCTATGTTGTAGCAGGAGGGGATGAATATGGCTTAAAAGAACATGAGCAAATACCTTCTCAGGAACTGAGAGCAACGTGATCAGGCAATAGCTACTGCAGTTAAAGCAGGGGTCTTTGCTTTTGTAGATCGCTATTATTATGCAATTTTTCCACTGCTGGAACATGTCCAGAATTCCAGACATTTATGAAAAGGCAGTGTAATATCTCACAAATTGGAGTCTCAGCACATTTCTGCAGTTCTGTGGTGATGTCACATCTTGCTGCGCAGCCATTTTTGAGATTCCTCACTACACGATGGACCTCCAGACAGGGATGGAGGAACAATGCACACAGTAATGTCGTTACCAGCTATTGGTGCCTCTTCATCAAATTCTGGGAAGTGTGTAGAAGGGGGGAAGTTAAGAGCCTGCTCAAAATGTTCTTTCCAGTCGTCGAGGGCTTCCTCATTGGTGTGGAAGGGTGTCCCACTTGCCCTCATGATCAGAATGCTGCTTTTGTTTTTATTTCAATTTTGACTGTTACGGATGCACTGGTTTGACCAGAAGTCAGGTCAATGGTCTTTGTGCGATGTTTCTTTGAATTCGTGCTTGTTTGAAAGAGATGTTTCCATGATGACTTATGTGTGTTTATGAGTTATACCCAACTGCCAATTGCAATATGATATAGATTACAGCGTCGCACATAAATGTACACATCTGGGACTACAACTTACCAGGCACAGAAACGAACTCAAATTGGTTTATATCTCAGACGAATAACTTTCTGTTGATTGGGGCATCCAATGGCACAGCATCCTGTCATTTAACAAAAAAAAATTGATGAGCTATTGTGTGCTCATTCGATGAGATATTGATGGATACAAAATGCCATGTCACTACTCCTCGTATATAGGGACTCCAGAAAAGGGTATCGATGAAGCCTCTGTTGGGAAGTGAAGGGTTAGGGTTCCACCATTTTGCCAATCTAATATACAAAGCTCAATTCCTGTTTGTTTGTTTATTTGTGCTTCAAAAACTAAAACTAGAAGGGTACTCGGTTGAGCCCATACCTCTACCATGCAATACATGATCCATGAGAACATATCGGGCCCATTACATTTTTAAAATATCGTGATATACAGTCATATGTCGTTTTGGCCCGATCTCTCAATGGTGAAGAATCACTTAAAAAATGAAATAATTCTCATATCTGGATCCCGATTCAGATCTTCACCAAAATCGAAACAATTAATCCTTGTAACACACCCAACATGTCCATCAAATTTCGTCCGAATCCGTCCACCACTATTTGAGATGTCGTGCTATATATAATTTTTGGCCCGATCTCTTATTATGGAAGAATCACTTTAAAAATTCTAGTAGCCAGATCTGGATCCGGATCTTCACCAAAAAATGTAATCAATTCATCCTTGTAACACACCCAACCTGTACACAAAATTTCATCAGGATACGTCCACAACTTTTTGAGATATCCTGCCCAAAAGCAAACAAACAAACAAACAAACAAGCAGTCATAGACTGGTACTTACGAAATCGTCAACTTGACCTCTGACCTTGTCTAATAAAAGCTGTCTCGAGAGAAGGTAGCGACGCAAACCAGAAGTTTCTACGATGATTCTGTACCAAACCATCAAAAATCGAATGTTTGACCTCACTGTGACCTTGACCTTTGACAGATTTTGACCAAAATCTAATCAGCGCCAGCCATCACCCTCCTAAATCACCTGGTGCAATTTGACATCGGTAGCTTCTTCCGTTCTCGAGTTATCGTGCCTACAAACAAACACACAAACACACACACAAACAGAGGATGGAAGTCATCAATATACTTATGAAATCTTTAGATTTCGTAAGTAACGAGCTGGTAGGCGGCGATGGGTCGCCGAGCAGGACTATTAGTATTGCGACAATCGTAGATGTCAAGAAACGGTGTTTGTATGATCATGTAAAAATGCACTTATTGAACTTTGACCACTGACCTAGTGGAGATAGGTCATTATGCAAATGAGCAAATTTGTACTACTCATCGGGGAGTATTCACGTGCAAAAATTTGTTTGGATCGTTTGAACCGTTTTGCCGGTAGGGGGACTTGAATAGACATTTTGACCAAAAAAGCACTTATTGACCTTTGACCCCTGAACTAATCGAGATAGGTCATTATGCAAATGAGCAAAGTTGTAGTACTCGTTATGGTCTATAAGCATGTGAAGTTTCATTCGATTCGGTTCAATCGTCTTGGAGCTAGTGTACTTTGAAGTTTCAGCAGGAATGCTCAATGGCCTCGGACACCCAAGTTGAGAGGGTTGCCATTTGGAAACTATAAGATATAGAGCAAAATGGATGCCATATCGCGGATAGGGAATCACCTTAAGATTATGCATATCAAATCTTATCCAGTTCCATCTACTGATAACGACTCGGTATCCATTTGAATGAAAAGTACCGAAAATGCGGTTTGAAATCGGAAATCCCCAAAGTTCGAGGGGGCGCTGTGGGTGACCAAAGATCTAAATCAAAAATCCGACTCGATCGTTTGTGCACAATGTATTCCAGACGATTAGTGTGAATTTTCATGACCATCCGACCATAACCCGAGGAGGAGTATTTGGCGCGAAGGCACCTCCAGCTCTCGCATATTATCCATTTTTGCACTAATTGACCCTTGACCCCTGACGTAAGTTAAATCGGTCAATATGTCCTGAGGCAAAGTTGTAGTACTCATTGAGTACCATGAACCTGCAAAGTTTCATTCATATTGATGAACTCACCTGGTTGCTAGGGGGCCTTCAATTTTCGCGCATACCCTAATTGTAGGGGGCGCTGCGGGTAAAGTATTCCATATATCACAAAAACCGGAATACATTTGATAGAGCATCACCTGTAGATCATTCGTGCCAAATTTCATAACCCTATGTGGGATAATGGCTTTCGGAATTGATTTCGCGTGAACGGTACCGATTTTGAAGGCTTTTCGGTTGTTGCTAGGGAACCAAAGCATCCCTAGCAACCACCACAATTTCCAAAAGCACTAGGTCATAAGATGTACCTACCACCCGAGTTTGGTTAAAATCCGCCCACGGTTACTACCAATTATGCTGATGACAAACGAACAAACATCCAAACAAACAGACAGAATTACTGACAATAAGGGTCACCTATTTCGGCGACCCAACAAGCAAACAAACAAACAAACAAGAAGATGGAATCATGCGAAATCCAAAAAACAAATTTGACCTCAAAAATAATTGGTGGTTGAATTCAATGACCAAATATGCATCTCCTCTTCAAATTTCAAGTCAATGGGATTAAAATTGAGGATTTTAGAAACACCAACTTAGTTGTTGACCTTTTGGTCGATGGGGACCTCAAAAATAATTGGTGGTTGAATTCAATGACCAAATATGCATCTCCTCTTCAAATTTAAAGTCAATCGGATGAAAATTGAGGAATTTAGAGATATCACCTTAGTTGTTGACCTTGAGCCGATGTTGACCTTTTGGTACATGTTTATCTGAAAAATAATTGGCTTGTTGAATTCAGTGACCTGAAATATATATCCTCTTCAAATTTCAAGTCAATCATATGAAAATTGAGGATTTTCGAAATACCACCTAAGTTGTTGACCTTTTGACCTCAAAAACAATGGGCTTCATCCTTATGACAAACTCTACCACGTGGTGAAGTTTCGTAAAGATCAGTTTAAAATTGTAACCTCTAGACGGCAAACAGACAAATAGACAGAATAATAAAGTTGACTGACCAATACTCGTATTCTTGAAAAATCTTCGATTTTGCAAGTAATAAGCAAACAGAAAGCGGTAAAAACATAACCTCCTTCACCTCTGGGGTGAAGGTAGAAACAACAGAACCAAGTCCAACCAAATTTTGCATGTTGCCCAAGTATGGTTTCTGCCAAGGTAACATATCTGGGGGAGGGGGTTTAGGGTGGTTGGGAAGACGGCAATCCTCGATGTAAATGTGTTTTATTTAGTCCCATCAGGTGGTATCCAGGATTACAAATCAACTTATGAAAAGAAAGTTAAAATCACTTCATGATACGCATTACGGTGAGTGGGAATTTTTTGAATTTTTCAAAATGTTTCATTTCACTCATTTTAAGCAGAAATTCAAAACAAAGATTCCAACACTGAGCTTTGCAGTGAAGTGAAGGTGATTTTTTACTCACAAAATGTATGAACAGCAAGGATGATTGATGAAGGTGATCTTAGCTGATGTCGAATCAAATGGCAGATGACCTCAGACATCTTTTTACGAGAGGTGACAAGACATTGTGGCCGCCCTTCAGACCTGTGACATGTACGTCACAGGTAAACACCAAATCGTTGCGTTTTGATCAAAATGGTTATTGAAACACAGTCAAAGCAATAACACTTGGAGAACTTTAAATTTACTTTATTGGCAAATGTAGTGCAAGAGGGAAACGATGCAATGTCTGCATGCAGGGTACAGGCATATGATTGGTTGTTATGATTTTGTTGTTAGTTTTCACAAACATTGGTTTACCATGGGAGCCGCACAAAAATTAGCGATATAGTTTTTGGTTTTTCAGGAATTTGCATTTGTCACACTTCAGCGGAGGGATGCAAACATGTTTTATATCGAAGAAGAGAAAAGTAGACGCTGAATGCTGAGTGTTTAACAAGGACTGGACTTCAAAATACTTCTTGATGGATGAAGCAGGGAAAGCTGTGTGCCGAGTTTGGAAAGAAAGTGTTACTGTATTCAAAGAATACAACTTGAACAGACATTTTGAGCACAAACATGCAGCCAAACACAAGAACAAGTCTGACGAAGAGAAAGCTCGGCAATCGCTTGAGATAGTTGCTCGAATGAAAAAAAGTGCAAAAGTTTGTGAAAAGGATGATTTTTTTTTTATTTAGTTTGTTTTTTTTCGATGGGGGCATTGAATTTAGTTTATTGTTGTGTGTTTTTTTATTTTAGTTTGTTGTGTTCATGAGAGGGATCAGGTGAAGCTTTTATTTCATTTCTTCATTTTGTCGTATTGTTATCCGTCTTGGTCTGTAATAAAGCCAGTTCACAGAGCAGAGAACGAAATCCCCAGTCTCATCACTGGGAGCTTCAAGGACCCCACGCACACACTGTTTGTGATAGACACATATATAAAGACTACGTTGCACAAGTAATTTTTTTTTTAATTTTTACTGAAACAGACATTTGGATAATATGGCAAACACAAACTCACCACTGTGATCATCATGTGAAAATGTCAATGCATTAAACCTTAATGGCATGAACAGTTCAGCCATCATTAATTCGAAAATTATTTAGATGGTGAGGTCATTTTATTACAATGCAGGGATGTGGCCGATGACGACATGACGAAATTCTTATGTGGCCCGCCCGTGAAAATTATTTCGATAGTGACGTCATTTTATTACAAAATGGGAATGTGGCCAATGACGATGTACAGAAATTCTTCTGTGGCCTGCCCACGAAAATTATTTATATGGTGAGGTCATTTTTCTGACAAAACTGATATGCGGCCTGCCGGCCCACGACGACATACCAAAATTCTTATGTGGTCTGACCGCAAAATTTATAGCCCAGCCCTGGGTTACAGTGTCCTCTGAATCTGAGAGTTGGCAGTTCGAACCCCAGTAGAATCATACCAAAGACATTAAAAATGGATCATGCTGCTTCCTTGCTTAATGCTCAGCATTTCAAGGATAGAGGAAGGAAAAAAAAAACTATGCAGGTGGGCATTCATGGGGAGGAGGAAATTCCTCCTTGATTGCCCCAATGAGTGTGGAGAGAAAAACGACGTCATAAGGACAGCTGTGCTGGAACCCAGAGTACTCTGGAAAGTGACGTCACTTCCCCCAATATCAGCAGCTGTGTTTTTGTGTAAAGTGAAGACTGTTGTTGTCTCATGTCTTCTTCTTCTTCTTCTTCTTTCGGCTGCTCCCGTTAGGGGTCGCCACAGCGGATCATCCGTATGATCCGCATAGTGATTTGGCATATGTTTTATGCCGGATGCCCTTCCTGACGCAACCCTGGTCGCCTCACGACACAGGGATATGGTACACCTATTTTAACCGGGGTATGCACCGGCCCAGTACACTGGTACTCATTTCGCCAACCTCAGAAGGATGACAGGCTGAGTCAACCCCCTGGTGTATTCATTCAATGGCCCAACGGGGCTTGAACTCGGGACCTTTTGGATCCCAAGCTGCTGCCCTAACCACTGCGCCAACACCAGGCTCTGCGCCAACACCAACACCAACTGTTGTTGTCTCATGTATCTGTCTGTATTTGTGGGTGATTTGTGCTTCGGCAAAAGAAAAAAAGAAAAGCCAGAAATGTCATGGCTTCATCTTCTTCAAGAAGATTCTGACATAAGGATGCATGAATTGATTTTTTTTTTTAACTTATTTACAACGGTAACTTTATCTGAAGCACAATTCAGGTTTTTTTTCACTCTAACCTTGAGTATATGCCTTTCAGGTTTACCTGTTCACGAAATATATTTCTACCTGGTTTAACCTCATATGCCACTATCCCGCCCTCTTCACCCACTAGTTGATTTTTCTCGAGTCAAATCTGTGTGCTCTCTGAACATGTCTTATTCACACAATTTAATCAATAACGAAGTGAAGCTATCGAGTGTCTTCTCTGCTCTGTTAATGAGGTCAATGTTTTACAGTGCATAGACTCATCAAATTTCGTTCTTAACTCAAATATCTGCGCCGCAATTACAAGAAGAAAGCTGTTCCAGCATTTTCCCGTCCGTTGGTGCATTTTCATTTTACTTTGCAGATATCAGTTGACAAAAGAAAAACTGTTATGGCCCTTGTTAAAGGCCAACAGCAAGGGCCTTGTCAGCGCACAATCTTGGATATCACGAGTGCTCAAGAAGGTTTCGTTAGCGTAATGTGATGAAACTGCAACGTAAACGATGATGCTCCTTCAACAAGGCTTATCTCACAAGTGCGAGGGCTAGCTGAGGCTTCTGAAGCCGTACTTTTGCTTTCTGGACATGACGTGTCATTGCTCACGACGCAGAAACTGCAAGACAACAAAGCAAATTACGAATTCTCAGACAAGTAGCGGCATGATTTGCTACTTGGTTATAAATTAGTAGTAGAGATTTACACAGCATGATAGTATGATTGCTTGAAAATGCTTCACAGATAATTAAGCCAGAAGCCAGAAGTACTTGTACGCATTATTAAAACCGATGTCTTTTTCTACAGCATCGGTGATGCCTTTTGCAATGTCTATCGGCTGAGGCTACACGGCATCGTTTGCCATTTCCTTTCCCAATGGGAAGACAGGGCAGATATATGAAAGACTCTTGTGAAAGACACTACATAATTTTTTTTTTATGCCACCCCATTGTCACAGGAAGCAAATAATTCTGCTGATCAGCATTGCGATTTATCCATTCGCAAGGATTTACACAATCCACCATCAAGCCACTCTGACTCGGGGTCCGAATTGAAAATTGAATTCTGGTCCAAAAGGCATTCTCAAGATGCAAATGTAAATATGGGAAGATCGGGTCAATTTTAGAGGAGTGTACTCATCATTGAGCTATTCTTCGTTTGATATCAGACCTGGTCAATCCATCAAAAAAAATAAATAAAATAATGTTCTGGTGCAGTGATAGCAGAAGTCGCTGCATCAGAGAGTGTGCATATAGAAAAGGAGAGGCAACTGTCATATTTTCAATTACATAGTGGATGTCAAAAGTCCCACCATACCTATTAACAAGTGTCAGCCATCGTGTGTCTGTGATGTGAGAAAGATTAGTCAAATTTCCTGACTTGCGTTTGTTGGATATGTAACAGAACGTGCAGGTCCTGGGTCTTATTTCTATGTTACATTCCTCATCTTCCTGGCTTGACAGCAACAATGGTTCAGCACCTCGAAGATATGGTCTTCCCAAGATCCACAAAGAGAATGTCCATGTGAGACCCATTGTGTCTCTTCTCAACCCTCGCATCATACTGACTGTCTGGCCTCTCAGCATGCATCAGCAGCAGGCTAGTAGGCAAAACTGACAAGACAGTCAAGAATAGTGGTGAATTTGTCGAAAGGATAAGAAAGGTGAGAATCCAGGAAGATGAGACTATGGTATCTTTTGATGTGGTTTCACTCTTCACTAATGTCCCAGTCGAACTGACGGTGTGTCACACTTGATCGGTTGAAAGTTTCTGACTAGAAAATAGTTTGTCAGGACAGCCAATTAATGCCAGAGGATATTGCTGGCCTGCTGGAGATGTATCTAAATAGCTTCATTTATTACCGTACACACTATCAACAAATATTGTGGCACAGCTACGTGTTCACTGGTAAACAACAGAGGAACTGAATTGGTTATAAAAGCTCAAGTTGAAGATGGTTGGAATTGCATTTTAATTGGATGACTTTTAGGTTGGGATGATTTCCTCCTCCTCCCTTCTTCTCTCCCAAAAGGAATGAGGGATGAATGGGGGAATGGATGTTGAGAAGTGTGGTGCATATGACTGTGTGAGCATGGATCTAAATTTATAGTGATTGATTTTAGAGTGGAATGGTGTGAAGTTGAAGTGGAAGCACCCCTCGCCCACCCACTCCTCTCTCTCTCTCTTTGTCTCTGTCTGTATCTCTGTCTCTCTCTCTCTCTCTCTCTCTCTCTCTCTCTCTCTCTCTCTCTCTCTCTCTCTCTCTCTCTCTCTCTCTCTCTCTCTCTCTCTCTCTCTCTCTCTCTCTCTCTCTCTCTCTCTCTCTCTGAGAGGAATCCCCACATTAGTGATAGGTAGATATAGAAGTTTCAGCTGTTTTGGAAAATGGATGCCGTTTCTGACTTGGTAATGACAGAAGCAAAGAAAAATTGAAATGAGTGCAAATATTTAATTAAAGTGCTTAACTGATCAACCTGCTGCAACCATGAGGCACGTGGTCGGCCTATTGGCCTCCTCCACTCACGAGACTCCCTCGCTGAGAGAATCTGGTGAGCAGGATCAGCGTCAGGAAAACGAGCCACATGTCCATACAGCCACAGCTGATGCCCATGGACGATGCAGGTAACAAATCTCATTTGAGTCTCTCTCAGCAACCACTCGTTCGACCAGCGATAGCCAAGGATTCTCCAAAAAGACCTGGTACCAAAGGAATTTAGTTGCCCTCTCATATCCGTGGTCAGAGACCAAGTCTCACTTCCATAGAGCAAGATTGGAAGCACCAAGGACCTGAACACTCAGATTTTGTCCTCCCGCGCAGGTACCGGCAGTACCACACCCCTTGATCCAGTAACTCCATGACTCCCCAGGCCCGACCCAGACATCTATTGCCCTCTGGCTCGCAGCCAGCAGAGACATGAATATCACTGCCAAGATAAGTAAATCTCTCTATGACCTCAACATCCTCGCCACAAATAGATACGGTCAAGAGAGCAGCATCCAATATGTCATTGAAAGCCTGGATCTTAGTTTTGATCCAGGAAACCCATAGTCCCAGCGGTTCTGACAACTCAATTAGCACCTCGAGAGCCCCCAAAAGTATATCTAGAGCCTCCGCAAAGATGACTGCATCATCTGCAAAATCAAGGTCAGAGATCTTGGCATTCCCAAACGATGCACAGCAGCTTGATCTCTCCAACATCCTCCAATCCATACAAGCGCTGAAAACTATGGGGGGGGGCCAGTACACACCCCTGACAAACTCTAGTAACAACTGGAAATAAGTCAGATATAGTATCACCACATCTCACAGCACTCTCAGCACCACAATATATTTCAGATATCAGATTGATCAGTTTTGGTGGCACCCCACGAAGACCGAGAATCCTCCAGAGGGCATCCTGATCCACTGAATCGAAGGCTTTACAGAGATCAACATAGGCTGCAAGCAGCCCCTGTCGAAACGCTCATCTGTGTTCAGTGAGGACCTGAACAGCAAGGATACGGTCAATCGTTGACCTCTTTGGTGTAAAGCCTGACTGCTCTGGACGCTCAAGCAGATGGTGGTGAACCCTATCAAGAATTATCCGAGCAAAGACCTTGCCCGGCACTGAGAGCAGCATCACCCCTCAGAAGTTGTTGCGGTCCTGGAGATCACCCTTCCCTTTCCAGAGAGGGACAACAAGACTCTCTTCCAGTCAGTTGGGATGATGCCTGTGTTCCAGGCAGAGCACAGAACTGCCTGCAATGACACGAGCACAGAATTTCCACCAGCCTTGAGAAGTTCAGCATGGATGCCGCAGATCCCTGGAGCTTTAACTCATTTCAACCGGTTAACCGTAGCCTGCATTTCCACAAATGAAGGTGGATCACAGTTGATTGGAGGATCAGCAATTCGGAAAGTAACACCCCTGACATCCAACTCAACAGCTGGTGGATCAGCCTGGTACAGCTGCTCAAACTAAAGAAATTACGAAATAAATTGAGAATAAATGATGATGAATGACATTTAGTTATTTTTATTTGAGAAAGAAGAAAGGAAAAAAGTGAATCTATTTGAGGCAGGGGAAAAAAAGGAACAAGTTCAATGAGGGGCAATACTTAGCAAGATGTCGGTGAGGAGGCAGGTGACCTGTCAAACACATGATCAACAAGAAGCGAGATAGACAAACAAAACTGAAGGGAAAGAAAGTTTTTTGTTATTATGAAGCAGAAGGTAATAAGGGTGGAATTAAAGTGAGGGTGGTGAAGTGCAGCCACCTTCACTTCTGACTCCTCTGTCAAGAGCCCACCACCCTCCGCTCCAACTGCAGAACACCGAGGGACGGGCTTGGAAGAATGCAATGTGCAAGTTCCCCTGGAAGCGGGACAAGAATCACTTGACCACAGGTGATGCTCTACCCCCTCTCAGATTCCTCGCACATAGGCGTCCTCGTCCACCCTCAGCGCACGTACAATTTTTATTCCTCAGCTCCCTGAACAGCTCAGCTCTGCCATGAAGCCTGGCCCTACAACTCTGGTCAATGGTATCCAGTGTCCCTTGAGACAAAATTCTTCTTCACCCTCCGGTGAGTTCCAAGACATCCACTGAAAACATCAAAGATGGTGGTCTTGAAGGCACTCCACAACTCTCCAAGATTCCCCAAAGCAGCCAGACCCCCCCCCCCGCCAAACCCCCAATCAGTTTGTACACAAACTCCTCAGCTACCCTCTCATACTTGCGCTTTCCAACATCCAGCCTCGGCTGGGATGGTACCATTCTCCTGGATTAAAGCTGCAACTTCAGAGTTGCCACAACAAGCCTGTGGTCGTTATTGAGGAACTGAGCAATGCGGTGGACCCTGCAGTTCTGGCAGTTCTGAATCATTGTCCAGTGACCATCAACAAGCAAACGGTCAACCTCCTTTGCCACACCACCATTGTTTGAATACCAAGTCCAGCAATGAGCCTGTGGGTGCTGAAACCATGAACCACCCACCCTATGTCCATAACTTCTTGCGAAGTCAAGGTACTTCAAGCTATTCTGGTTCACAGTTTCAGACCAATGGGGACCAACACATGTTTCATAACCATCCCTATCAGTTCCAGTTGATGCATTTAAATCCCCAAGAAAACAAGAGTATCTCGCATGAGGCACTGATCAACCACAGACTCGAGCATGGCATGGAATGCATCCTTCATGGTCAGATCACTCACCTCAGTCGGAGCATAAACGGAGACCATGGAAATGACACCTAATGAGTGACGAATCCTTAATCCCATAAGACGCTTGTTGACCAGTGTTACCTCAATTATCATTGGAGTCACCTTATTGGACACAGCTACAGCAACTCCTTGGGCACGATAACCATCAGCGCGACCAGACCAATAATAGATGTCACCACCCACCATGATCTCACTGCAATCTGGTCTCCGAACGTAAGAGAGTGCTGCAATACCGATGCCCAAACGCTTGAGCTCAGATGATAACAGAGACAGGTGATCATCCTCTTTTCGGGACAGGACATTCCAGGCACCCACCCTTAGGGACCGCCTCAGGTTAACCCAAGGAGACCGCCGTCTGGTGGATGACACCTCAGCACCACCCCAACACACACTACCGAAATCTGACCAGGGAAGTTTACCCCATGGTTTTCTTCTTATCATCAAAGATTGGGGGTCCCGAGGTCTTTTCCCTGATCCCGTCATCCAGTGAGCTGCCCTGCGAAGGGCAGCTGCACAGGAGGTACTCCAATGGGCTGGGTTTTCAAATTGCTTTGTGCTTTTAGTACGTTTTGCGGAATGAACGGTTTACGGTGGCCGCCTGCAAATCCTGCCACCAACTTCCTTATACAAAGTAACCCAACTGCGGGAGAACATCCGCAGACACAGTTGGGCACTAGATATGATTGGCTGTTGTCTCACGAGGAGCTCCTCCGCCCTTTGAGGGGTGCTCTGACTAATATGGCTTGAGGGTGCCACATTAGAATGCAGACAAGGAGCCTGTGGAGGGGGCCACACTGCCCAGCCATGAGCGCAGGGCTGAAAATTTGTGGACCAGGCCCAAAAAGCACATGAAGTGGCACGTAAATTGGTTCATGGGGGGGGGGTAAAAATGAAAATGTGTTTTCACTTTTGAAAGTGATAGGATCGTGCAGAGATGGTTCCCATTCACACCATTTTAATATTTGCAGCTGCTGGAGAGAACAGGAGTATGGCAATTGGATTCTGTGACGATGCTTTGAGTCCCAAATTGTTGGAGTAGGGGAGGGCAAACCCCAATTGAGCCACTCTGCGAGCAAACCAGATTAAAGCCATGCCACCTCAACCTTTAGAGTCCCTGCACAAGCCCGTGCTTCCTCCCGGAAAGGGGAGGGTTGGAGAGCTTATGCGGACCCAGAACAGGTGGGAGAATAGATAAACGAGGTGTGAGATTGGTTCTGTTGGCAAGCAGGTCGGACAGCCGGCTTTGCCCAAAGCTGTCCGAAAATTAGAGAGGGGGCAGGACACAGGGGAAGCAGAGAGGGGGTGGGATGTAGGGGAAGAAGAGGGGCTGGGATGCAGGGAAAGCAAAGAGGGGCTGGACATGAAGGAAGCAAGGAGGCTGTGGGGCAAGAAGGAAACAAGGAGTGGGCAAGGGAGTGAACGAAGCAAAGAGAGGGTGAGATGGAAAGGAGGCAGAGAGGGGATAAGGCATGGAGGAAGCAAAGAGTGGGAATGGCATTGGTGGAGGGACACGGAATTGGGCGACATCAAGCAGCGGTGGGAATGGCATGGGGTGGAGTGACAGAATTGGACGACACCAAGCAGGGTTTGGGGTTGGGGAGCCTGGAGCAGGTGTCGGGGAATCCAGGTGTGAATATGATGTGAGGGAGTTTGTCATCGTAATCCCACAACATTACAAAAAGTGTTGGATTTAAGAATTCCAAGGGCAGAGAGAATAAAAGAGACATCAGGATTGGGATGGTGATGATGATTAAAGGCACGAAAAAAGACAGCGCTATTTGAACACGATGGTGGATGAGGCACGAGTTTGTGAGTGATCCAGGGAAGGAGTAAAAAGGTAGGGGAGAAGGAGAAGAAGAATGGGAGAAAGTTATTTTGACGTATTGTATGTAGGAAGGATGAACATTTGTAAATTGTTATTTAAAAAGGTTTAAATTGATGGAGTGAGAGGAAAGGAAGGAAAGTTCGGGACAAAATATTGTTACGAATTTGGAATTCGATTGCACACAACATACAGGTTCCTTTAGTCAGCTATGTCGATAAGTGCATGTTCCCGAGATAGCTCACCTTTCATTGTTTAAATGTTCAGAAATCGATTAGATGCGCTGCGGATCGATTTAATAGTTAGAGAACGAACAATGGAGACATCCCTCCCCCCCTCTTCTGCGAAGAGCAAGACGAACCCTGCCATCCCATGACTCATGATGTCAACAACTCCCTCCCACCCATGGCTGAGCGGGGGATGGAGCATGAGGGCATGAGTCATGAGTCATGCCGGGAGCGGGGGGAGGATGGGAGAAGGATAAGAGGATATCTTTTCTTTTGTTCGTGGGCAGAGTTGGAGAAGGGAGTTGTTAGTAAGCTTTTTGCTTCGGCAGAGAGTCGTCGTTCAGCAGACCTTCGGGTCCTGTTTGGCTTGGGTTAGGGTTGAGGTCTTCGGAAGCTTTTTGCTTCAGCTGGCTCAGTGAGCTTCGGCTGAGGCCTGGCTTGGGAGGAGGCTTTTGGAGGCTTTTTGCTTTGGTGGTTCCATGAGCTTCGGCTTCGGTTTGGCTTGGGAGAGCTTTTTGCTTCGAGCTGCTTTGTTTGGAAGAAAGTTAAGCCGGTTGCTCGGCTCGAGCTGCGAGTGGTGGCTTCTTCTTCTTGTTTCGTGGAGCTCTTTGTTCTCCATTTTGGTTCCCGGCTTGGTGCGACTCATCGACCTCTTCTTGGAGGTGGTTCCTCGGGGAAGCGACGCATCGACGGGAAGGATCGGCGCCTCGTCTCACCAGCACGTGTTGAGAAGCGCGGGAGGATTCGTGGGAGCTCGGGAAGGATTGCAGCTCACGGCGATTGGATCCAGCTCGCTCTCGCTGGAGCCCGGGTCCGAACAACTTGAAGACCACACGAGGTGGAGAGGTTCGAGATAGGTTCTGGGTTTCAGCTCACCTGTCCTCCGAGCTGGAGCCCTTTATTAAAGGTCTCTGCCACCATTTCTTGGGTGTGTGTGTGTGCGTACGTGTGTCCGTGGGCCCGTGTAATAAGTAGGAAATTGTTAAGTGCTTTGTGTGCTGTAAATGTTTGCATTGCATTTCGTATAGACAGTCGTAGTTCTTTTGTCGTGCTTTTGTTGCTTGTATAATTGCATACGTGTTTTGCCTTGTTTAATTGCGTACGTGCTTTATTATAATAAATGTCCTTGTGTGAATGTAAACCTGTTTGTTGCGTCCATTCCCTCATTGAACTGCCCCATCTTGTACTCGGAATATAGTTGGTTTTTAAATAGCTGGTAAAGTGATCGGGTCCAACGGGACTGCGCGATAATACCCCGCTCGGTTATCCCAAAAGGAAGCGAGCTGCTGAAGCCACTCGTTTCCAAGCGGTCCCGTTGAGGTATAATCTCTCGGTAACCTACCCGCGCCAATAATTAGGTTATTCGAAGATTTGGCAATCGGACCCTGTAGTGCAGGTAGAGTGTGGACAAGGTTGTGGTGTGGTTACAAACACATCCGTGGCTGGTTTCCGGCGTTGATCCGGAAAGCCAAGACTGGATTGTCCGTTCGGTGGGCGAAGCGACCGCTATTGGTTTGACGCGGTCGTTCGTTCTCGCCGACGGGCGGGAAATCTACAACAATATATTAAGAAATAAGTTGATAATAAATAATGATGAATGACATTTAATTATTATTATTTGAGGTCGTTTTGAGAAAGAAGAAAGGAAAAAAGTGAATCTATTTGAGGCAGGGAAGAAAGGAACGAGTTTAATGAGGGGTAATATCCAGCAAGACGTTGGTGAGGAGGCAGGGCCTGGTGAACACGTGATCAACAAGAAGCGAGATAGACAAGCAAAACCAAAGGTAAAGAAAGTTTTTCAAAAGTTTTATAAAGTAGAAGGTAATAAGGATGGAATGAAAGCGAGAGTGGTGAATAATGAGACAGAGGGGATGGAGAAATTGTGAATGAGTATGGGAAACAGTTTGAAAAGAAAAAACGGGTAGGCCTAAAACTATCCTAGTCTGAAACACAGGATCACAATATGTAGAATGAAGATGAAAAAGTACACAGTCGTCAGCACACGATATGAAGAACAATCAACACAAGCAGAGAACGTCTGCAGCACAGCCAAATCTGGAATGATTCCATAGCTTTTTGGGAGCATAACACACGGAGGACCAAAAGAACCAACCACAACCGGGAAACCAGAAACAGGAAGTTTGGAAACCAAATTCGATTTGTACTGCAATTTGTTTAAGTGGTAACCTGAAAAGTCACCCAAATTGTTTGAGTGCAGCAAAGTTACTCACCGCGATGTGAGTGTGCAGAGCTGGAAATGCCTCGGTGGATCCACAAGGTTATTGAAACGTCATGAAACAATCCGAAATAAATATGGCTCTTGCACAAGTTAAGGATTGGTTTGTCCCAGCCATACATATGTTGTAAATGCTGCATATAGAATGGTTTCAATCATGTGCATGGCTATAATCGTGATGACATTCAAAACAAGACTAATGTGGCTTCTATGCAAACTCACCAAGTTATTCATGGAAAGTTTCATTCTTTGAGATTTGCACGTTTTGCTGGGAAAGTGGGCATTCGGAAACCATTCTGTGAGCTATATATCAGAGAGTGCTTGTGGTAAGACTTTCTGATAGAAAGTTAAAGAACGTCCATTCGTAGAACAAAAGCAGCAAGTGAACTTTACTTTCAGAATGAAAATCATGAATATTATAATGCATAATTTAATTTCACAATCACATTACTATATACAATACTGACACCTTTGAGCATGCATGAAAGGATAAAAAGTTGTTAACAAACTTTATGACTTCACACCGATGCATTAGGTGGATATTAGAAAATAAATAATCTTTGGGATTACACTGCAAGGAATCTAATGCAATGCCTCCAGCCGTGCCAGAAAAACTGATTTTTGATTATTTTTCATCCATTTGCTACTCCACACAGAAACGTGTCTCTGTCTTCTTTGCGAATTCCTCAGTGTCTTTTTCTCCTTGACTGTATAATTCAACATTCATCTTCATTATAGCGATGTCTTCCCTGTACATTGCTGCAAGCAAAGCATGAGCATGTATACATCATCACATCACTATGCATTGGTCGAGTTTGCTCTTGTTGTGTTGAGATTTGCGGGTCGACGGATGTGTAATGGCATTTTTCGTACATTTGTGCCAATTTATGCATGGAAATGCACCGTTGGTAGATCAGTACAAGGTGAAATAAGATGTTGGAAATGGCGTGTTTTGGGATGAAGCACAAATGCATAAATTGAAAGACTGTGGGAGAAATTATATTGGAGGCAAAGTGGGATTGTGAAAATGAATAAGATGTCAAATATAAAACGAAATTATCACAAAATTCTCTTGTGATTAACAAAAAGGGAACAAAGAAGAGGAAAACACACACACACACACACACACACACACACACACACACACACGGATCTTTGAACAAGACTCTATAGCTCTTTGCATTAAAAAAAATCGCTGCTTGAAGAAGATCAAATGAAAGACCAAATACTGCATTCTAGTCATCAGAAGGAACCTCAATAGGATTTGGGTTTCAGCTACTTTTCCTCTACAGCTAAGTGAGCCTTACAAAGAAGAAAATTTGTAAGAATTCACTTCTCCCTACACAAGTCGATAAGAAAAGACAGAAATTCAGACTAAAAGAGAGATTAAATGAAAAAAATAAAAGAAAAAAAAAAACGAGTCTATTATGACCATAAGACAAAAAACACCTACTTAAAAAAAAAATTCAAGGCAGAAGTATACACAATTATTCGTAAGACAATAAATAGCAAGAATATACACAGTACCTGGAGAAAGTCCATACCCACTTTCAAAATTTTCACTATTTGTTGCATTACCTGTAATTAAATTGCTCCAAATCAAACTTTTTCCACCTTTATTTACACATCATAACCCACAACTTCCAAGTGAAAAACAAATTCTACAAATTTCATAAAATTGATTAAAAATACAAAACTAGAACATCTTAGTTTGATAAATGTACATCCCCCTAAAAAGCAATTCTAAATAAGCTCAGGTGTAACCAATCACCTTCAAAATCACACAGCAAGTTAATTGACCTCCGCCTTTGTTAAATTGTAGTGATTCTGATTATTTCAGAATAAAATCAGCTGTTCCTGTAGGTTTCCTATGCTGGAGAGTGCATTTCACAGCAAAGACTCAACCATGAGCACCAAGGAGCTTTCAAAAGACCTCTGGGATAAAGTTGTGGAAAGGCACAGATCAGGGGATGGGAATAAAAATATTTCAAGGGCCTTGGATATCCCTTGAAGCACAGTCAAAACAATAATGAAGAAGTGGAAGGTGTATGGTACCACAAAGGCACGACCTAGATCAGGCTGTCCCTCCATCCAAATTGGATGACCAAGCAAGCAGGAGACTGATCACAGAGGCTACGAAGAGGCCAATGGCAACTTTGAAAGAGATACAGGCCTTTCTGGCAAAGACTAGTCACTGTTTGCATGTGACAACAATATCACAAGCACTCCATAAGTCTGGCCTGCACGGAAGGGTTGCAAGAAGGAAGCCATTACTCAAAAAAGCCCACCTTAAGTACCATTTGAGGTATGCAATAAAACACTCTGGAGATTCTTAAGCCATTGTGACAAAAGTTTTATGGTCTGACAAAACCAAGATGGATCATTTTTCCCAAAATGCAAAACATTACGTTTGGCGCAAGCCCAACACAGCACATCACCAAAAGAACACCATCCCTACTGTGAAGCAGGGTCGTGGCAGCGTCATTTTATATGGATGTTTCTCATCAGCAGGGACCGGGCACTTGTCAGGATAGAAGGGAAACTGGATGGAGCGAAATAGAGAAAAATCCGAGAGGAAATTCTGTTGCCCTTATCCAACCAAAATATTCTAGCTTTGTATTTTTAATCAATTTTTGGGTATTTGTAAAATTTGTTTTTAATTTGTAAGTTATGGGTTACGATGTCGAAATAAAGGTGGAAAAATTCTGATTTAATGAAGTTTAATTCCAGGATATATGACAAGAAAAGGTGAAAATTTTGAAAGGGGGTGTAGACTTTCTATCGGCACTGTATATATATATATATATATATATATATATATATATATATATATATATATATATATATATATATATATATATATATATATATATATATAAATATATATATATATATATATATATATATATATACACAGAGTAGCGCGAAAGTTACTTTACCCCTGATAAATTTCTCGCACTTCCCTCCGTCCCTTCCCCTCTGGCCTCGCCCCCTCACTCGCTATGGTATGTGGAAACACTGACTCAGAAGAATGATGGAGCACATACAGATACAATGACAAATTAATTATTGTAAATACTGTACAATAAAACCTGTATATTAAAAGAGTTCAAGAACATTGCTTCACTGGGAAGGGGTAAAGTGACTTTCAGGTCACCCTGTATATTGTCGCGGGTGTGCTCGGGGTTCGAATCCCACTACCTGACAACAAATGTCATGGGGGTGGGGGAGTTTGAGGTTAACTTCCCGACCTAAATTTGTGGTAGCCATGTGGTTAAAACCGACAGCCCCCGGATGGCCGCGATTCCTTATTATGAGGAGGCAGACACGTTGATCAACATATAGATTTCAACACGTGCTTGAAGGACATGGCGAAGGGCAAGAGCAGATGGGCAGAGGAGTATGGCACAGGACAGCACAAGGGGGTTTAATCTGTGAAGCCCACTACAATTACACGAATAGTTTCTTCAAAATAACCACATTTAATGCACATACACAAATATATACAAAGACAAGAATGTGAAAGGAAATAATACAAAAAATAAATAAATAACTCCAATGGTCGAGGCCTCACATATGGACAGAAATACAGACAATGGGGTGACCAAAATAAAAAGAACTCCCCCCTCCTCTTTTTAGTACACTGCTACTCAGCTTGGGCCAGAGCTGATCCCCGTCGAACCCGGAATGGAGGCGTTTCCACCAACACATGCACACGTGTGCAAAAATGGCGCTTCTCCAGCAGCTTTCCACACAAAGGCTCCAAATGTCCCAACCTTCCTCTTTTCAAAGGTGCCACCTGCCCTGAGCTCCGACCTCATGTGTGTTCTTCCGAACAGGATGGGAACCTTACACAATTCCCCTGTGCCATGCGCCATCTTCTCCTGCACCTTCGATCACTCCCCTCTCCTTCTGCCTCCATATCCTCTGCCCCGGGGCATGGCCTGCTCGCCTCCAAACCCGGGAAGGTGGGGCTTCTGTTTGTTGTCGTTTCAGCGACGCGTTTCCCAGCTTTACTGCCTGCCTTGCAAAATATAAAACATCAGGAAAATCACAGAGGGCAATCATGAACAGCAGGACTTTTTTTTTACTCCCAAAGTGAATTAACACCGCACCACAACTCATGTGGTGACACGTAACACTTCAGATCACAGATTTCCTCACTTTGTTCCATCGAGATACTTCTACTCGTCCATGGACCAAGCAACTCCACACAATGCTAAACTTCCTTATTAAATCATTCCATCTACCTCCAAAACCCTATATATATATATATATATATATATATATATATATATATATATATATATATATATATATATATATATATATATATATATATATATATTACACAGTAGTCACGACATTGCCAAAAGTATGTGGACACCTGCTTGTCCAACATCTCATTTCAAAATCATTGTTATTTACATGGAATTGTTCCCCCCCCTTTGCTGCTACAACAGCCTCCACTCTTCTGGGAAGGCTTTCCACGAGATGTTGGAACATTGCTGCGGGGACTTGCTTCCATTCAGCCACAAGAGCATAAGTGATGTCGGGCGCTGATGTTGAGTGATATGGTCTGGCTCGCAGTCGGCATTCCAATTCATTCCAAAGGTGTTTGATGGGGTTGAGGTCAGGGATCTGTGCAGGCCAGTCAAGTTCTTACAAAGCATTCTCAACAAACCATTTCTGTGTCGATCCCACTTTGTGCATGGGGGCATTGTCATGCTGAAACAGCAAAGGGCCTTCCTGTATGCTGTAGCATTAACATTTCCCTTCACTGGAACTAAGGGGCCGAGCCCAAACCTTGAAAAACAGCCACAGACCATTATTCCTCCTCCACTACACTTTACAGTTGGCATTATGCATTTGGGCATGTAGCGTTCTCCTGGCATCTGTCAAACCCAGATTCATGCATCGGGCTGCCAGATGGTGAAGTATCATTCAACATTCCAGAGAATGCGTTTCCACTGCTCCGTCCAATAGCGGTGAGCTTTACACCACTTCATCCGAAGCTTGACATTGCGCATGGTGATCTTAGGCTTGTGTATGGCTGCTCAGCCATGGAGACCCATTTCATGAAGCTCTCGTCGAACAGTGCTTGTGCTGACGTTGCTTCCAGAGTCAGTTTGGAACTCGGTAGTGAGTGTTGCAACCGACAACAGACAATTTTTCTGCGCTACGCGCTTCAGCACTCGGCAGTTCCATTCTGCGAGCTTGTGTGGTCCACAACTTCACAGCTTTGCTGGTATTGCTCCTAGACATTTCCACTTCACAATAACAGCACTCACAGTTGACTGGGGCAGCTCCAGCAGGGCAGAAATTTGACGAACTGACTTGTTGGAAAGGTGACATCCAATGAGGGTGCCACGTTGAAAGTCGCTGAGCTCTTCAGTAGGGCCAATTCTACTGCCAATGTTTGTCTCTGGAGATTGCATGGCTGAGTGCTTGGTTTTATACACCTGTCAGAAATGAGTATGGCTGAATTAGCCAAATACATTAATTAGAAGGGGTGTCCACATACTTTTGGCCATATAATGTCTATCTCTTCTTCTTCTTTCGGCTGCTCCCATTAGGGGTCGCCACAGCGGATCATCTGCTATGATCCGCATACTGATTTGGTATAGGTTTTACGCCGGATGCCCTTCCTGACGCAACCCTGGTCGCTTCTTACGACACAGAGAAAAGGATTGGGTTTCGCCATGATTCAGGGCTGCCCTACACCCTCTCATAGCACGGCCCAGCACAGGGCTCCCATCCTCAAGCGATCCTCCAACCCAAGCCTCCGAGTAGCCGGATTACAGGCGCACGCCACTACACCCGGTATATAATGTCTATCTATGTATATATATATATATATATATATATATATATATATATATATATATATATATATATATATATATATATATATATATATATATATATATACATATCCAGTTTGGCCCATTCAACTCTGGGAAGGGATCGAAAGAGCATAGCGCTTACCTTGTGGAGGTCTTCCTGGGTTGCTTTATGCAGCTTCTTCAGTGAGAGTAGTGTGGGAGGGATAAATTGTTTATATAATCCTTGCCATCTGGGTTTAACTGATGAGGTGAGAGCTGATTTGTGATTCCCTCCATTCACAGGTGAGAGATGGGGATGGGTCTTTTTTATTCATATATTGACTGCTTTTGATGTTTGCACATGGGTGCATGCTTGGGAGCCTCATTAGTATGCATTGTTCTCTGCGCTATCGCTGATGAATCGCCAATAAGTGAAGAAACCGGTCCGGTAGCTGAGGGGGTGTGTAGCATTGGGATTCTAGTGTGTACTATGTGTGAATGTCTTTGTAGTTGTTGAGGAAATCTGGGAATGGTTCTGAACAGCCGAGCGCTTACCTTGTGCCGGTCTTCTTGGGTTGCTTTATGCAGCTTCTTCGGCTGAAGGAGTGTGGGAGGGGTCAATTGTATGTACAGATATATGTATCATATATACAGTATTTATGTATGATATATATACATGTCCGTTGTGGAATTAAATTAAATTAAATGTTTAATTGTCCAATTAAAGGTTGGAGAATCTACCATGGAATCCGTACGTCTATATTTATGTATCTACATGTATGTACATATATATATATATATATATATATATATATATATATATATATATATATATATATATATATATATATATATATATATATATATATATATATATATCAATGATGCAAGTGAGCAAGTGCTTACGTATGTATCTATACATATATATATATATATATATATATATATATATATATATATATATATATATATATATATATATATATATTTGTATTTTCATTTGTTGGAATGATCTTTGAGGGTGAATAAAACTGTTGTGTCGAACAATTATTATTTCTTACATTTGTTTAGGTAAGTGTCTGTGTCGGAATGGCGACCCATCCAGGATTGTGTCCAATAGCCAACGAGGCTGCTTCGGCAGCACCGACGCTCTGTACAGAGTGTGGTCCCACTGATTGTAATTGCTCATGGAAGTTTTCTTTGTCTTGCTCACTTGCATCATTGGTAAGTGCATAAACTTGAATCACAGAAAGCTTCACATATTTGGAGAAGATCAGGCATATATTATCCTTTCATTAATCAGTTACCATTAAATAGTGATTGCTTGGCCTTGTTGGACATCATGATTGAAACTCCATGGTGAAGTAAATTATCTTCTCTCCCTAAAAATATGACATTCTCTCCAGAATTCAACTTGATTTTTAGATACCCTGCCCACCTGCATTCGCTAATCCCCAAGATATAAATATCGTAGCTAGCCAAATCTTTTGCAAGTCGAGTGGATTTATCCATTGTGTTTAGTGTTCTTGCATTCGAGCATCCTGTGTTAGTTATTTATTTTGGCCTGGTTATCGACTTTTGCGGCCGCTGGACATCCTTTCGGCTTTGGTCCAGAAGCGCCATACTACCACAAACCTGATGTCATCATCCTCCGAAATTTGGACTGTCGCCTCACCATAACCATGACCAGCATCAGCTGGGATTTGAGTTTCACTTGTAGTTTCCGTAATAATAGTTTTGAACTGAGTGGGTTGTTGGCCCTCTGCAGCAGGTTTATTTTCGGGGTTTCCCTTCCCTTAGCGAGAGCCTAATCAGCCGAACACCGCGAGGTGTTCGTTTCCCTCATGCACCAACATGGATGTGAGGTTGACTTTGGTGCTTGATGGTTCACCAGCAGACTGATTCATTGCCTTTCATCCTTGGGAGGTCCATGCTTTTTTTTTTCTTTCGCCTTTCTTTTCACTTTTTGCCTAAAATGGAACCAGCCACCCCCGACATCACTGGCTGTGATGCTGAGTGCATGAACACCCTCACACCCAGAATTTGACCTATTTCATTACACATACTCCATTAATATAGGGCACAGGAGGTCAAACGTTTTGTTTATTATTATTATTATTATTATTATTATTATTATTATTATTACCCTCAACGAGGGAGAGGGAATTGCGTTGGGTCCGTTTGTTTGTTACTGACAAAATCAAAGATTTTTCAAGTATATTGGTCAATCGATTTTGATATTCTGTCTGTCTGTCTGTCTGTCTGTCTGTCTGTTTATTGCCAACAGGTCACAATTTTAAAACGATACTTCACCACATGGTAGAGTTTGGTAGAAGCAAGAAGCCTATAGTATTTGAGGTCAAAAGGTCAAAAGGTCAAAAGGTCATCAGAGGCCAAAGGTCAACAAATTTGTCAAATTACAAAAATCCTCAATTTTCAACTGATTGACTTGAAATTTGAAGAGGATTTATATTTCAGGTCACAGAATGCAACGTGCAAATGATGTTTGAGGTTAACATAGAATAAAAGGTCAACATTGGCCAAAGGTCAACAACAACTTAGGTGAGATTTCTAAAATCCTCAATTTTCATCCGATTGACTTGAAATTTGAAGATTTATATTTCAGGTCATTTAATTCAAGTAGCCAATTCTTTTGAGGTTAACATTGATTAAAAGGTCAACTTAGACCAACGGTCAACAATTTAGGTGAGATTTCTCAAATCCTCAATTTTCATCAGATTGACTTGAAATTTGGACAAGATTTATATTTCTTGTCACTGATTTAAACCAGCCAATTATTTTTGAGGTCAATATGGACATGGACTAAAAGGTCAACATCGGCCCAAAGTCAGCAACTAAGGTTATATTTCTAAAATACTCAATTTTCATCCGATTGTGTCTGTCTGTCTGTTTATTACCTCCAGGTCACAATTTTAAACCGATCCATGAATCTTCACCACTTGGTAGAGTTTGTCATCAGGAAGAAGCCTTTTGTTTTTGAGTTCAAAAGGTCAAAAGGTCAACATCAAGTCAATTGGATGAAAATTGAGGGTTTCAGAAATACCACTTAAGTTGTTGACCTTTGGCCTATGTTGACATTTTGGCCTAAGTTGACCTTAAAAATAATTGATGGTTGGATTAAATGACCAAATATGCAACTCCTCTTTAAATTCCAAGTCAATTGGATGAAAATTGAGGATTTTTGTAATTGCACCGAAGTTGTTGAACCTTGGCCTATATTGACCTCAAAAATAATTGTTGGTTGAATTCATTGGCTTGATGTGCAAATCCTCTTCAAATTTGAAGTCAATCAGGTGAAAATTGCCAATTTTAGAAATTCGGCGGATGATCTCAAAATAATTGGTGGTTGAATTCACTGACCTGATGTGCGAATCCTCTTCAAATTTCAAGTCAATTGGATGAAAATTGATGATCTTAGAAATTTGACAATGTTGTTGACCTTTGACCTATATTGACCTTTTGACCATTTAACGTCAAAATCAATGGTCTTCTTGCTTATGACCAACTCCACCATTATGTGAAGCTTAGTGAAGATCAGTTTAAAGTGTGACCTATAGATGATTGACGTACATACAAGCCAACAAACCAACAGACAAGACAGACAGGATCACAGACCAGACCAGACCAACCAATATACTTGCAAATCTTCGATTTTGCAAGTAATGAGGTCTTCATTTTGGTTCTGTTCGAAGACAAGTATATCTCTCTTACACAGAAATCTGACTATGTAAGGTGTATTCATGTTTGGTTATCGGCAAAAATAACAAGAAATGTAACCTCACTCTGCAGATCCACTTTCATGATTTGTCTACATTTACTAATGTCCCAAGGCATTAGGTCTTCTGTGTTTGAATACTTTGCTCTCGGTCATTTTTTACGATTTCCATTGGTTTTTTTTTGGTTCTTCTGTGTATGACAACCGACTGGGGGAGCTCATAATTTTTTTGATCTGATTGACTTTGAGTTTGTGCTCACTGGATAGTTTGATGAGTTGGATTCACATTTCATCATTGTCTTTTTACTGTGACATATTTTTGCTGTGTGAAAATCCGGTTCAGACTTAAATGTTGTTTTTGAGTGTTTCCCTTTTTAGTGTCACAACCTCAGTGCAACATGCTTTTAAATTACTCTGCACTCTCATCATAAGCTATGTAATTGAGTAAGCATCATAAGAAAGACATGCTCAATGATGCTCTGCTCCCTGCTGGTATCATACCAAAAGATATATCGTCATTTAGTGTGATCCATACTCGATAGAATATAAGAAAGAATACAAGTCATCAAATATAAGACCAGACATTGTATTGTAGAATAGGCTATATTAAAGTATGATCACATCTTTATCCACCTATAAATCTATTGTATTACAATCTTATAAATAATAACAATTTAGAATATTTTACTTTCTACCTCATGTAGGAGAATTATTTATTGGGTACATAATACGTTGGATGGCTTAATAATGTAATTTTCACTTTTTGCAGAAAATGCCATTGCTGTGGCCAAGCGCAGCATATTTCTGACGTTGCACTGTTGCCTGGGAGAGCAGTTGCATTCATATGTATTGCTGAACTCAGAACGATCGAAGCATACTCAGTCGAGCGTTTTTTTATTTGAGTATTTCCATTATCACTTCAAACCTTTTCCATTGTACAACCCTTTGTCCCCTGGACAGAATGAGTGCCAGGGCTCTGCAAACACAAGCATCATAGCACAAGCAATTTCCCTACTGCATTACAGCGTCATCATAGTCGCCTCCTTTAATGAGCTGCGCTGATGTTCACCGGCCGATTCAGAGCAATTTTTCAAGCAGCCAAGCGGACACGCTTTGACAAGTCCAAGCATTTGGTGAAAGTGCTGCAAAACATGGAGGAAGTATGTAACCCACAATGTCAAATCTATAAATGAAGCTTGCAAATGAGCTATATAACTTCTGCCAGCTTTCCCTTGTTTTGCAAAAACATACTATACATGATGAGGAAAAGCTACAAAATGGTGAAGTACTTCCTGTTTTGAAATGCTGACATGTACATGAATTCACTTATTGCATTGTGCAATATTCATGTGTACTGCTTTCGAGGCATTTCGTAACAGCAGGTTCAGCTCTTCGAAACGGGAGTCATACACACACACACACACACACACACACACACACACACACACACACACACACACACACACACACACACACACACACACACACACACACACACACACACACACACACACCTGATTATCACTATATTTACAGATATATTCATTCTTCGCAACTTGCTTACTTAGCGCTCCCTTACTTCGCCTCTCACTTACTTCGTTCCCCACCTTCGCTTCCTCTTACCTTTGCGGGCCGAGTTGCTCGAGCTCATCACCTTGGGACCTCCACCAGCCTGTGCCATTGCAAGCCCTCGCCTGCACTTTTGTACCGAGTAAGAGTCAGTTTTCCATGGCACCGAGTGGGGATAGGATTATTTATTTCATTGCATGGCGTGTTCATGTTCCTTTCTCCTCGCTCGTGTTAGTTGACATGCTTGGTTTGTTCTGTTCTCCACGTCCACCTCTTCTCCCCATATCTATTCCTTCCAGTATAAGTAAACCCTTAGAAGGAATGAAACGTTTTCCATCCTTATGCTTCCAGCACATGCTGCTGCCAAAATTCGGTTTTCCATTGGGTGACCTTGGGGAGCAGTAATTTGTAACAACTGAACACAGTTTAGTTAGGAACCCTTCGGCCATTCGTTAGATTAAATATCTAAGCACAGAAGCATATTGCGATTATGAGCCTCTGACGCAAAAATATATCCACCCATCACTCGATACAGCCTTTTCCCAGACATCTTGGCTTACTTTTATTGAAGTAAGAATGTTGAAAAAGGGTTGAAATCCTGCACAATTGAAAGAAACAAAACAAGCCAAGCTTGGGCAGCATGAAAAGCATGGGATACTAGGACAGAATGAAAAGCACTCACGAACGTCCTGGAGCAACATGAAATGCATATTCTGACAAATGACAAAGCATGCATTATCTGATTTATATTTTTTCCCCCCAATTTCTTTTTTATAATTTGGAGTCAAGATTCCATAAAAGCAAATTTGATGTAATGTATAATTAATTGGCTCCCTATTGTATATGTTTTGTTGTCGTTAAATTCCGTATATTGAGTCACTATACTAGTACAACAATCTCTGTATGTATGTGAATATACTATACACGTATGTATGTACGATGAGAATACCTACCCACTGGGTGGGTGGAGTTTGCACATTACTTGCTGATAAAAACTCTTCTGTTTATGAAATATCACGTAATCCGCTTGCTTGTGGGACTTCCAAAGAAAGCGAGACATTTCAAATTTGGCTCATACACGCATAATATGAGTTTCCCATTCTATCTATCTCCGGGTCTTGGTCTTGGAGTGGTGACCAGACAAAGTGATGAAAGTGGTCTGCCACAATGGAGAAATAACCCAAATAATAATAGCACTTATGAGAAATCTGAAGAAAAAAAAAATCAAAATTCAAATTCTTTGAATTTTTTTTTGAAAAATATTTCGCAGAAAATCTAATAAATTTCGTGTCGATCGGCCTAAAGATCTCAAAGTAGTCACTGGACATAAAGACACACAGGCACACATTCACTTTTATTTTCTAAAATCGAGGAGATTATAGGGATATCTTCTTCTTCTTCTTCTTTCGGCTGCTCCCGTCAGGGGTCGCCACAGCGGATCATCCGTGTGATCCGCATAGTGATTTGGCACATGTTTTATGCCGGATGCCCTTCCTGACGCAACCCTGGTCGCCTCTTACGACACAGGGATATGGTACACCTATTTTAACCGGGGTATACACCGGCCCAGTACCCTGGTACTCATTTCGCCGACCTCGGAAGGATGACAGGCTGAGTCAACCCCCTGGTGTATTTATTCAGTGGTCCAACGGGGCTTGAACTCAGAACCTTTTGGATCCCAAGCCGCTGCCCTAGCCACTGCGCCAACACCAGGCACATAATAGGGATATATATATATATATATATATATATAAATAAATATAAATACATATATATATGTATATATATATACGTATATATATATATATATATATATATATATATATATATATATATATATATATATATATATATATGTGTGTGTGTGTGTGTGTGTGTGTGTGGGTGTGGGTGTGTGTGTGTGTGTGTGTGTGTGTATTGTGGCAGACCTGGGGTCGGGGCGAGAAGAGCACGAGAGGGGGGGGGGGAGGAAGCTAACTCGGCGTCTCACCAGACCCTCCGGAATCGCACGCCATCGCACATGGATAACTCCGTGACGCGGCGGGTTGCTAATCAACCGTGAATGCCAATAATTCAACCACGTGACTTAGGCTCGTCCGTCAAATGGAAAACAGTTACCTAAAATGGTCACGTGATCTAATTACCGGGAGAAACGCGCTCGGTACGCCTTGTTCAAACTGGATCACCTTACCAGATCAGATGCAGCCAAGCGTAACTGCCAAGGATGTACCGGCTTGGAAACAGATCTTTGGGGGATAACGTCACAGCTCGGCTAGGATACGGACCATGCTGGACCAATGAAGGAAAAAACGAAAACGAGCTGGGAATATTTCGATACAAAGCATTTATTTACAATTAACGAGGAAAGGTATGTGGCACAGTGAATGGGGTGTATTATTACGTACAGCAGGGACAGCAAGGAATTTGTGGGGTGCGACAAAAGGCAAGCAATTTACAAAAGCAGACACAGAGCAGACTTATCTTGTTATATCTTCTACGATCTTAACTTGGGCTATGACAGGTGCCATCACATACACACCCACACAAAGCTGATGAAGATTAGTTAGCCAGAAGGAAGGAGAGCAGATGAGAACTAACGGCCTCTGAATACCTGGCGCAGTCGGTCGACCACACAACCCGGTATGCTTTGGCGAACACTCCGCTTGAGCGATCCCACCTTAAGAGTCAGCACGTTATCTCTTGCTTGATCTTTTTGCCGGGGCTCGTGAAAATGTGTGCTCCATACTGGTCCAGAAGAATGTCTGTCACACACCAACCTCGAGTGCAGATGCAGCGACAGGCAGACAACGAGGTGCAGTGACGAGAGGGCGGAGCAGAGAGGTGGAGAAGTGTGCGCAGCAAACAGGCGGAGACAGTGCAAGGCAGGCAGGCGAGAGGGAGGAGAGAGAGAGAGAGAGAGAGAGAGAGAGAGAGAGAGAGAGAGAGAGAGAGAGAGAGAGAGAGAGAGAGAGAGAGAGAGAGAGAGAGAGAGAGAGAGAGAGAGAGAGAGAGAGAGAGAGAGAGAGAGAGAGAGAGAGAGAGAGAGAGAGAGAGAGAGCAGGAGGGAGGAGAGAGGGTGAATGGCTTTGCAATTCACCTTTTATAAGCTCCGGGCGAAGGGTGGGGCGACGACCCATACTGATGCGCCGTCATCTGAATCATGCCCTTCCATGGGATCCCGGCCCCGTTCTGCCAGGCTCCTGGTGCCAGAGGTGGCCTCATTCGCACATCTGGCATGGCACGGCCCAGAGCCCTACACCAAACTCTCAGGCAGTGTTCTGGCGACTGGACGAGGGGTGTGTCGGTCCTGCATGCCCGTTCAGGGCAACCCCGGCGAGCTGAGGTTGGTGCTGTTAATGTGCTTGGCCCATTCGCACACCATGTGGTCCAAGCGGACTGGGCCACGCAGCGTGCTCGTTTGGTGGCAAATTGCATTGATATGGAGGTGAGGGGTGATTTTTCCTGTGTGCTCAAGATATTGGTGGTCGAGGTTGTGGAGCTTCTAGTGAGTGAACGTGGAGCAAGGTGAGACACCATTGTAGATTGGTGTGCAGATTCTAATAAAAGGGAGCGCCATGCACGTACTGTACAGTGTTGGTGGTGACTCTCTCATAGGGTGGCTGCCTGGGTGCGGTGCCTGCTTCGATTTGTATCATGGATAAAAAGAAAGGGTTGGAATGAAAATCAGGATTGAATGGAAGATAGAGATATAATTAGATTTAGCTATTAGACTCATACAACGCACTTCATCCCGTTAAACCATTAGACATGAGGGGAAGGTCTGACTGCAGGAAGATGAACGAGATAACTGCCTGGGGATCACTGTATGTTGGGTGCTATTGCCTTTGAGGCATGCGGCTTTGCAGAACCCCAGCAATATATATATATATATATATATATATATATATATATATATGTATATATATATATATATGCATATATACATATATATATATATATATATATACATTTATATATCTATATATATATATATATATATATATATACATATATATATCTATATATATATATATACATTTATATATCTATATATATATATATATATATATATATATATATATATATGTATATATATATATATATGCATATATACATATATCCTTCTTTGGGACCATACTCTGTGCAGGGCATTGGTGCTGCATAAGCAGTCTCCTTGGCTATTGGACACAATCCTTGACAGGTCACCACTCCAACACAGGATACCAGCAAGATGGCACTCATTTTGCCGACCTCATAAGGATGACAGGTAGAGTCAACCCCACCTGGTATTAATTCAACAGCCAAGGAGGATATGAACTTGTGATCCCAGGATCCCAAGCCCACTACCCTAACTATTGAGCCAATACCAGGCATGCATATATATATATATATATATATATATATATATATATATATATATATATATATATATATATATATATATATATATATATTGTTGTGGGCCGGGGGTCGGTGGCGAGAACGACCACGAGGTGGGGAAAGTTACGTCGATTCCCACCAGACTCCACGGAATTGTAGGCCGTCACTCGGATAACTCCGCCAGCCGGCGGGTCGTTTAACTGACCATGGTCGCCAATATCTAAACTGCGTAGCGTAGGGTCTATTTGTCTATGACCAATAAACCTAATTAACGACGCAATTTTGACGACCGGGGAAACCTCGCCCTCGGCACGTCTTGCTCGAACCGGTCACTCTGCCAACAGCGGCAGAGTTCCAACTATGGACTACCAGCTCTGGTTCGGGTGCAGCCGAACAGAAACTGCCAAAGCCGTGCCGGCTGGAATGAACGGATTACCGGAGATAAAACCCCACCTAAACTCAGATCCGAACCATGCCGGACCAATTCAAGAAGGGATGGAAACGGACTGGGAATATTTCTTCAAATGTTTTATTTACAGTAAAAAGACAAAGGCAAGACTTAACACGAATATGCAAGAAGTATTTACAATGATCCAAAAACACTTATTCAGTTCTGCTTAAAGACGGACCCACATGCAGACACACACACAAAATGAAAAGAAACCCAGAATCTTTATTGGACCTGCGCAGCTGTGGAGAGAGACAAGCTGGGGGCCAGAGTTCGGTGGTGTACCTGACCATCGGAGGAAGGGCATGCTCCGTGATGTGGCACCTGACAGTGGTCGCTGGTTTGGTCCCCAGTTGCATGTATGGGACTTGAGGTTCGTGGTGGAGCTCGGGTGGTGAATGGCCTGGGTCCACAGAGGGGGGTCAGGGTCGCTCCTCCCTTCCTTGTAGAGGACCAGCAGAGACACATTCCCGATCTCGACGCCCACCAAAAAACTCTTCAAAATAACTTTTAAAAGACTCTCCAAGACCCCAAAAAGACTCTCCAACACCTCAAAAAGACTCTCCAAGACTCTCCAAGACTCTGCAAAAGACCACCTGCCTCAGAGAGTGCTCGGGAATTTATCGACCACCCTCAGCGGGGAGGGGCCTTGGTGAACACATCTCGCTGTCCGTGTCTGATTGGACAGGTCCTACGGCCCACCTTTCCAGGGCAGGACCTTTGCCCCTTCCAGGAAACCCCAGCCACGCCTCCATGCAGGCCCACACTCGACGAGTAACAGTATCAACGCTGCAACGGCCGTCGTGCAAGAGTTAGAACGTTTGTGGAAGGAACGTTGGTGGAAGCGGCAAGGAACGACTGTAAGACCCTGCCTTGGCAAGTCAGAGTGCTTGTAGACAGCGGGTGGATAGTGGATCGTGATGGGGAATGGAATGGTTGTTGGTTTTTCGTTGGATGTAAAGATTTAATAACCTAACGAAAAAGAAATCGCAACGCACGCCTTTGATTCTCCCACTACACAAAAGGAAAGGGATCGCACTGCACACATACTTAACGACATAACTGACTTTTGGGACATCTGTATGTTGAATGCAAATGGTTTCCAGATCCGTATTATATATATATATATATATATATATATATATATATATATATATATATATATATATATATATATATATATATATATTGATAATCGTGCTTCTGTGGGCAAAAAAAAGAAGAAAATCTCCTTTGTTGAATGTTAACTTCGAAATATTGGAGCGATATAAAAGGGTGAACATGCTGTGGAGATTGGACTCGCTCCCGGTCTTCCTGAATCCACATTAAGGCCAATCCATGCAAATTCCGATAAAAACAGAGCAAATTGCCCCAGTGTTACCCCTTTAAGTGCTACAAAAATAATTCGTGCACGTACAACCCTCGTGGAAAATATGTAAAGGCTGTTGAGTACTTGGAATGAACACCAGAACCAAAGCAATGTTGTCTCAATATCTGACCCGCTCCCTCCAACACGCAACCCTTACCTTTCACATTATTTTTTAAGGGAATTTTTTTTCATACAACACGATTTAGCTTAACATGGTACTTTTCAGGAATGCATCTACCGTGTTCGGCAAATAACTACCATGTCTAGTTCCGTCAAGTCGTGTCTGATTTCTGGTGAAATTCATGATCAGATTTCTCCAAATATCCCTATCCTGTACTGCTTCCCAAAGATCTTTCAGAGCCAGCTTGGATGCATCCTTTCCCCAATCCATCTAACACATACAAGGGCTGCCAATTCCCTCAACCATACCCACCATGGTTGACTTCTCCAGACTTTCGTTTTCTGCATGTATGGTGGTTTCTATGGGTCCAAAGGGTCCAAACTATGAGTATTTCTATTTTATCATCAGCACTTCTCATGTACATCTTGGTCTAATTCCTTCAAGCACCGATTTGTTTTTTCTTCCTGCAGTCCATGGATTTTAAACATTAGTTTCCAACACCATCTTTCAAAACTATCATTCTTCTTCCTTTCTTTCTTTTTCACTGTCCATGATTCACATCCATACATTGCACCTGGAAATACCAGAGAGTTCACCATCCTCCTCTTGGTTTGTAATTTCAAATCTTTGTCTTTCCAGATCTTTGTCAATCCTGACATTGCTGTTCTCCCCAACACTAACCGTATATTAATTTAACCTCCACATTCTCTACTCACTTCAATCTTAGAACCCAGGAAGATGAAACTTTACACTATTTCAATTTGATCGTCTCCTAATCTGAACACATCAATTTCATCTATTGACAGGATTTTTATATTTTTTCGGTTTAAACAAAGACCAGCCTTTTCACGTTCCTTCTTTACTGTCTGCAGCAGTTTCATCAAGTCTTCTTCACTTTCTGCCAACAGAGTGGTACCTTCAGCATACCTTAGATTGTCGATACGTTTTCCTCCAATCCTTAATCCAACCTCGATGTCATCCAAGTTTGACTTCCTCATGATGTACCGTACTCACAATACAGATTGAACAAGTAAGGGGAGAGAATGAATCCTTGTCTGACCCCTTTTCCAATTCCAAACCATTCCATCTCTCCATACTCTGTTCTTCCTGTAGCTCATTGTTTAGTGTCCAGACTTCTTATCAGACACATCAGGTCCTCTGATGACTGACATCCCCATTTATCCCAGCATAATCCACATCAATTAATCATCAACAGAATTGAAGACTTTGCTATAATCTATAATACAGATATACACCTTCCTTTGATATTCCTTTGTTTTTTCATTGATCCACCTGAGATGAACAATTTGATCTCCAGGACCTCTTCCTCTTCTGAAACCTGCTTGCTCATTTCTCACTTGATGAAGTCTTCTATTCTGTGTTGAATGATCTTTAGTAATATCTTGCTGGCATGTGAAATCACGGCAATGGTTCGGTTATTTCAACATTCTCTTGCAACCCCTTTCTTTGTCCAGGGTGTGTAGAATGACTGCTTCCGCCTTATAAGCCACACAATCCTGCTCCAGATCTGCATACAGATCGCTGCTAAAATTTTGATGGCCTCCTCCCGAACGACCTTGAAGAGTTTTATTGGGATTTCATATGGACACTTGGTGTTTTTCCATTTGCCATCTCCTTCAAGGCTCGACAAACCTCACATTATATCACTGTTGGTTGTTGCTCATATTCTACTGATTTGAAGGATGCCGTCATATTGCTATGTCGTTTATGTAGAGTTTCAGTATGGTCCACGGGTGTAGCGAGGGAGTGGGGGTGGGGGTGTGTGAAAGTGGCGGCCGCCTCAAGTGGCACTTTTGGGGGGGGGGGGCGGCAAATTTGTTATTACCGTACTGTACCTGTAGTATCATCCATCACTATCGACACTTCTGAGGACAATTTTCCCGTGGCATGTGAAAGCGCAAGGGCTGGGATGGGTTGAACTGTGCAAATGGCCCCACCCTCCATTTGCTGACCAATGCTTGTGGCCAAGGATGTCTCGAAGAGAGGGCGTGGGAAAAAGGAACGCGCAGCATCCTGGGAAACTAAACTTGAAGACGAGACAACGAGACTTTAGCGTTTCATTCCAGTTTGGCGTTCCCATCTCATCCCTGTGTTCGCATCTCATTCCAGTTTGCTGTTCTCGTCTCATTCCTGTGTTCCCGTCTCATCAGAGGTGTACCAAGAGACTGAGTATTTGGCACCTGGGATGGGTCCTTCCTTGGCATTCGCCACCCCCCCTCCCCTCCCCCCCCCCAAGATAAATAATTTTAAAAGTCAAATACACAGAAAACATCATGTCTGCAAGTAAAATTTCAACCGGATTACAGAACTGTACCTTGAGTTAGCAAATTGGAAATAAGAAAATAGATTTTAATTGGTGCAAACCGCTTCAATATACCTTATGTCCTGCATTCCATTCATCCGCAAAATGAAGAAGATAATAGTTTGTTGTTGTTTAGTTTTTTGTGTTGTTGTTTATTTGCATCAGGACAGTCAGGTCACCCCGCCTGTTGGGGAAGTAACCGTCAGTCCCCCACGGAGCCACTTTTTAAGCGGTGTTGCTGCTTCATTGCGCAGCTTCCTTCTGACATGGTGCAATTTTTTTTTCCCGGATGTTTGACAAAATAACAAGTAATAAAAAAGGAGGCTGATACAAAAAAGGAAGTGCGCAGGGGCGATCAATTGGTGGGTTTTTTAAAAATAATATCATTATTGTTTGGCCTTATGTTACATGTGCCTTCCTCGTTCGGAAACTTGGACTCAAGATTATTTTGGTAAGTGTCACAACTAAATTAACTTTATTACTGAGTTACTGTCTTTATTATGCGTTAAATAATAATATAATGTCACTTGCAAATAACTCCATCGTTATATCATCGTGTTGGTATTTCAACTCTCCTAATGGCACCCCCCCTCCCACTGGTGTCACACCCAGGCTGGTGTCACCTCCCTCCCCGCACCCCCCTGAGTACACCAATGCATCTCATTCCTGTGTGTTCACGAGACGAGTTTGCTTCACTGATGGCTAGGAAAATATGAACCACACAGTCACAACAACTGAATGCTTAGTTGGCCGATGATGATTTTGAAAGGTGGAAAACAAAGGTTTAACTGTTTACTTGCTAATCTGCTGAACTTGATTCGATTTTATAATAACGTTATTTAATCAGGCTTTGTGTTTAATTCAGCATGTGTGAGTTACGAGAGGGCGGCAATTTGATATCTCACCCTGAGCGGCATTTTTCCTCGATACACCACTGGTATGGTCCTTCCATATTCCTTTCACCTGTGCTTCTCTGTCAGATATTTTGTCCTGTTCTATTCTTAAGGACCCGAATCCTATACCTAAACGTTCCTGTGATATCTCTGATCTTTTGTTTCTCCCGCTCTGCACGAACTGTGAGAAACAATGGTCATCTGCTGCACGGACACATTGTCCCTGCCGTGCGGTGCACCATCCCAGAAGTAGTGTTGCGGTCGGATGCAATAATTACATCTGAAATGGCCCTTCTGATCTGGTGGTATCATGTCACCATTATTCAGAAAATAATGGTGACATGACATAGGCATCATGCGCATGATCACCATATCACATCCAATACCAGATGCCTTTCGTGGGCACACTCGGCTCTGTTTCAAAAACTTATATTCGGTTAAATTATGAAATATGCAGCAAGGCAGAGACAATGTGCTCATGTGGCAGACGACCATTGTTCCTCACAGTTGCTGCAGTTTTGGCTGTTATGAGACACGATCTGTACCTTGCTGATCCAGGCAAGCCAGGGGTTGTATTTCATAATTTAACCAAATTTGTTTTCATGGTCACAAATACATGAATATGTGATGTGTCATCATGATGGGCCACAAAACCGGAAAAACGATGGTCGACAGCTACACACACACACACACACACACACACACACACACACACACACACACACACACACACACACACACACACACACACACACACACACACACACACACACACACACACACACACACGTTCCACCATTTTATTCTTTAAACTCCTGGCATTACTGCAAAAGATGAACACCTCGCTATCGGTTTATTTTCCTTCACTGTTCTTCGTGTTAACTCCGTGTCCTGTCTCTCTGTTATCCATTTCCTTTGTTGTAATTTTTTTACTTTTACTTTCACATGGTTGTAAATGGGACAACTGTTTTACATCTCCTCTGACAACAACTCCACAATATAACTCTTTTAACTGACAGTTTTATGGTCAGATTTTCGACTTTATTGGACATTGACCACGGGGCTTCAAATACCAGAGACAAATGCTACCAACCTATCTAATCTATTCTCACACCCGATGTCACTTTCAACACAACTTGCATTGAGCCTGCAATGTGTTACAAGGACTGCAAAGTAATTTGCTTCAGTCGTTATACGACTTTAACCGTAAGTGTCAAACATAAAGCTTTCAAAAGCCAGGAAATAAACCCAACTCCCGCCTAAGTAATTAAAGTCACAGACTGCAATTCAAAAGCAATGGCTGACTCGAACACACATCGATGTTTAACACATCTTTTTTTTAATATACAGTGCTATAACTATGTGGCATAAGCATATAGAGAGCTTTATAGTTCTTAGAAATGGCAAATTGAACAATAAGAAGTACATTTTTACATGATTTTTGTTCTCTTTTCTTCCTTTGTGAACAGTCATTTAACACAATTTGCGATTGTCTTATGTCGGTGTAGCCGTTGTCTCATCGCTTTATGTCACATACCATAAGTTTACTCAGGGGTTTGCAGGATGGCCGAGAGGTATGGACAGGATCCTCTAACCTGCTTAGCCTAGGTTCAAATTCCAGCCCCAGCTAGAAACTGTAATTACCATGTTCACAGGTGGGATGATTCATAAATGTGTGTGCTGTCCCTCAGATGGATGTGCAAAGGGTGTCCCATCTACTGGCATTGGCTGCTGGATGTTAAAGATCCCACGGTGGCCTTCGTGAAGAGTAGGTAAGCTTTTGCTGGCACCCTAGACAAATTTCAAATTACTACCCTAACCTTTGTCGAACGTCAGGCCTGGAAAGACTTGAGACTTTAGACAATGTGTGAAAGACTTGAGCCAAGCTTCACCCTGCTGATCCCACAATAACGTGGGAATAATTGTGGCTGTTAAAGAAGAAGACATAAGTTTACTCATCAAGTAGTATCTTGAAATACCTTTTATATTTGTTTTTGTGGTTAAGTACTTGTATGAGATTTGACAAGATAGATTTTTCTTTTGAAAATTCTAGCATGTATGTGTGTATGTATTGTAATGGCCAGAACTCCATTCCGTTTGCCCGGTTGGAGTCCCACGTGTCACGTCAAAGCGACCGCAACCGCCAGATAAGTCTGTCGATCCGAGCAAGTTCCCGGGCCTATTTGGCACATTACACTGGGAATCGGGCCACAAAATTAACCGGGTGTCATTAACTCGTGCCTCTTATTAATTCAGCCGTGCAAGCCGTGAGGTCATGATGCTAAGTCTAAGCAGTTTGCAACGCACTCCAACTAACCTGCAAATCAGCCTAAACCTCCAAACGAAGTAGCCAAGACGAGCAAAATTCACTCCGAGACCAGGTATATTTATTAAAAAGCAAATGGCACAGGGGGGAGGTAAAAAAAAATGGTCAATACCCCTGGTTGCTTACCTGGTAGAATAATGATATGGAGGAGGAAGTCAACGTACGTGGGATGAAATCGGCACGATACACCAATGAACCAATATTATGGCCCCAATTTTTTTAATGTACCTATTTTTTGGAGCAACTCCCCATAGACCAACTTCGGGCTCGATATTTTATATTTTTTATTTTTTTTTATTTTTTATGCCGTGGACAAGCTTTGGTACATACTGGGTGATGAAGGTTGTGGTCAAGTTTCATCAAAATCGTGTGTGTAGTTTCAGAGAAGAAGTTGCAAGTGTTTATGGACGGATGGACGACGGGCCATCCCGTAAGCTCCCCAAAAGAACTTTCCAGGTGAGCTAAAAATGAAGCAATATACAAAAATAAATTATGCAACTAACAATGAAAAAAAAACTCTTAACCTCTACTGATATGTGCCCGCGATGTCAACGAAGGATCATAAGATTCTTCTTTATTCTAACTTGGCTGGGCCCCATCGGAAATGCCACAAGAGATAGGCACGGGGGAATTCACAAGATTATGAAGAACTTTGTGCAAGATGCTCCAGTTCTGGCCAGTGGGTGGGGGAGGGGGGATTGTGAGTGTGTGTGTGTGTGTGTGTGTGTGTGTGTGTGTGTGTGTGTGTGTGTGTGTGTGGGGGGGGGTGTAACGAGACTTTCGTTCTGTGCCGCTGGCTGAGGAGAAAGACAGATGGAGCTCATTTGATGAGACATGACGCAGCCGTTGTCTCGCACAAGCTTTGATGCAGCCAGTAGCACCACGGAAAAGGCAAAATTCCTTCTCTCTTTTTACCAGCGTGGTTGCCTTTATTACTTTGGGCAACAACATCTCTCAAAAGGCCCATGCCCCTCCCCTCTCACTGACCATTAGTCGTTAATCGGCTTAATATGCGGAGTGATACTGTGCAATGGCATCCCCATGTGCTCTAATGGCATTCACCTCGAGCTTTTGGAGGTGAGTTCACCACTGCTACGCTGCTTGCTTATTACCACCACCCTTCCCCAGGTTTTCACTGCAAGGCTCATGAAGTTCATGAAGTCTCTGGACCCCATGACCAAGTATAAGACTCCTGCCCTAACGCTGTCTACTCGGGCCCTGTGTCCAGGCACTGCAAATGTCCTCAGTGACCACAGGGTCTGTGAGCATCCAGTGCTTCCACATGGCCCAAATGGCCTCTCTGTAACAGGAGTTCTTCATGTGGCCGTTCGGCCCAACAATTTGCTCAAAGGGCCCAAGTGGCCTCTCACTCATGGTGAGTCTTCACAAGGCCCATGTGGCCTACTTCACAAGGTCTTCTTGGTCCATGTAGCCCACAGCAAGTCAGCAGCCAGCCATTGTGGCCCAATCAACAATAAAAAGATACAGTGGCCCATTTGTCCTAGAAGCAAGGTCAGTTCTTCGGGCCTTTATGGCTCACAGCAAAATGTGGCACAGCAGGTGCAAGTGACATAGCAGGTGGCACAGCTGCCAAACAATGGCAGATGGCATGGCTCAGGCTGGTAGATTGGATCGCAAGGCAAACAGTTTAGCATTGCCGAGCAACCAGTTCGTTTGTACTCCATTGTTTTGGGTCACTCCATTGACGAGTCTGCACCGGCCGACATTTATTTGTGGATATTTCCATTTGCAGTGGTGAGAAAAAGTTTGTAAAGCCTTTAGAATCTTCTGTATTTCCACTTAAATTTGACCTAAAATGTTATGAGATCTTCCTCTAAGTCCTAATAATAGATAAAGAGAACGTGGTTAAACAAATAGCACACAAAAGAAATCGAAATTTTAATTTCGTTATTGAGCAAAATAATCCAACCTTCAATTTCTTTGTCAGAAAAAGTATGTGAACCTTTACATTCAGGAACTGGTGACACCCGCTTGAACAGCAATAACTTCAAACAAACGTTTCTTGTAACTCTTGATGAGTCCTGCATTTTGAGTAGCTTGGCTCACAAGCTCACATTTCGGCCCATTCCTCCTTACAGAACTGCTTCAACTCAGACATATCTGTGGGCTTTCTTGCATGAACTGCTCGCTTCAGGTTCTGCCACAACATTTCAATTGGGTTAAGGTCTGGACTTTGACCTGGCCATTCCAAAGTGCAAAATCTCTTCTGCTTCAGCCATTCTGTTGTGGATTTACTTGTGTGTTTTGGCTTGTTGTCTTTGTGCATGACCCACTTTATGTTAAGCTTCAGCTGACAGACTGATGCCCTGACATTTTCCTGTAGAAATTGCTGGTACAATCCAGAATTCATTGTTCGGTCAATGATGGCAAGTCATCCGGGTCCTGAGGCAGCAAAGCAGCCCAAAACCATGATACTCCCACCACGATGCTTCTCGGTTGGGAGGAGGTTCTTAAGGTGGAATGCAGTGTTTGGTTTTCGCCAAACATAACGTTTCTCATTGAAACCAAAAAATTCCACTTTCGACTCATCTGTCCACAGAACATTCTTCCAAAAGAAGAATTGAGATGGGCGGCAATGTTTTGCGCCAAGAGCAGTGGTTTCGAGAGCAGTGATAAGCCCAAGAATCTCCCTGCTATCCTCCCATTCACACCATTCTTGTTCAGTGTTTTCTTGATCGTGGACTCATGAACACTGGCATTCGTCATTGCAAGAAAGGCCTGCAGATCTTTTGATGTTACCTGGAGTATTTGTGACCTCCTGGATACACGCGCTCTTGTACGCAGCCTTGTGACGGCTGGTTGCATCATTGGTTAAGGACACGGTTATACTGCTGATGCAGTGCCCCTATGTAGGATTCGAACCCAGTCTAGGCAGCTTAGAGGGAGCATGCATACCTCTCAGCTTTCCTGCCATGATGTGGCGATTCATCACTTCATAGCAACTGAAAACATTTTTACTCATTGTGATCTTATAATTTATTTTGCCTTCCCAGAGTTCCTCCACAGCTGCGGAGACATTCACAAATAGTACACACATGAGAATCCCAATGCCCCACATCTCCTCAGCTGCCAGACCGGTTTCATCGCTTATTGGCGAATCATCAGCGACAGCGTTGACAGAAATGCAAACCAACGAGGCTCCCAAGCAGGTGCCACATGCAATGCCAATCGCAGTCAATGTATAAAGAACAAGGCCCAATCACGTCTTTCACCCATGATTGGGTCTTGTTCGGATAATTTATTGAAATCTTCATCAACTGGGATAATTGATTAAGTGAGAGCTGATTGGTTATTCCCGCAAATTACGAGTGATAGACGTGATTGTGTGTTTATATGTATACACACACACACACACACACACACACACACACACACACACACACACACACACACACACACACACACACACACACACACACACACACACACACACACACACACACACATTTAGATAGTTTGTGATCCACTATCATTAGACTTGAACAAAACACCATAAGATAGCTGGACTTGTCACTTCCTAAATCCAGTTTCCTCATTTTTACCACCCGAGGATATGTATTTGTTGCATCGCATATTGAATGATATAGCATGCATTTACTACACTGATGAAAAGATTTTGTACAGTTGCTTCTCTATCGTGTTCCATGTTATACAAGGCTCAAATAACTGTACTTATGATTGTCTGGCATCCACAATGAGTTCCTAAACTCCATCATCCTATCATGATGGTTTAGGATGATGAAAGAGTTACGTCTCTGTCATCAAACAATCTGTTGCAAGCTTCTCTTCCCTCCTGACCCGATTTTCTGCCAGACATAAGTTTGATGTTGCACATGTCCTTTCACTTTATGATGACATTCCCTCAAGTTGGTTTGGGAATGTCTATAACAAGTATGACTGTTAAAAGAGTTCAAATGAATAATCCCACTCTCTGACAGCACACTAATCATTCCTTGCAACTCTGGGAATTCCTTCTTGTCTGGGGCGTGATTCTCTGAAGTGTGTGTGTGTGTGTGTGTGTGTGTGTGTGTGTGTGTGTGTGTGTGTGTGTGTGTGTGTGTGTACGTACGTACACTTCCTTGACTAATTATACTGTCTCTTGATAATACAACTAACTATCGTGCCAATTAAACGCACCTACCTGGGATGGGCAATCTTTACAATCGTGTCCCAAACTGGAGACTGAATGTGCTGGTGATATATGAACCGTATATTACAGTGTATATGTATATATATATATATATATATATATATATATATATATATATATATATATATATATATATATATATATATATATATATTGTTACGGAAATGGCCCTTATGGGACTACTAAGTATAGGATTAGCTCAGATCCCCCATTAAATGCCTGTTTAGCTAGGTTGTTTGGTAATGTGTATGTTATATGTGTGTCGGGAGGTGTAAGAGACTGTTTTTATGTTCGTACAGTGGTGGTGAAATGAGAGATCCCTCTTATTCCTACCCCATCCCGGGATAGGCCCCTCCCAGTCGGCTGAGGGGGTGTGGCCTGGAGAGAGGGGTGGTTAGAGGGAGGAAGTGACGTGAAGGGGGAGGAGTTTGTGGTTTTCGCCGAGAGAGGCGGGCTCGTGGAACGAGAGAGAAAAACGAGGACCTCAGGCTCAGGTTCCGTTTGGGAGTTTTTGAAGGCTGCAGTCGGTTGAGAGGGTGCTCGTATCTCGAAGCGTGCTCGTGATTCAAAACGAGTGGACGAAGGAGTTGTTTGGAGAAACGGCAGTGGGCTTTTGAGGGGCTGCCTGCACGTCGAGGATTCTGCCTTGAGAGGGAAGGCAGCCGGCTTCGAGGCGAGAAAGAAAAGGTGAATCGGCCGGGAGAGAACGCTGAACCTGAGGGTCGAGTCTGCCATCGGCCGAGAAAGAAAAGGTGATTCGACAGAGAGAGGAACTGAGAGGATGAAGAGGAAGTCGGGCTTCGAGGCGGGAAGGCAGGAGAGGAGACGCTGGAGCCTCTGACGGTCCTTACTCACCTCACGGCTGGACACGTTGTCGATCCGCCTGCGGAGTTCGACACCTCGACTTGGGCCTTCTCTGGAGAACAGGCCAGTCCTGGATTTGTGTGCTGGACCGTGAGAGAGATCAGCTGAGGCCCGTCGTCGACCTTACGTGGGGTCAGAGGGCGCGGAGACCGCGTGCGGTGCGAAAGGGGCAAAGGGAGGACGAGCTCCATTTCGCCATGTGGCACGTTCGAGCGGGAGCTTGAATCCGTGGACATCCACCTGTTGCAAGCGACATTCGTGCTCTTCACAATGTCATCTTGTCCATGAGACATCACCAAGTACTCTGTCTTGTCTTGCATGCTGTTTGTCTTTGTCTGCACGTGTTGTATAAGGCATATTTCGGTAGCGACCCCCTCGAAACATGTAGACCATGGTTCCCTAGTTAAGAATGGGTTGAGGACTGTTAATAAAACCATTGTCGTGAATTTTGCTTGTGTTGTGATCCCCGATGTTCTCCAATAAATCTGGTTAATTCGTCTGAAGTCGCTGCGATGGATTAATTTGTGTCGCGTCGAGGAACGGTCCGTTTGATTGGCATATAACACCAAAATGGTTACAGACTGGCAGACAACGCTCGGCCTCTGACACAACCAGTCTGTAACCAGGTGTTCTATTTCCCCAACTGGCAAGGTACAAGGATTACGTTGGTATCGCGATTGAAGGCGCGTGACCCGAGGCCTGTGCTGAGCCGGCCGGCGTTATAAACCCTGGAGACGGTGGTGGTGAGGGTGGCGCCTAGGACCGGGTGAGAATCCCGCCACCCCGGATCCGCAACAAATACATATGTATATCAGATAAACCTTATTGGTTATAAAATACAATATTCCTTTGCTTAAAGTGTCCCTCCTATCCATTCTCCTAAAGGATACACTGGTTTGTAGCTTTTGTACTATGTCCTATTTTGTAATTTTGCCAAACAGCAAACCACCTTGTTATTGCTATACCTTGGGGGATTAAATTGATTTGACCAAAAAGTGAGTGTTGACCTTGAAATTATAGCACAAGTCTTTATGTGTATTACGCTATGGGAATGCACAGTAAAATCATAGCTGAGTCAGGGAAAAGTATATTTTGGAAAATAAAAGCTCAACAAAAAATAGGTGATCAACTTTGAAAGATAATGACATAAATCTGCAAGAAACGAATGTTTTGCTTCTTGAATAATCTACCTGGATTGTTGCCATCTGACATCTAGTTATCCACTTCCTTGAAGTCGTGTCTGATTTCTGGTGACATTCATGATCGGATTTCTTCAAAATCCCTATCCTGTACTGCTTCCCCAAGTGCTGGCAGAGACAGCTTGGATGCATCCTTTACGCCATCCATCCAGTACATACACTGTCTGCCTCTTTCTCTTCTTCCCTCAACTATACCCAGCATTGTTGCGTGTATCTCTGAAGTGTGTGTGCGTGTGTGTGACATTTTATGATAATTAGCCGAGTCATGTGGTGTTATTCAAAAGGACTCTGTGGAGGGGATTCTGTGTACCAAAATTGTGGATAAATACTTTGTCAGCACCAAAGGTGTTTCACAATAACTTGACATCTTTGGCTACAATCACGAAACAAAATCACAATTTTAGAATGAAGGTATAATGGCGTGAAGAAATCTTGATGGAATTTAAGGAGGGTAGGAGGGGTGGGGGGGGTCGTTTCAACCTTTTTTGATCTGCTGATGTCACACAGCACACTCAAATCCCTCTCACCCAGCCACAATCCACTCGGGAAGTGGCAGCGGCTGTTGCGGGTTATTTTCTGCCAAGGGGTCCTTGCGTGCAACAGCCGGAGCACTTTACCCGGTACAGATGGCTAACCTGGTGTGGTGAGGGGTCAGAGCAATTGGAATTTGGATTATAGGGTGAGAGATGTTGCAACGCACTTTAGCAGTCTGTCGAAATAATCCTTAAAAAATAAGCTAGGAAGGGAATCATGCTGGAAAGAAGAAGGGAAGAGTGAAAGCAGGAAATGTATTCATCATAATCCATCTCTCGAAAACGTCACAATGGTCAACCTCCTCGAGTGCAGAAAGGATTCAAGTTGAATTCGGCTCAGAGTAAAGAGTTATCTTGAGATCAAATGAAACACTTGGACTTAACTGAAAGAGAAAACTTACATTTAAACTGTGATTAATAAATATAACTATTATTCCGGTTACACTGTTTGGAGTTCTCTTTTGAGTGCTTTTCTCCTTTCGCCGTGACCTTTAGTACAAACATATATATTCCACTAATAACGTTGTAATTATCCTTGTCCTGCATTTGCATAACCTTCTCCTTGAACCATAGAAAAATACACAAATTAATGAAAAATAATTATCACATATATTATATAAATAATATGAAATTATAACTGACGAACAATGGGAAGTTTTAACAATGAATGAAATCCCTATCGAAACTACAGCACAGGATGGACAAGCTGAAATATTGTACGATATGGCGTTATGACGTTGGAGCGTTTCCATGTACACGCGAGTGGTAAATGCTCAGAAAACTACAGGTTATGCTGTACGAGTGTATGGTGTCATCGATTAATTAAATTCATATGACTTTGTTAGGAACATTTGTGTGGTTTTAGAAACTCGCAACCCAAGAATAAAACTGTGCAAGCATGACCTCCCCAGCATTTTGAATCGAGAATGTAAGGCCTATAAACTGCTGAAGACAATTATGTCATAATTAGGGCTTTCCATTTCCTTTAGAGCATCCGCTCTGAGTCTGGGAGGTCGGCCGTTCGATCCTGACCCTGGCCGAGTCATACCAAAGGCTAAAATGCTATGCGCTGCTTCCTTGCGTGATCGATGCTTTGTATTTAAAGGATGGAGCACACACAGATCCCATAGGTTGGCATCCATGGCGAGGAAGAAATTTCTCCTTGATTGCCCCGTTGAGTGCTGAGAGAGAGAAAAAAAGTCGTCATGTAAATGGTGTTGCCAGTACCCAGAGTGCCTTGGGAGTCACATCACTTCCTCCAAGCTTAGTGGCTGTATTTGTCTGAACTCCAGTGTTATCTCCTCTATTTCTCTGCATGTGTGAGTGATTTGTGTTGCAGGTCCTGTATGCACCTTAGATGCTGTAGAAAAAAAGGAAGACCTTGTTATTTTTCCAACTACTTCATACTCTCATTATTATTATTATTATTATTATTATTATTATTATTACTATCATTATTACCATCACCAGAGGAGAGGGTATTGCATTTGGGACCGTTTGTCTGTCTGTCTATCTGTTTTTGTTTGTGTACACAGAACATGAGTGTATTTCTCTGCAACTACTTGTCAGATTGACACAAAATTTTCATCATTGGAGCAACTCCTCAAGTAGAATGTTTTTATGATAATTAGGACATCGAAGGTCATGTGGTGTGGCAGCCATATTAGATTGAGCAAAAATCTTAAAAAAAATAATTATAAGGCTCACTTGGCTTTACCAGGATGGGCTTGTGGGTAGAGGAGTAGTCGCTGAAACCCAAATCCTATCCAGGTTCCTTCTGATGACTCCAATGCAGTACTGTCCCTGCAGTATTTGGTCTTCCATTTGATTTGAAATTACTTGAATCCCATTCTGAATTCAATTGAATGATAATAAATATCATGGGTCAGGGTCAAGTGTCCGATCAAAGCGGGATGTCTTGGTACCCTGTCATCACTACCAGCAGTTATAAGCTGGTAGCTCTAATTATGTCTCTTATTAATTCCGTAACACATCAGTACACAAACACCACATAAAATACACCACATAAAACAACACATAAAACACATAAAACAAGTCCTGGCAAGAGTCTGCAATCTGTGGTTGCTCTTTTGCTTCGTGGTATTATCCCCACACTTTTTGGAATAAAAAAATATCAGGGGGGGGGGGACATTGTAATCAGCTCTGTCTGTCACATTATCTCCTAAACAGTTAGGCAGAAATTTATACCAAACTCGGTAGTTATGATCACCACTTGGCAAGAATGTGTGAGAGCAATTTAATTTTTGGCTCCACCCCCTGGGACAGGGTCAACAGGTCAAATCCCAAAAATGCCAATTGCAGGAACATTTTAAAACACTTTTTGATGAAACTTTGCATTTGCAATCAGCATTGGTGGACATATGAAATATGTAATGATTTTTTGGATTTGACCCCCGGTTCATGCCCTGGGGGTAGGAACTTGTGAACACAGAGGTTTAAACAGAAAAAAAGTTTTAAACTCAAAATTTGATATTGGGTCATTGCTGGTGGAACTTTTTGCCATCTTTCAACTTTGCTTTTGGTGGGAAGAGTGGGAATTTACGATGGTGTGCCATCAACTTCACTCGAGTTATTATTATAATTAATACTGGAAGCACCCTCGTTGATGGACAGACACAGGGATGCAGGCACGCCGAGACCAAGCTCCTTTTATATATTAGATTCTAGCCATTTTTTGTTAGTCCAATAGCACATAAACAGGTGCGACTATAAACACGAAATTTTTCACAAAGGTATAGACTGGTGTTAAAGGCCCTGTCACAACTTGACGTTTTAGCCAGCGTATGCTGACGTATGAAAAATTTGTCTAAAACGCTGGCACACGTCGAATACGTTATGGTTAAGTTTTGAAAACGTTAAGAGCACGCTGGCATACGTCGTAGTACGCCGAGCTTGTCGAAAAATTTTGTGCATGCTCAAAATTTTTCGATGTATGCCAGCGTATGACTCACACGTTCCACATACGCTGGCCATAAGTTGTAGGCATGTTATGCGGTCGTTGACACATGTCGACACACGTTACTTGTAAGTTACTCATTCGTCAAAACATGTCGAGGTAATGTTTAGCGTACCCAAAACTTATTTCTAACCTATGATAACGTGCTTTGAACCTATGAGTAACGTATCTCCAACGCACATTGGCGTACAGTATGTAGACGTATTTGACGTCATCCGGATGACCACAGAACTTACTGAACGTGTTTCTAACTTACAGCTACCGTATAATGGCATATTGGCAGCGTTTAGGGGAATTGGTATATAAAAATGGGGTTCACAGGAGGAACCCATCAGTGTTCCAGACTCCATAGGTTTTTGTTTTTTTCTTCGGCATGACTGTGATGTTGACACTTCGATTTCTAGTGTGGTTATGATTTAAATCGTTGAGCGGCAGCCTATTAATAGGCTACGCCACGTGATCGTCGGCGATACGCTGCCGCGCTATGCATAAGTTAGATTATCGTTGGGCATAGGTTGTGAACGCCGCCAACACGCTAAGCATTCGTTGGTATAAGTTATCTATAAGTTATTGAAACGTTCTGTGTACGTTACTAGTACGTTATGCATACATCCAACTCGTTATGAATACGCCCAAAACTGAAAAAACATCAATAGTCCAGTGTAGAAAAACATAAAAAAATACAAAAAAATGCCAAAGAAAACTTCGAAGAATGCTGCAAAGAAGTCTCCTGGCCGTGGCCGCGGACGCGGACGCAAGGAGGATCCATCATCACCCGCACCCTCCCCATCACGCTCACCTACTACTACTGACATTGACCTACTAGTCCTACTACTACTACTGACACGCTCACCTACTACAACTACTGATACTAATGACATGGACATCTACTCAACATGGAGTCTGAAACACTGACTGGTTCCTCCTGTGAAGGAGGATTTTTACATACCAATTCCCCTAAACGCTGCCAATACGCCATTATACGGTAACTGTAAGTTAGAAACACGTTCAGTAAGTTCTGTGGTCGTCCGGAAGACGTCAATCAAATACGTCTACATACGTCAATGTGCGTTGGAGATATGTTACACATAGGTTCAAAGCACGTTACTCATAGGTTGGAAATAAGTTTTGGGTACGCTAAACATTACCTCGACGTGTTTCAACTTATGAGTAACTTACAAGTAACGTGTGTCGACGTGTGTCAATGATCGCATAACGTGCCTACAACTTATGGCCAGCGTATTCGGAACGTGTGAGTCATACGCTGGCATATGTCGAAAAATTTTGAGCATGCTTAAAATTTGTCGACAAGCTCGGCGTACTACGACATATGCCAGCGTGCTTCAGTGTGCTCTTAACGTATACAAAACTTACCCATAACGTATTCGACGTGTGCCAGCGTATTCGCCAAATTTTTCATACGTCGGCATACGCTGGCTAAAACGTCAAGGTGTGACAGGGCATGACGGTGATGTTGACACTTCGATGTCTAGTGCGGTTATAATTTGAATCGTCGAGTGGCAGCCTATTAATAGCCTATGCCACGTGATAATCGGCGATACGCTGCCGCACGCTATGCATACGTAAGACTCGTTATCGTTGGGCATACGTTGTGAACGCCGACAACACGCTAAGCATTCGTTGGTATAAGTTATCTATGAGTTATCGAAACGTTCTGTGTTCGTTACTAATACGTTATGCATACGTCCAACTCGTTATGAATACGCCCAAAACTGAAAAAAAAACATCAATAGTTCAGCATACGCCAGCGTTTTACATACATTTTGTTACGTTGCCATACGCTGGCTAAAACGTCAAGGTGTGACAGCGCCCTAAGGTGTGCACCATTGTATACGTATTTGATGTTGGCCTTTAATGGACCGAGAGCTTACCTTTAATGGAGTGGAACCTTTTTTCTTGTTAACGTGTTTCATGGGTAAATCTTCCATGAAACAAACACAAAATTTAGCAATTTGGTCAGAACCTGTTCCTGAAGGAGCCTATTTAAAATAAAAACAATCAGTGTGGCCTCATTTCTTCATTTGGTGATTGTTTATGTGTTCACATATCGGTGATGATGCACCTTAATGGTGTCCTCGGAGTAATTTTTGCAAGCAAGGTGAAGTTGACATTTATGACTTGATCTGACATTAAACTGTCTTTTGCCAATTTGATCAGCACATGACCAATTTTCTTAATTTGATCCATTTTCACCATTTTCTTCCCTTTTATTCTGCTAATGCACCTTTGGTGTCCTAAGTGCCTTTTGCAAAACGAAATCAAACTGCCTTATTTACAGCTGAACATTGACCTGTTTTTGCAAGTTGGATCACTTAACTATTACTTAATTTTTCCGTTTGATCTATTTTGCCCTATGTCTGTCCTTTTAACGTGATAATGTACCTTAACATCTGTCAGAAAGGATTTGAAGTCAGATATGAAGTTTGAAATGGAAAGCCTCTCGTTATTGTGCACAATTACATTTTAGTTATTTTTGATATTCTGGCATTGCCTGCCTTCTCCCTAAACTATTTCTCGCAACATCATTAGAAATGTCAAAATGTCTTTGTTGCAGTCGAAGTACATTTCACTCTCCACATTAATCTTTCCACACATTAGGTTGATGTTTCTACTGTTGGATAAAAAATAGTGTTGCCTTCTCTTAATCTTGTCAAATTATTGAAGTTTGTATACCATACCTCAATATTAAAGGATACTATGCCATGCACATTTGAGATATGCATTACCTTGGATTCTTTCCCAAGCGATTTCATTCTGATGATGCAGGACCATGCATTCCATTTTTCACAAGGGATGTCTGTTTGATAAGGTGATATGTAATATAGTTTTATGAGCAGGAACCCGTGGAGATTCCACGTAATGTAAAAGGTGGCTTCAAGTCCACAACTCCCCCCCCCCCACTCTCACAAACCCAAAGTCTTCAACCTCTGTCTCCCAACCATAAGTCCTGAACCTCCACCTCCAAACCCCAAGTGCTCACCATCCACCCTCCAAATCTTAAGGCGTCAATCCCCTCCTCACTCCAAGCCTTCAAACCCCATCCCCACCCATCACAGTCACCTGACCAACTCACAATCCCATGAGATATGCGGAAAATTATGTGACCATGTGCAGGTCATGGCCTGTCACAGTCACCTGTCCAACTCACAATCCCGTGAGATATTCTGAAAAGATATGTGACCATGAGTAGGTCATAGCATACAATCCAACATGCAATTCTTTCAAAATACAAGCCCTTCCAACATACAATCCCACGAGAGGTGTGAAAAAGGTACGTGACCATGAGCAGGTGATGGCCTGTCAGGGTCGCCTGTCCAACTCACAATCCCACGAGGTATGTGGAAAATATGTGACAACAAACGTCCTGACACCAAGCTCTTCCCAAAGACCCATAAAACCCTGAACACCCAAAAGACCCCAAAGACTCTTAAAGACCCTGAAAACCTTTAAATACCCAAAATACGAAAAAGACCCATAAAACACAAAAGACCCTGAGGACCCAAAAGACCAAAAAGATCCCAAGGAACCAAAAACTCAAAAGACCCCAATTACCCAAAAGACTCTGAGGACCCTGAAGACCGAAAAGACCCACAAGACACAAAAGACTCTGAGGACTCTAATGACCCAAGGGATCCAAAATACCCTGTGGACTCAAAATACCTAGAGAACACAAAATACCTAAAGGATTCAAAAGACCCAAACGGGACTTTCTGGGACCCATGGAAATTTTGCAAAATTGAAAATGGGACTTAAAGGTCCCGAACCCCCTCCACACACACACACACACACACACACACACACACACACACACACACACACACACACACACACACACACACACACACACACACACACACACACACACACACACACACACAATTACAAGTCCTCAACCTCACACCTCCCTCCAAACTCTTTCCTCTCCCTGGCCTCCTACCATCACACCAAAACCCTGTGCTCCCGTCCCACTTTCTTCAAATGCTCAAACCCCCTCCCAACTCAATGTCCTCAACTCTCACCTCCGCCTCAAAAGCCTCAAATCCCTTGATCCCAACTTTCCCCTCTCTGACATCCCTCCTCCAACCCAACTCTGTCATCCCCACCCCCCTTCTTCTTCCAGTACTCAACTGCCCCAAACCCCAAGTACTCAACCCCCGTTCCAAACCAAAGTCCTCAACCCACCCCCCCCTCCCAACATCTCAATCTCC